>NC_056748.1:1026257998-1026609019 GCF_019279795.1 Protopterus annectens | reverse complement strand
AACAATGTTTAGTCAGAGCCCTGGCTATCAAGTACTACATAACCTCTGGCTGTTCCCTGCTTGTTACCATCATACATTCGTAACCACTAACCTCTGTCCACCTCTTTGCACTGGGAAGCCACACTCCATGTCATAATGTTGTCCTTGCTTCAGGTAATCTGATTAAGAGTCTGGCACATGGTGATGAGGATTTAGGTTGTCACCTAGATGGGATAGTGGCATATGAGTGTCTAGCGCTCACACGAATCGTTTGAGTAGTATTGCTTCAGGTGATCCTGTTTGTGGTCTTAATATTATAATCCCAGTTATCCTCAAAAGGAATAATATATAATTATTGTCCATGTGATGGGCAAGACCTGTCTAACACCAAATGGGATAGGTTAATTCAAGTACCAAAAGGGAAATTGGCTAGCCAAGTATTTACCTGTAAATCTTTAAAAAAAATGGTATATAGCTTGCATTTGCTGAAAACGCATATGGTTGTCCTGCCACTAGGATGTGCCAGGCTTCCTGAGAGTTGTATCTGTTGTTTCAGAAATTTTTAAAGTACTTGATTATGAAAAAAAAGTGTGTGTGCACATTTAAATGGAACAGCAGACTGACTGATTAAACTAGTCCTGTTAAACTTTGTCAGGGTGAGTATCTGAAATGAGCTGTGACGGTGGGTATTGTAGCCCTACTGGGTTGAATATGAAACCGAGGATGGTACATGAAGACAGCATCATTCAGAATGGGATGGTGTGGTGTAGGGGACATGCAGTTGGTGTTGCAGTCTAGTTATCTGGCAGGCTTTAACACACATTTAAATTGCCTTGGAGCTTTTGGTTTCCTGAACTCTTAGTCTTAAGCGTGTTCTTCCCTGCCTGTGGGTCCCACTTCTCTTTAAACTTGGGTAAAAAAAATGTGAGTTATAATTGTTATTGTAAATGATTCCAGCGAATTATAATATGGTCTTTAAAGGATTTTTTATTTTGTTTTGTTCTTATCCTTATCAGTTAGAAAAAGGTCATGGTTCTAGTATAATATGGATTTTCATTATGGGAATTGCCAGCTCTTTCTGTAATGAATTGGAGGGAGAGAGAAATGTGATATGTGGTGCCAAGAGGCAAAGAGGACGCATTTATAAGTAGTATCATTAAAGGTTGTGCCAAGGAAAAGCCACCAATGTTTTTTTTTTTTTTTTTTTTATCTTTCATAGGAAGGATAATGTGAAAACAATGGCTGACCGAGTACTAGAGATGCGAGCTCAACTAAAAGAAAAGCTGCTAGCCAGAGGCACTCCAGGCACTTGGAATCACATCACTGATCAGATTGGCATGTTTAGTTACACCGGATTAAACCGTAAGTGACCCAACCTGTAGGTAACAATAAGAAAAGCCTCAGAGATAATATGCATGTACCTGTCTGCAGCTTCCCTTTATAGTGCTGCTAAACATGAGTGGCTTGAAGTGTGTTATCTCTGTCTATTGCCTGCAGGGTATGGTAAGTTTCTAAGTAGTGCACACCACGTGAACCCCCCCCCAATTCTTGTGATATCATGCATGTATGGGTGGGTTAGTACCCTCTCAGTGGTAGGATGTCTCCTCAGAACATTGTGTATGTCTCACATGAGAATTAGATTTTTGTGAACCAGAAGCTGATGAGGAAATGTGGGTATATGGTATGTCTCATCCAAGGTGGAAGAGTTTTCTGTCTGCTTATCTGGTTGAAGCTTCATTGCAAGCCTAACAGTTTAAAGTCCTACTTTGTAAATGTGTGTGAGCGTGTGTGTGTGTGTGTGTGTGTGTGTGCGTGTGTGTGGGCGTGCGTGCGTGTGCGCGTGCGTGTGCGCGTGCATGTGTGTGTGTTATGAGCAGAAAATTTACCACACAGAGAAACTCTGGTAACTGGAAAAGGGCATAGGGCAAATCTATAGGGCTATTCAGCAATCAAAACAGCTTTAGAAAGGGACACAGTAATATAGTTGTTTTCCTTTTACTAATGCAATAAGTTTCCAAGCAGTATATTAAGGAAAATTCACTGATGTAATTTCTGTTGTCCAAGCAAACATATTTGACTCTTGGGTCATGCCAGGCTGCTAACAGAGGTTACCCTGTATGGCTAATTAATATAACAGTGTCCTTGTTTACAAGACACTTGCAAAATATCGCCTTCGGAGTGACTTTGTGACAACATTAATCCTGTGCTTATCCTATAATGTAGGAATATAGCGGGATCAGCCCTTGGTCTGTCACTAGCCATCTCTTACCTTGGTGCTCTGATGTCTGAGAATCCACATGCAAATAAGCTATTCTTTTTGTCTCTATTCTATTTACCTCCCTGACTGCTGATTATTAAGCCTCTCCCAGTCAGAGCTGAGCCCATTCATTCCCTTGTTTGAGGAACCCTCAGTACTGAGTTGAGACAAAGCTGTAGTTGGGTCAGTTGGTACACTGGGCAGTCTCTCAATTGGCCCTTCTCAACCACAGCTAAAGAGCAAAACAAAAAAAAAAGTCTTTACAATTAAGTAAAAATCAAAAAAGGTCCTCTATTTATTAAATAAAGCCTGTTGTATTAATAAACTCTTTGCTACCTTACCAACACTGTCTAAATTGCCTTTCAGAAAGTGTATCAAAGAGCTGTACTGACTCATTGTTATTGTTCCTAACTTATACATTGCAAGCAGTCTTTGAAATCGTGTAAACAGCTGCATTCTCAATCTTGGCTACTTAAATGATTACCAGTACTGGATGGACTAACTGGCAATTGCACTCAGCTGTCCAACAAAAGTGATCACACCACTGACGTACAGGGACCAGTTCATACATTTTCTATTATGCTAGTTATACCTCCTAATAGCTTGTACCCAGAGCAACTACCCCCTTCAGCCTCCCCACATCTGCGGCTTTGGCAAGAGCCATCCAGAGGATGTTGTTGGCCTCACAGTTATTCTAGCAGTGAGTACATTTCTGATATGTATGAGCCCTTCCCCTTACGGGGGGGGGGGGGCATGTAAACTAGATAATGGCTGGGACACTGCAGTTTCCTCAAATGAGTGAACACCTCCTTGCAGCTGAAATGAAGTCAACCTTTTTTGCAGCTTGGTGGGCCAAATGCACACCCCAGGGTCTCTGTGTGAGCTTTGTCAACTCCTCCTCCAAGGGGGTTGTGCCATCTTATAACCCTGTATACACACACACACACACACACACACACACACACCACACCACACCACACCACACCACACACACACACACGCACACACATGGCATGCCCATCCTCAGCAAGCCAGCCCCAACAGGCTCACAAGCTGTTAATCATACCTAGGATGCTTTTGTTCTTAGTCCAGATTTCAAATAAGCTGTGTGACATTATCTAAAAATCTTTCTCCTCTGTAGAACCCTGGCTCAAAGAATCAAACCTCCTACTCAACCCCAGAAAAAACTAAGTTAATGCTTTTTTACCTCAAAAAATTGCCAAAATCAAAAGCGGTCTTTCACAATAAAGTGCAGATAATGCAGTCATTGAAACTATAACTCTCAGTAAGCTTCTGGACATGACAATCTCAAATATTTCCAGCATGTACTGCACACCATTAAATCTACACAGTAGAAACTAAGCTTCTTTTATAGGATCAATGGATTCCTTACAGATACTGCAAGAAAAAAACTATCTTACTGCCAACTCTCTTATACGACACTCCTGTCCCAGCAAACTTAAGTAATATTCAAAGAAAGAAAGAAAGAAACTCTCCTCCTGCTACAGTAAAATAGCTACATTTTCACCCATCTCTCTCATAGGACCCACTATTGCCATAGCTTAAAGCAATTAAACTGGCTTGAACTGCACAACTACCTAACTTATTCACAACTGACTACAGCACACAGATTCATTCATCATCCAGAAGAATTCCCTGCACTACAAAACATATTACTGCCCTACTATACAGCAAGGGACCTCCGTTCTAGTAACAAATTCTTACTACCCACAAATAAGTCAAATAATGTTGCAGGACTCATTCTACTCCCAATACGTTGTTAAACTCTGGAATAATATTCCCACAGAAATAAAACTCTCCAACAAACTTGGTTATTTTAAACCGTTGCTTAAACATCATAACCAGTCCTGGTCCTGCACATCATCACTGGATTAAGTCTTTGTGTTTACCATACAAAACTCTCCAAATACTCCCCTTAAACAAAATATTCTCAACCTCTCACTGAAATGACAAAACAGTTTTTATACATAACTGCTGCCTGTACAATCCATAGTAACTTTTAACTCTGTAAAATCTTAGAAGGCGTAACTGTAAGTGCTGTATATATAACTACTGCATGTATTGTTGTGTCTTTCGGCTTTTCCCGGTTAGGGGTCGCCACAGCTAATGATTGGCAGTAGAGTTTTACGTGCCAAGTTGCCGGCCCTGATGCACAACCTCCAACGAAGGTACGCCCATTCACTCATGTCTCCACACAGAAGACGCTCTAGCTGAGAATCAAACAGGACAACGTCTTACTGTGAGGCAACAATGCTACTGCAGCACCACCACCGCAGTTAAAACTACTGCATGTGTATAAATGTAAATAGAAATGTAACTACTCTGTATTTAATTGTAACTAAGTGTAATGCAGTGTAAACAAATGGAGCTTTTCTCCCAAGCCTCCACTGGAAAGGGGCACTGCCCAGTTGGACTTTCCCAGTAAACAAAGATAGATTAGGCAGAAAGATTAGACAGATAATTTGATAGATAGATAGATAGATAGATAGATAGATAGATAGATAGATAGATAGATAGATAGATAGATAAAATATTTTCTGCAGCATTGGCTTTGACTTTTAAATCATCTTTTTTTACGCTGATGACATGAATTTTTGCGAATGTGGTCATTCACTTGTGATGGTTTCTTCTAATGTAAGGGACAGCTTCTAATGTAAGGGACAGTTTAACAGAGATGTGCCAAGGTGCCATACAAATGGGCATTAAGGTTAATATTTGCAAAATTAAGACCTTGCTGTCCGGGACCTTCTTCATTTTAACATGATGAGCAGAAAGTGGAATATTCTGGTTCCAGAAGGTGGCAGTATTGAGTCAGGTGATAAATAAAATGACTGGAAGGATGTTCAGACTGCATGCTTGGCTTCTCAATATTTTCATATGTGTACAAGCAAAATATACTCATTACATTTCACTTGCTGTCAGGTTAAGAACTTACTAACTAATGACATTAGGCAGGCCCTGTGTAGAGGGTTTCTAATTCCAGCATTAGAATATGTACTCAGTGTCTCCAAAACTGTATATATGTGTGTGTGTGTGTGTGTGTGTGTGTGTGTGTGTGTAGATATATCTATATCTATCTATCTATAGGGGTCTATATTAAAATTGCGAAGAGGCGTTACATTGAGCACCTCTTCAGCAACACATAATGACCAAACGCACTTAACTGCAAATGGCCAAAACAGCTATTTATAACAGCGATTTCTTCCCCTGGGAAAGAAATCGCTAGCACCAAACACACACACACACACACACACACACACACACACACACACACACACACACACACACATACATATATACATGTGTGTAATAGAATTTTCATAGGCTGCAAACAACGTTTAACAAAATTTGGCACTTCATGAGTGAAGCTCCTAAAAGAAAAGGCCTTTAGCATTATTCTTTTTAAACCTGGATGACTACACATTAAAAAGTGAGCCACATATGCAGTAGACATGCTAATCTGTAAGTTACTGCACTAGCTAGTTTGTGACCGAAAGGGGGTCCAGCGGCCCTGGTGCACCTTGCTACATACATAAGTAACTATGCTTAGTCTCTTCTTTTGTCTGCAGTTGTGTGACCTTGGAATCAGGGAGCATGGCCCTCCTATGAGGGGAAAAGTATTTTAAGGTACATTCCTCTTTGTGAGGTTTTCTTCTAATTGTAATTTGACATAATTATTTGTTAATCTAATGAGTTTTCGTCCTTTTACTTTCAGTGCTTTGAAGTTCAACCCATTGAGATTCTGAACTTGTATACAGTCCTGTGCATATACATACCTTTACTTGTATGTTATATAAGCACACATTGTTTACAAAGCATGACACTTAGAAATGCAAGGAGAGTAGTATTCCTCCCAAAAAATATCAATCTTAATTCCATATTGAAAGCAACTATGTTTTCATTTACCAGAATATTTATGACCAAAGAAGTTCTATAATGAAGGCTGTTAACATCAACTGCAGTAATTTTAGGTAGTATTTTTATGTTTTCACTTTCAAGAAATTTATGTGATCAGGACTGCAAATAAGCAGTAGAATTTGCATATCCTACTGTTGGATAACTGTTCATTTTGTAGTACATTGGAAGTTTCCCTTCCTAGCACCCTGCATATCAGATCCAGGAAGGTTTGTAGGGCTGAAATCCATGGCAGATACCAGTTTATTTTACTTATTGACTATGTGAACAGCAGGTGTAAATGCAGTCTCCTTAACATCCTCAACTTTATAACACTTTGTAACAATGGCAGTACCTGTGTACTACCTTCTGGTAACCATGTGGGAGTTTGAGCCCTGCATTACTTTCAGAGGCATTTTCTATGGCATCTTCACTTTGAGACTGCATTTCTGGTACTGGTATCATGTATAGTACCTCAGATGGACAGTCACTTCCGGTTGTGGAATAGCTTTGAATTTGGTACCACTAGGGTTACTAACTAGAATGACAGTTTCACTGTAGGACCAAGCTAGGAAGATTAAGGTATTCTTGTTTCTCATCCTGACATCCATTCAAATACTCAGGATTACAAACAATGGCAGTGTGCTTCAGAGCAGGTCTTCTGTTAGGTTTTGGTGTACATTGTTTACTTGATGGCAGACAAAGACATTGTTCTTGTCTAGTCTGCAATTTTTAGAGGACTCCGCAGTCCACCTCCCCTCCATTCCTGTTTTCACCCTTGCCTTTTTCTTTGTCTTTTTTATGCCATGATAATTCTGTGGATTATTCTTCTAGCACCCATTCTAATAAACTCTTCTTTGGGTCCTGATCCCTCTCCATGATGAAGTGCTTTCTCACATTCAAGGAGTAGATGGCTTCTATGTCTGCTGCCTGTGCCCCCCCCATTCTTCATATTCAGGGCCACACTTTAACAGGATGTTATGCACCCATATCATGTCCCCTCTGTCTTCTGGTCTCATGTGAGAACTAGCTCTTCTCATCTCTAGTCATATCCTCTCCCTTCATTTCAGTTTTCTGTCTTGTGGCTTTCTGCTGGATTCCATCTGGCAACCTGATGTCCCCAGAACTGTACACAGTATTCATGGTGTGACCTGACTAGTCCTCAGTATAGCAGAAGCATTACCACTTTGCTTTTGGAGTGCTGACTCTTGAAAATAGCTCCAGTTATAGCTCATTGCTCATATGTTAGTTTGTTCTGACAAAACATGAAACTATGATGAATGTGTTATCTGCAGTGTCTCCTTGTGAGGAAAACTCTGTTTTATATAGCTTAGTTTCTTGTATTGCACCAGTCACTACTCACTGTTTACAGTGTGTGTGTATGACTGTTAATACCCCTTCCAGGGCTATGGCCACTGGTACTGTTTTGAGAAGGTTTGCATGGCTGCATTATGAGGACCTCACATTTGATGCTAAAATGAGATTTCATATTCTGTCTTGGATAAAGTTGTAATGTTTGACACCTCAGCTGCAGAGGTGATCAAAAAGTGTGATGAAATGGGCAAGCTGATCCAGGGAATCTAAGATTTTTCATCCCTCCTTTTCAAAAATTTCCAAGGGATTTTCCATCTTCTTGTCCAATTTTGGCAAAAAAAAAATAGGGAATAAACAGCCTCAGCAAAATACAGGTAAACAGATGTTTAAGGAGGGAAAAATGGTAGGGGGATTCAAAAAGAAGTCTCAAGCCTCCCAAAACCAATGACAGTCCAACAAGTCTGAATGGCTGTTCAAGAGACCTTGTGACCCCCTCCTACCCTTGCTGTCTTTTTTTAATTCCAGAAAGTCTGAATCTGCATTTTTATCTTTGGCAAGAGAGTGATTTTCAGAACCTGTTTGTCTGAAACAATCATTAAGGTTACACATAGCAGTGGGAGGAATTTCCTTATTTCCAGGGAGTCATTTCTCTTCCTCCAAATAAGACTCTTGTTTCCACCGGTTCTTCATCATATGCTGCCTGAAGGAGTGATAGATTCATTTCCTTCTGAGGTGGGGACAGGTTTTTATTCAAGGATATGCCTAGTGCCAAAGAAAAAATGCTTGGAGTCCAGTTCTTGATCTTCCTTTCCTAAAGCTGTTTGTAATAGTGCCCTAATTAAAAACGTTGTCACTTCACTACCTGGCAGCTCTTCTTCCTCTTTCAAGTTTCTTGGCAACACTACACTTAGTTGCTTATCACATCCTTATTAATCCATTCTTCAAACATTTCTTAAGGTTTTTTGTGCCTGGAGCACATTGTCAGTTCTCTGCCCTACCCTTTCGATTATGCGCTGCCTAAAGAGTGATCACACTGTCTGTCTCCAGTTGTCCTTCCATTCACTGGTTGCAGTATTCCATACTTCTGGGATTCCCTGCCTCGGATAGCCAGATGTGTGGCCAGTATACAAAAGCCTACTGTTACTTTAAGGTACGCTGTACATCACTCTTATGCCCTTGTAGCATAGGTCATAAAAGTGAAGTCTGGATGTAGCATCCTCAAAACTTCTTTATCACCAGTCTGAACGCATTTCTCGATCATCGGTCTGAACACCTGTGTCTTTGGCACCAGTCCAAACACTTCTCTCGATCGTTGGTCTGAATGCCTACCTGTTTGCTGGTTTCCAAGCCATTGCAGATAAGTGCCCCATTAGGGTTTCATTTTTTCTTGACTTTTGTTTGCTTTTGGAGGTTCATGTAATCCAGGAAGGGTAAATGCGAGTATGGGAGACAGATCCCTCTTACAGACCCGCCATGAACAGTGTTTATTTTGCCTAGATACCTCTTATAACCATACAACCTTTTCTATCTATCAGGCTTTCATACCGAAGACTCTACATAGTAGGCTTTCTTCCCTTGCATTGTATCTGGAGATTCAGTGACTTAAACTTCTCACTAAGGATACTATGGAAGGAATTTCCCACCCTGAGGGTCAGCTGTTAGAGGAAAATGAAGGCTAAGAAACCAAGACCAGAATCTTCCGCTGTCCAGCCTCCACCAGATGTTTCTCCCGAGGTAAATGAGAACCCGGAGGTTCATCTGGCTTTGTCAGATTCCTCTGTAGCAACTGGATTGGAGGCCGGCACGGATCCGGTTTTCAGCATCTCTGATGAGGCTTTGTAGACGTATGTTTTAGACATTCAGGGGAAACTGTGGTTGATTATTTTCGAGGAGCCTGGGTGTGTTTCACAGATTTTAGTTAGGGAAGAAGTCCCTGCTACTGTAACTGAATGTCATCCTGGGTCAGAACCCTCTAAGTTTTACAGGGCAGATGTCTTAAAAACAAAAAGAAAAAAAAACTAAGCATGTTTCTCCTACCCCTAGGAATCCACAGAGTGAATGGCAGACTTTGACTCAGGGTTTGCTTAATACTTTGATGGGATTGAAACCTCATTGGGGGTATCTGTTCCAGCTCTCCCTTGGTCCTCTACTGCACTTAAAAGATCCAGGGAATAGGATTTTTCTGAGAAGAAGTTGGATTCTGGTGAGGAATCCCTTGCTTACTCTTCCCAAATTCCTTCTCCTTTGGACTATGGGCTGAGGAAAAGGAATGCAACAGTCCTGATAACTCCCTTCAAAGAAATTTATTTTGGGGGCGCAATCTCCAGGATGATGAGTTTTTAAAATGGGATTGTGCTTAGGTCTGTGAAATCTGTATGACGTACTCTGAGTTACTGCATATGTAATCTCTGAAACCTTCTGCTGTTCCTCTTGTTTTGGCTGCTTTGTTGGATGCATTTTCAAATGCTTCTAAAGCTCTTGTTTCTCCGTCCCCTGCTCCCAAGAAGCCTGATGGGTTTTATACGGTGTCTGAGAACTGTAACTTTTTGTATAAGTGTCTTGCTGCTGACCCCTCAGTGGTGTTTGTAGCCTCTGACAAGCCCTCTTAATTGCTTCCTTCGCCCAAATTACTGCCTTCTGATAAAAACAGCTGAACCATGGAAAGGCTAGGTAAGAAGGTTTACCCTTCAGCTACCTTGGCTTTTAGGGATATTAATTATTAGAGCCGTATATCCAGGTATGTGTTGGCTCTCCTTTCTCAGGCTTGTCAAGTTATTTCTGATCTGCCAGACTCTATGGGTGAAACTTCTGCTCGTTCCCTGTTAGGGACTTCCTCATAGGTGGTTTGTCATTCCATCAGGTGTAGTTATGATGCAGTAGATGCCTCTTCTAGGGCTGCTTCTTTTTTCCCCAGTAATGAGGAGATATTCTTGGCTTCAACTTCAACCCTTGCCTGATGATGTCAAGGATAGGTTGATGGATGCCCCCTCTTGATAATAAACATTTGTTTGGGGAAGCTGCTGCTTGTTTGTTTAAGTCCCTTTGGAATAAAGGGAAGGCCTTACAAGAACTCAGACGTGTTTGTCTCCCCTTTTCCTAAATTTCAGAGAAACTACCCCAAATAAACCTGTCTTTTGTTTACAGGCAATCTCATCCTCCACCTAAGGGCAAAAGGAGTAGCAAGCGGGCTCCTTCTGCTAAGGCTACTCAGACTTCAGGAACTCAGAAGTCTTCCTTTCCAGACAAACCAGGTGCTGTTTGGCTATCCATTCTTCCAAGCCACATTTCTCTTTCTCTTCACCTTTCTCTGTCTTCCTGCTTGGCTTCAGATTACTCAGGATTCACGGGGTCTGTCCATTATTTGCCAGGGGTATTTCATGTTGTAGAAATCCCACCTCCTTTTGTGGGCATCCCTCAGCCTTTTCAAGAACAACTTCCCTTTTTCCCAGAGGTTCTTCAAGACCTTTTGACTCAGGGTACTGTTCAAGAGGTGCCTGCGTCCCAGAAGAGGAGTGGGTTTTACTCCACTATGTTTCTAGTACCCAGAAAAGAGGGTACTTGGAGACTTATTCTAGACTTCTCTCTTCTCAATACTTTTCTGACGATGCCCACTTTTTGAATGCTGTCCCTTCAGGCTCTCTTCCCTGTTTTGCTTCCTCAGGCTTGTATGGTATCTCTGGATCTCAAGGAAGCTTATCTCCATATTCCAATCCCTCCCCTTTTCAGGAAATTTTTTCATTTCTCTGTTACTTCTTGCATTTTCAGTTCTCTGCTTTGCCCTTTGGCCTTTCTACTGCCCCCGGAGTATTCACCAAATGCGTCGCTCCTATGATTGCTTTTTGCAGGCTTCAGGGGATCCAAGTGGTTCTTTACTTGGATGACCTGCTGATTCAGGCCTCTGCTCCAGAGATCCTGTTGAAGAACCTTCTTTTGCCATTTCCCTTATTCAGAGACTGAGGCTTACAATAAACTTCAAAAAGACTTCTGACACTCCTTCTCAGGATCATGTCTTTCTGGGTCATAGGATTCAGGCAGTGCCTATGCTGGCATCCTTGCCTCCTCCCAAGGCCTTAACTCTCTTTTTCTTCTTTCAAACTCTTCTTCCTCTGGCCTCGATTTCAACCAATGAGTCTTAGAGCTCTGAGTTTTATGGCATCCACCATTCCTATGCTCTCTCTGGCCAAACTCCATATGAGAAAGTTTTTTCAGTGGTTCCTGAAGTCAGTTTGGCTTCAACACGTACATCCTCTAAATTTTGTAGTTCTTCTTCTACTGTGTCTCAAGAAGAAACTTCAGTGGTGGAGCCAACAGTTGTCTTTAAACCCAGGGCTCCCCTTTCATCACCTTCTTCACTCTTAGAAACTGTTCACAAGTTACTTCAGACGTGGTATGGGGAGCAGCTTCTGGCTCCCTAAAGGTGCAGGTGGTGTGGTCACCTCCTCAACAGGAGGAACACATTAATGTCAAAGAGATGAGAGCCCTTCTGCTGGCTCTTCAGGTTTTTCATCCTCTCTGTATCCCCAGGACCTCTCAAGGTATTCACATACAATACCACAGTGATGTGGTATATAAACAAATGGGGGGAAGAAGAGCTTACCTTCTGTGGCAGTTGGCACTTCTGATGTGGTATCTTGCTTTCCAGTCTAAAGTGATTCTTCAGGCAGTTTACATTCTTTCTGGTCAAAACTTTATGGCAGACACTCTGAGCAGGTCCTTAAATCAATCCCATAAATGGATGTTTCACAGGGATGTGTTTCTGGATATTGTGTCCATCAGTGGGGTACTCCCCAATCAGATCTGTTTGCCTCACCTCTGAACAGACAACTTTCTCTAGTTTGTGCCAGAGTCCCAGGTCCTCTGATGTGGAAGGAGGATGCCTTCTCTTTTTCTTGGAAGAGAATGTTTCTTAAGCATCCCCCCCTCTCATTCCAAAAGTCCTGTTCAGAATTCGACATTACACTCCCAGAATCTTGTTGGTGACTCCCTTTTGGCCGAAACAGCATTGTTTCCTTCTGCATTTAGCCAAGGGAAATCATCACAAGTTAAATCACAGGGTGGACCTACTCACACAAGACAAGGGATCTCTTCTCCATCTCACCTGTCCACTCTTCATCTTACACTGTGGGAGTTAGATTTTGATTCCACACTGGCACATTTTTTTTCTGCGGACATGCTTTGGGTCCTGCAGGAGGCCAGGAAACCCAGTACTAGGAAATCCTACTTATCCATATGGAAGAGGATTTCTATTTGATGTCTCTCTCGTAACCTGAATCCACTTACTATGGATGTTCCTTCGGTTCTTTCATATTTGTGTGAATTGCTCAGTGCTGGTTTGGCCTATTCTTCTGTTAAGGCCAACTTATCAGCTGTCTCTGTTTTTCTACCTTTATCTCCTCCTTTAGCTTCTAGATTTGACACTAAACAATTCCTTAAAGGCGTCCTTCATATTAGGCCTCCCAGAAAACCTGTTCCTCCTCCCTGGGATCTTAATTTTGTTTTGGAGAAGGTGACTGAAGCTCCTTTTCAGCTTGCTGCTTCAACTCCCGTGCAACATTGCTCTTGGAAGACTGTTCTTTTGTTGGCCCTTACTTCTACCAGACGGGTTTCTGCACTTCAAACCCTTATGGCTTGTCCTCTTTTTTGGTGTTTCATAAGGACAGGGTGTCCTTGCGTACTAATCCTTCTTTTATGCCCAAGGTGGTTAATGAGTTGTCAATTAATCCATCTATTAATTTGCCTCTTTTTTTTTTCTGCCTCCACAATCTGCCAGTGAGAGGGTGCTGCATACTTTGGATGTGTATAGACAACTCTGATTTTATTTGGATAAGACTAAGCCTATTAGAAAATCTGATCACTTGTTTTTCTTTTCATCCTAGGTCCAGTTTAGCTGTATCCAAGCAAACTATTTCTTCTTGGATCTCAAAGGTTTTTCTTTTTGTTGTACTTTTCATGGTAAGAGCCTTCCTTCTGTAAAGGCTCATTCTATTAGAGCTGTGGCTTCTAGTGTTTTTTTCAAGTGGTTGGATACTAACTTTGTTCTTGAAGCAGCTACCTGGACTTCTGTGCATACTTTTACCAAGCACTAGAAGTTGGATGGAATCGACAGAGCTAGAGCTGGTTTGCTAGGGCCATCTTTCATGACTTTTTAGAGGGCTCTGCTGGTCCTTCCTCTTCCTAAGTTTCTACTTCAGCTTTGACACTCTCCCAGGCATATGAAATACTGCAACTAGTGAATGCAAAAACATAGTATAGTTGTGTAAAATCTTACCTTAACAGTAGATGTCCTTTCCTTCAGTGTTGCAGTATTCACTCCCTCCCTCCTCCCCTGGTTCTTTTCCCTCCTGGATGTACTGGTTACCTCTTGGTTTTCCTTAGACTGGTGTTCGTACTAGGGCTAGTAGTTCTGAGGATGGTACATCCAGACATCACCTCTATGCCCTATGCTATGTTAGGAGCATATGTATGATGTACGGCGTACCATAAAGCAACAGTAGGCTTTTGTATACTGGCAGGATGTCAGGCTACCCAAAGCAAGTAATCCTAGACGCAAGGAATACTGCAACAGTGAAGGAAAGGACATCTACTGTTATGGTAAGATTTTACACAACTGTACTTTATAGCTCATTGCAGACTACAGGGTATCCACATTTTTCCATATTATCCATGTACTTATCTTTGCCAAGTCTTTTTTTCAAAGTGCCAGGAATCTCTTTGTTAAGTGAGGCATCTCTCATATAAGCTGGGATTCCAAGAGAACAAAAAGTCTTTCCTGACTCCTTCACACAGGATTGTATTCTTGCAATGTCAGCTACACACCTCCGTTCAAAGAGTGTTTCTTCAGCAGGAAAAAGTAGATCTTTATCTAGATTTACTTATAAGGTTTTCCACTCAGACTTTGGTCACTGTGAGGTAATACCTCAGGATTTTGGGTCTCATGGCACGTACGATTTTCATGATACCCCTGACAAGACCCCACGTGAGAAAGATACAGTGGTATTTGAAATCTCTGTGGTCCCAGGATCAACACCCTTTATCATTTCAAATCCCAGTGCTGGAGTTTTCAGAAGAGAAATATTTTGATGGAGACAACAGATACCTTAACTTAAGGTCACCCCTTCTCCCTACCTGTTCCAAAGCAGTCCATCATCAGAGATGCCTCAGAGTTTGCTTAGGGAGCAATTTCAGGAAAGATAAAAGTGCAAGGGGTGTGAGCCACCAAGGACAGATGCAAAGTCATTATTATCAGTGAGGTGCGTGCCTTAATCAAGGGAGTTAACTCTTTAGTCCACTCAACCTCTTCTACTGGTTACAAACAATACCATGGTCATACGGTATATCAAGAAGCAAGGGGGAACCAGGCAGTACCTCTTTTGCAGACTAGCTATATTAACTTGGAGTATAGCTTCACAGTACAGTCTCACTGTACAGGCATCCTGCATTCGTCAGAACAAAATTGTATGGCTGACAGGCTGAGTAGGATCAGGGCAGACCTTCATGAATGAAAACTAGATCGGGGGTCGTCCAAGATTTTATCCATCTTTGGAGAATTCCTTAGCCAGATCTCTTTTCCTCCTCTCTGAAGAGTCAACTGGTAAGATTCAGTTCCAGGACTCCTTGCAAGAAGGCCAGGAAGACGTATGCCTTTTCTTTTTTTTTCCTTTGACAGGAATGTTCCTCTATGCTTGATCATTGTGGTGCCCTCCTTCTGGCCCAGGCAATCGAGGTTGTTTTCCCTTCTTTTGGAAATGACCAGGGGCATTTACATGAAGCTTCCTCACAGACTGCGGTGTTTGATGCACCCTGACATCAGTCACATTCGGTTGACTGCCTGGATGATAGACTCAATTCCTTTTAGGCACCTGTTTACTGAGGACATGCAGCAGATAGTAATGGAGGCAAGAAAGCCTGATACTAAAAAATTATATATAAGCAAATGGAAACGGTTTTCTAGTTGGTGTCAACCTAATCGGCACCCATTCAAGGCTAGTTCTTTGGTTCTACAATATTCATGTGAGTTACTATCCTATGACCTTTCTTATCCCTCCATCATGTATATTTATCAGCAATTTCACCATGTCT
The DNA here is from genome assembly GCF_019279795.1 of Protopterus annectens. Classification (NCBI taxonomy): domain Eukaryota; kingdom Metazoa; phylum Chordata; order Ceratodontiformes; family Protopteridae; genus Protopterus; species Protopterus annectens. The sequence goes on along the minus strand of NC_056748.1, from coordinate 1,026,593,475 downwards.
ACCCATGGATCCTGCTATTTCAATGCAGTTTCATGTCAAAATGCTCTTGAAAGGGATTTTACGTAAAAGGCCTGCTGGAAAACCAGTGGCCCCTCAATGGGATCTTAATTTTGAGTTAGACAAGCTAACACTTATTCGTTTGAACCAGCTCATCTGGCTGACTTGAGGTTCTTAACATGGAAAACCATTGTACTGATTGCTCTGATCTTTGCAAGAAGGATATCTGAGTTGCAAGCTCTTATGGTTAGTCAGCCTTTTCTCATTGTCTTTAGGGACAGGGTTTCTTTGAGAACTAATCCTCCTTGTATGCCTAAAGTGGTAATAAACTATCAATCTCCCCGTTTTCTTTCCTGAACCTAAAAACGAGGGAGAAAGGATACTCCATACCTTGGATGTCCACAGACGAATCTGGTACTATCTTGACAGAACTCAATATTTCAGATCTTCAGATCAATTTTTCATTTTTTTGTGGAGGTAAGAAGGGACAACCTGTGTAAAAGCAGACTATTTCCAAATAGTTGTCTAAGGTTATTACTTTTTGTTTTGCTCACCATAACAAAATTATTCCAGGCAGGGTTAAGGCCCACTGTACCAAGGCCTTGGCTTCATCTATGGATTTTTAGAAAGGGTTGGATTCTAGAAGAATGTAGAAGCTGCTGCTTGGTCCTTTGTACATACTTTTGCAAAGCAGTGTAAGCTGGATTCCTTACAATGAAAAACCAAAATAACGCCACTACAGAATGTAAACCGGAATAGTTTATTTTGTTGAAAATACTAAGCACTTTCACCCACAGGATTTGCTAGGCTTCATCAAAGTACACAGTTCAACTACAAAAGTCATTTAATAACTAATTACCTAAATCACATGTATACCGCACCCAATAAGGATAAAGGTTTCTATTCTATACAAGGTAAAATGAAAATCCACTGTTATAAAAATTTTTTATAAACATTAAAAATTAACATCCCATAGTTTGCAAATAAAACATCCTATATAAAAATAATTCAAGTTGTTGTTAAAATGTTAAATTTCATTTTACAAAAAAAAAATACATTCTAAATCTCATGTATGTAGTTGTACTAGATTTAACTAATGAATTCCAAAGTTGCTTGTACTATACTCCATATTTTCCTTATTGTACATATTAAATATTCATGGCCCTCAATTTTAGGATGCTAGTCAGTGAGCAAGAGTCATGGATACCTGAGGGTGTCATAGCATCCAACCTTAACTGCCACATTGTCTCTTTAAATTCAAGTTTGTTTTTATCATCACCATCTCTTTCATTTGCTATCACCCTAGCAATGATAAAAAATATAAACTTCTTGAAATCTGTACATACCACACTGTGTGTGTACAAGGCATTACTGTTTTTCTTATTTTTAATATCTCTAACATGTTCAGCTATTCTGTTTTTCAATTTACGGGTAGTTTTACCTATGTAGAATGCTGAACAGGTCATGCAGGTTGCAATATACACCACCATGGAAGTATTACAGTTTCAGTAGCCTGAACAAGGAATGCTACGATAATGTGTCCAATGCTACATATGGACCTGCATTAATATACCTGCAAAATTTACACGTTACACTTTCCCATTCTAGACTTACACCTCTTTTCTATGTTGGTGTTGCCTTGTTCAATGTAACCCTTAATATTTGTTCCTCGAATAAAAATCACCTTTGCTTTATTACCTAGGTGTGTTTCGGTTTATTACCTTCATGTCCTGGTTAAATGCACAATCCCAGGAATAACTAAGTACAGATCTTAACTTTCCTGCCTCTTGATTAAATGGTAACACCATTGATTTTTCACATGGTATAGAGAGGATGGAAGTTATAGTAGTATGTTTCTCAGTTAGTAAAATTAGGATGTATATGTCAGTAAGCCTCTTGGTTACCAAATTCCTGATTTTAATTAATAAGTTTATAGGGTAACCCCTGTCTTTGAACATACCTATTAAGTAATACATTTCTTTATCCAATAGCTGGTTTTCACTCACCAACCTAGAAGTACGCACCATTTGTCCCTTTACCACACTTTTTTTTGATGTAAAGGGTGACTACTGTCAAAATGGAGTAGTGAGTTGGAATATGTGCTCTTCCTGTATATGTTGGACTCCAGTTTATTAGTTTCTGGGTTCTTATACAAAAGTATATCAAGGGTCAATCTCATTAATATTTACTTTGTATGTAAATTGCAAAAATGAAGTGGTATTGTTGAGGTATTCCGCAAATGCAGCTATACCTTCCAGGTCATCTCTCCACAGAATTAAAATGTCATCAAGGAAACATAGCCAGGTGATAATGTTTATCTTGAACGGGGACAGGAAAACATATCTTTTCTCCCATTCTGCTCAAACCATTTTGGCATACACAGGGGCACATTTAGCGCCCATTGCTACACCTGAAATTTGTCTAAAATATTCCCCTTCAAAGTGTATATAGTTGTTAAGTATTACCATTTCCATGAATTCCAAAATTAAATTCCTTTCCTTGTTATTTATGCCATCTACATTAGTGAGATTGCCACTAAACAACTCCATACCTTCTGTGTGTGGAATAGTTGTGAAAAGGTTGATAACATCTACCGTCACAAACACATACTGCTCATTTAAGTCTAAATTCTTCAAAGTTTCAACGCAGTGCCATAAATCTTTAAGAATGCTTTTGTTTTTACTGACCACCTTCTTACAATGAAAATCAGTATACGCGGCTAAAGGTTCAGTCTTTGAATACCTTGCCACTACAACTGGTCTAAATGGGAGGCGGGGGGGGGGGGGGTATGCATGTTTTATGAATCTTTGGGATTCCAAAGATTTATGGAATAACAGGAGCCTCAACAGTCAGAGTTAATAGGTCAAACAATAGCCAGCTGATTTTGGCATAAGCTCCATTTATTTCATTCCTAGAAACTCTTTCATAGGTGTTTTCATCATTCAATAAATCATACATTTTACTAACATAATCAACCTGTGCCATAATCACAATTCCTCCGCCTTTATCAGGTTTCATGATTCTATAGTCCCTTAGATTACGTAATTCACCAAGGCACTTCCTTTCCTCACTGGAAAGATTATCTGTTTCATTTTCAGTTGTGTTCAGAATGTCACGGATACCTTTTTCACACATCCGCTCAAAAACACTCAACATAGGATTAATAGGTGGTATAAAAACACTTTCTTTTTATTGTTTGGACCCTATAATCAATGGTGGTATTACCTCTGTCCTTGAAAAATACAGTCAAATTCAATTGTCTCGTGTATAACTTTAAATTCAATAATACCTTTGTCACATCTAATCACAGGACCACTAATCATATTAGAGGCATATCCATGTTTATTAGAAATCTCATGCCTGTATGTTTTACCTTAACTCCCCTCTGCCTTGATTTAGAACAGACTGAAACTATTTGAAACATAACAAATGTTTGCTTTATCTGTAATTAAAAGCCCCCCTGTGACTTCGGAGGACCATATCGGATACGTAAATTTTCCTCCAACACATTCTGCAGTTGTTGTGCCCAGGCTTTCCTTGACATCAGGTGCACCCTGGATCAAATAGTTCCTCTGTCTACTAAAGGTCTAAACCTCCTAGATGTTCCTAACATATCCCTTCCTCTTTGCTCAGCCTCACAAGTATTCCTTTCTTTATTTAAATCAGACCATTTTAGACATTACTGTCTGCTTCAAGACCAAATTTCATAGCCTCAGTAATCCATGTTCATTCAGAGACTTAAGTAAAAACCAACCTGTTAGATTTGATCAACTTTTGAAATGGTTCAATCACCATGAGTCTCTGAACATTGATACCCCAGCACTACCAAACATATTTTATGACTCACCGAATCACTGTGTAGAGAAAACTGTCCTTTTCCATCATGAACAAAATAGCAAATAGATCAGATGGCCAATCAGGTGGGATAAGAAAATTAAATTGTGTAACGTGAAGCACACTTTCCAAGCCTTGCATAAGTCCTTTCCCCTCTCAATAACTAAAAAAACTTAACTAAATTAGAAGAGAACTTCAGGATACTCGGAGACCCACCAAGGCTACCTGTGAGTACAAGATAAGTACCAACACTAAAGACAAGCACATATGAATTTTATGTACATAGCTATAAAAAGGTCTTAATACACTGTCATGATGTGAACTCATTGAAAATGGTACTAGCCACATGCAACCCACAATCCATAGCTCACTTCTTGGCTAAGAATTTCAGTCTGTTGTCACTCCATCTTCTATATCGTCAGTCTCCCATTCCAGTTCAGCCATACCACCTCCCCCAACTGATCAATTCTCAACCCCTCATCCCAAAAATAAATAAAACATTTATAGGGCCAGATGACATACTTGACTGTTTACTGGTAAGCCTGAAACATCGCATAAGCAAACCTCTACAAAGATCTTCAGTCAGAGTCTGTCCACATGATGTGTACCTGTAGAATAGGTTCATAGGTGTTTACTAGGCTAATGACCGCAAGGGCCTTTTTAAGCCTAGCCATGCATCCCAACTCTCTGACAAGTTCTGATACCCTTGATGAGTGTAAGCAGGGGTTTGAGAGATGAAACATTTTACATGTAGGGGCCTGGGAGATGAACGATTTACAGGTTGCCTGTGTCCGTTAGAGACATAGGTGCCAAACCAGGGATGAATTTCCTGTTCCCCATCCAATTGTCCCAAGTTGCACTTGAATTGGGTTAGGGAGGAACTCTGCTTCACGTGGATGGGGAGCCTGTTCCAGAGAAGGGGTAGTCTCTGGGATGCATACCTGTTTCTCCACCACGTCCTGTTTATATCACAGGCCAGGTTTAATTCTTTAGAACGGGTAATTCTGATGCTGTTTGTTTTGTGGATATGGATCATCAGCATGGTGTCGGACAATGTCCTGTATGCCAGGCATAGACCTACCCTCAAAAGCCTGTAGGAGACAGAATGCAGGGACAAGGCCTTGAGGCAGTCTGTATAGGACATTTTACTTGTGCCTTGTATTCTTTTAGTGAGGAACCTCTTTGGATGTTCCAATTGTTGGATATGCCTAGTTAGGTACATACCAAAGGGGACATTGTACTCAATGACATGACTGATGAATGCCGAATACAGTAGAACAATGACTTCCTTGGACTTGGATGCCATAACTTTGTTTATAAGTTGTGCAACATGGAATGATTTCTTCACTACAGTAGGCACGTGATGGTCAAAAGCTAGATTAATATCCCTGACTACTCGGTCAACTCTAAGGGGTGTGTTGTCAATATGATGGTTACCAGGGATGGATGACTTCCCAAAGGATAGTATTATGCATTTCTTTGCATTTAGTTGTTTGTCTGTGTCAGCCCCTCCTGGAGAACATTTGTGTCAGTATGGGTTTCAGTGATAGCTCCTAATTTGCAGTCATCTGCAAACTTAGTCAGCCAGAGACCACTTACATTGGTCTTGACGTCAGAGAAGTAAATACCAAAAAAAGGGGTGTCCAAGGACTGATCCCTGAGGGACTCCACTTGTGTTTGGCCTCTTTGTAGAGATGGACTCCCCAATTCTAACTTCTGGGGCCTGTTTGTGAGCCAGTTGGCTGGCCACCGGGTGATATACGACTTTGTACCTAACCTCTTGAGTTCGTCAACAATATCCAGATGTGTCAAATGCCTTGGCCATTTTAAGGTAGGCAGTGTGAACCATTTTCCCTCCTCCATTGCTTTGGTTACCTTCTCAAAGAAGTCCAGTAGGCATGATCTACCCTTGATGAAACTAAACTGGGTTGAGTCCAGTGTCTGGAAGTTTACTATATCTCTACTGATCATTTCCATGCTAATTCTTTCCATGGCTTTATATACAAGTCTAGTGGGAGTTATGGGTTTGTAGTTTCCAGGGTCTGTAGATGGCCCATCTTTGTGCAGAGGGATGACTGTTGCTGTTCTCCATTCATGAGGCACAAAGCCTGTTTGGAGGCTATAGCTAAATAGTAATTCCAGAGGCCCTGATAGGTCATGTTTAATACTATTTATAAGGCATCCTGGGATATTGTCTGGGCCCATTAATGCAGTGTTCTTGGTCTTAGTGAGAACATTAAGGACCTGTTCCCTAGTGATAGTAGGGGGAGTTATATTTGATGGTATTTCCTGAGGGAAGTTTGGGGGGGGGGGTAAAGTTGGAGCTGAATTTATCAGCCTGGAGGTTTGCTATATCTTCTGGCTCAATATAGGTGGCTCCATTTACAATGAGCTCTGCACACTATTGGGTATTGCCTTTGAGGTTCTGGACATAGCAAAAGAATGCTGTGTGGTTGTCCTTGTCCTGGGAGGCCAAACTTACCTCAAATTTAGCATTGGTAGACTTTGTTTGTCCTCTGAGTTGTTTATTTAGTTTGAGAGTGCTTTTGTCCTGCTGGGTGCTGCACCTCCTAATTTTTAGCATGATTTTCTTCCTTCTGTTATACAGTCTATTGATTATGTGATTCCACCAGGTGCCTTGTTTTTTGAGTTAGTACTGTACTTCTTCCTGGTGGGTACAGTTGCTTCCATCCAGCTATTAAAATGCTTCTACAGGGTATCTGCATAGGCAGAAGTGTTCTCAGGGTTTATGGGGGCTTGAAATTTTGCTAGACTATCACTTAATAGCTGGAGGTTAGCCTTAGAGTAGTTCCTGAATATTCCAGCTTTAGCTGGGGGTCAAGGTTTTATTTTTACTTCAAAGGAGACCATTCTGTGGTCTGACCTTACCAGGGAAGACATTACAGTAGGAGGTGTGCAACAGTCTCCCATATTAGTGAGAACCATATCCAGTATGGTCGCACCCCTGATTGGTCCAGGGAGTTTGCATTAAATCCAGGAATCTCTGTCTCTCTACATTTGGTATCATATAGGATTCCCATTTAATAGTGAGGTAATTAAAGTCACCCATGAATATGGTATTGGGTTGGATGGTTAGCGTTTCTAATAAGTTTAAATACATGGTATGGGTTTCCTAAGTTATAGAGGGGGACCTGTAGCTTGCAAGGAAGTGGTATTGAATTTTGCCTGTGGTGATTTGAACATGGAGCAGCTCAAGTGCAGTGTCCTGTTTGACCAGTCATGAAGTATATTTATTTTTGATGTAAATAGAGACACCTCCACCTTTAGTCCCTGCCTGTGAAGTAGCTGGCCTAAATGTGTGGAAGGCATTATAACCTTCCACTGTTGGTGTGCACTCTGTGGCTTTAAACCATGTCTCAGTGACTGCACAGAAGTCAGCATTCTCTAGGCTGAAGAGAGCTTCTCGGGAGGGAGTTTTTTTGTTTAGACTCCTAGCATTGAGCAATAATATCTTTAGATTTTCACGGTTTTGATTTGCTGTGTCGAAAGTACTTTCAGTTTGGCATTGCCTAAAAAAAGCACTATTGGGGAAGGAAATTATTTAGCTAATATTCGAAAGCCTGGAGGGGAGAGGTGTAGACCATCCCTGGCAAGGCAACATGGTCTGTTGACCATCTCCTTCCATGCTGACAGATATTGCACCACTTTAGAATGACACCAGAAACTAAGCCAGTTATTAAAATCAATTGTCTTTTGTTTGTATTGTGGCATCATCCTTGGAGAAGGTAAAATGCTCCTCAGTGCTAGGCTTATACCAGCCTGAGACATATTCTGAGAGCTCTATGGTGTCTCTCGTCATATAGTTTAGGCAGGTGCATCTCAGGTTATTTACTCCCACATGGACCGTGACTGAGTCATATTAGTACTTGTGGTCCAGTGACCTGAGTGCGTGTGAATATGGCGGATTATGGCCCCTGATAAGCAACTGACCATGACTTTCTCCTTAGCCTGGTGAGAGGGGTATCAGTGTGTTTCATGACGGAGTCTCCAATGACTAGAATGTTGGATTGTGTGGTAGCTTGCCTTATGGGTTAGAGGTAGAGGCTCAATGAGATGTAGCTCTGTGTGTTGATGTGGGTGTTTTGAAAGAGTGCATTTGGGGCTGTTGAGGGTATTTATTTGTACTTTGTCTAGGAGATCTTTGTGGTTTAGAAAGGTTACATTTAAGTCCCTCAGCATATGTGGGTCGATATGTCTGCTTTGAATTTTGTGTGATGGGTGCAGCATGTGTACTACTAAACCTTGTTGACATTAGGAATACTTTTATGTGAAAGCTTGCTTTGCCTCCAGTGACATTGTGTAAATACATCTCTCACATACCATATCAGCTTGTTTGAGAATTAGCTGGTCTGTCAGTAAACATGAGGCAATTTCTGCATTGCCTCGGGATACCCTTATCCACCAAGCTGGTAACGGAGATAGTGGAAGAGTTCATATTCATGGCAATAGACCCTTTTTATTGATTAGACAGTTGTAATGAGAATCTCGATCAGTGTCAGGAGTATCCAGTTTGCAACTGTGGGGACAGTGCTTGTCACTGCAAACTAGCTGTCCTGTGTGCAACTAGGTATTGGAGAAATTTCAGTCATACTTTTACAGGAAAAATGTCACTCAAGGTGTCTGAGTCTGTGCAGAGCACTGTGAAACACTTGAGGAGAAACTAATAGGTAGGCCCTGAAAATTTAAGGATGAAGTGTTTAGGCAGATATTCTGAAGTTAGAAACAAATCAAGCAGTATTTACTGAAAACAAAGAATCAACTTGTCAAGATTAATGAAAACGGGGGAGTCGTGTGTATGGCTACTGACTGGCTGCTACTAGTGCTGGTCTCACCACAGCCCCACTCTGCTGGGATACAGTGCAGCTTTGCTTCTTCTCTCATCAGAAGCAAAACTTTAGCACCAATCCCAAGATAAGCAGCAGGACACAGCCTGTTTGTTGATCCACAGTCTTGTCCCAGAGAATGCAATGGTCTGTAGGCTTGTTGTAGCCTTTTCACGGTAGTTGGCTTGAATAGCAACCAGACCAATTAGGAATGTTAAGCACAGACACTCACTGCCCAACAACAAACATTCAGGAATTAATGTACTCTGCTTCTTCTTTCACCAGGAACAGAATACAAGCACAAATTCCAAGCTGTCACCTATAAAGCAGTTGTTAAGCTTTCTGGTGATCGGCAGTCTCCAGGAAATAATGTCCCTATGCTCCTTCTCTCACCAGGAGAAACCAGAAGCACTAATCCCAAGATGATTACTGAGAGGCAGAATGTGGGCCCTCCAATAAATGGTGGTCTTGCAATAGATTTGTAAAATTAAGATAAAAATATGAGTTAATATCCTAAACACTGAAGTGTGCACTAAGCAGCTGGATGTGAAAGGAGGTAACTTAAGTTTTAGCTGTCTAAGTGCAGAGCCACTAATTTTAAAAGAGCAAGCTACATTGAAAGGGGGGTGGGCACTTTTGTATTCTGGTTCTGTGGAATACAATGGGATGGCCAATATATTTAAATAACTGAAGGGGTGTGATGTCACAAAATGATAATTTTGTGCTTACTCACACCAGCCAGTGAAAAGGGGGAGAAAAGGAGATATGTGGTCAAATTAACATAAGGGGCAGGTAACTAGAAAGAGTTGTGTTTAAGAATGTAACAGCAACAGGGTGAGAGGGTATGAAAACATTCTGTTTGACTCACAAGAGACACAGCTGTGGTCTCTCTCCAACTTTTAATATGCAATTAAAAGCAGAATACAAGTAAAACAGTGTAAAGAAACCAAACCACAGTATACAAAATAGAAAAGGCAATAAAGTAATACAAAACAAGAAATCAAAATCAAACTAACCTTTCCCTCACAGCAAGCTGTGGCAGAGTCTGGGTGAGCTTTTCCAGTAAAGCCAGTGCAGCGATGCTATCATTGTCATGCTCCTCATCTGACCCTGGTAAATGTAGACCCATAAGTCATCTTAGTCCTATCTTTAAAACACAGGACAAATAGTTTCATTAGTCTTGTGGTTTGAGATTTCCCAGCTGTCCCAGAGCATTGTTTTGTGAGGATAGGAGGTACTGCCAGCCATGCCAAGAGAAATAGGGCATTGGATTTGCAACATATGCCTGCACAGCTAGCTGAAATTTTGTAAATTGTATGTGTTTTGTATATCAAACTGATTTGTACAGATGTTTGAGCTGAAAGTGTATTTGTGAGGTCTGCAGTGTGCCCTACTGGAAGGGAAAGAAATGTACATGCATTATTGTAACTGTTTAAATGTCTACATTCTAACAGCATATACTGGAAGTAAAGAGGTTAATATTAATCCACCTGACTTTGCAAAATGTACTTGAAATTATGGGTTAAGCCATATAGATGTTAACCCACAGTTTTGAATGGAGCCAGAGAAGCAGTGTTTGTACTAGATAATAGTTGGTAGCTCCTGTAGGAAGACTGAAATGGTTTTATGACTTCCAGGAGATCTGAGCAAAGCTCTGTGTGTATGGCAACACATAAGTGCTAAAATCCTGTCAGCTTCTAGTGTTGGTGATAGCATGGGAATCCTAGTCAGATGACCAGGTATGATGTCACTGTGTAATCAACTCAGAAATAATATTTAGATATTAGAAGAGATTGCTCTCAGCATTCTGTGTTCTGTCTTTGATCTGACAATAAGGACCACTCACCCATCTTGTCTTGTTCTATTCAGTAAGTAGGAACAGTAATTCTTTTAGTCAATCAGGAATAGATAGTGAGACTAGCTAAATAATATTTTTTCTGTAACTGTGAAACTTTCCATTGGTGTTATTTGTAATATTCCCTGTGACTGAAACTGGTATTTTATGTAAATATATAGTTAGTATTTTCTTGTTCTTTTATTATTAAATATATTTAAACTTTTCATTGTGGCTGGTCCTGTTTAGAAAATATTTATGCTTTGAGAGTCTTTGCATATATTTATTTTGTGATAACTCTGGCCACTCCTGGAAGCCTGGCTGTTTGGTCAACATTACCATTTGTATTAATATTAATTTCACTCATTATAATTGGGTACCCTTGTAAGAGCCTTAAAGTGGCTGGCAGGAGAGCTGATGGCAGTGATTACTACCTTATAGTCTAGGCAGAAGGGGGCACAGCAAGTGCATATGTGCCACCCTTTCCCAGGTGTGTGTGTGTGTGTGTGTGTGTGTGTGTGTGTGTGTGTGTGTGTGTGTGTGTGTGTGTGTGTGTGTGTGTGCAAAGCAAATCTCAAAAAGGTGTGTCATCTGTTGCAGTAGGGACACAAAGCACTGGTTTCACAGAGAGAGGGTATGGGAGGATTTAGCTTGGAGCCCTAGCTACGGACTTAGCTGTGGGTTATGCCAATGGGGAGCCTTGTTAGGGGTATGGACAGATATAGAGAAGAACCAGCCCCCCGCACTGAGCGTGTTCCCTGGGTGGTGTTAAGGGAAATTGTGTTTGATTCAGAGAGGTCTGCATCTGGAAATGTTGAGTGTATCCATTTGTATTTCAAGTGAACATTCATCTCTGGTGTCAGTGGTGAGGATTCAGGCTCTTTGATTACTGGTCCAGCATGGGGACGTCACAGTCTGATAAGAGATTTGCTGAGAGTCACATGATAAAGGCATGGATGCCACGAGAATCAAACCCTGGACTACAGCTCATAACCATAAACCTCTGTACTAGCTTTATCCTGGATCTAATTAGGAAGGGCATATATGATCTCAGGATTCTAGATCCTTCATAGTTCAACTTTGTTAGTGGTAGGTTGCACATTTTTAATCCTGCTAGCCTTTTTGGAAAGGTCACTATAGCCCCAGGTGAAGGATTTCCCATCCACACCGTCTAGCCGGACTTAACCAAAGTATTCACCATCAGTTCCCACTGTGGTGATTTAAATAAGCTAACACTAACGTAGTTGAACATCAACCTCTTTGTAACTCAATGAATTGCTAACTGGTTATGAAACAGAGCACGCTAATAAAAATACAAGGTGTTTCTCCAAGTACCATAAAATTAAAGAAAACATAAAAGCCTTGAAAATGAGTTTGGAGTAAGACACTGGCACCATTGCTGAACAGATGACTAAGGTCTAAGGAAAATAAATGTTTTCCTGCCAATAAATCAAAATGTAACAAGTGACATCCCTTGAGGACCTCTCATAGACCCTTTCCCCTATTAAATGTTTCTCTGAAGTGCATGCAAATAATAACATTTGGCTAACTCAAATCATTGAAGGCTGCAAGCTAAGAATCCACCTAAACTCCTCCTCACATTTACAAGTAACTCCATCAAGGCCTTGATTATAATCACTGGTGCTATAATCATGGTCTCGACCTAAACACAAAGATATATAGTTAACCACCTTTGATAAAATTACTGCTCTGCACAGTATCGTATAAATGCAATTCCTCTTAAGGCTGATGCTGTGCTCACAGACTTGGGAACTTGCACAATGAGTTGTCCATAAATCAGACTTGGGAACTTACACAATGAGCTGTCCGTAAATCAGCATATCTCTAGTATTTTCAGAAAATATTTCTACCTCTCTCTCATTTTATGTTATTTGTTCTCATCCAGATCCCAGTCCATCCTAATTCCCCTTTAGTCTGCCCTCATTTGCCCTTTGACATACCATGCATAGCTAACTGTTCCAACTAGGAAAACACCAGTGTTTTGTAACCAAAAGAATCAAATGTTTAAAGAATGGCTCTTATTCAGATAGATTAAAAACCCTGTCCTTACTTCCAGTCGCCTGTAGACTCCTGCAAGGTGATCTTTACCTTGTCTTGCAGTTATGCCAAATCCTGCCAAAGTGAAAAACTCCACAGTCAATGCCCATTCCCAAAGGCATAGTTTTATACAAAATTATCAGCAAGTCATGAGTCGGGAATACATTCTTCATATTCTTCACCCAGCGCCTCCCTCACCAGTGGAATTAGCTTCACCTTCATATTAGACAGTGTAAAATCCTAGCAACATTCAAACTTCTGTTAGATGAGTGGATGAAATGCTATAAATTCATCCAGGCATTGCTGGCTACAAACTTCTAACTATACCAAACTAAACATTATCCTGTCTCAGTACTACCTGTTCTTCTCGTTTACTCCCTTTTCTCTAACATCTGTCTATTTTCCTTCCCTCTTGTATGATCAAAGCTTAAAGTACTCTGTCACTGTCTTACAAATCAACTGCAACTCTTACTATTGTCTTCTAAACTATTGATTCTCATTCAGTGGTTCTTTTCTTTTTTGGCTAAGCCTGTAATGGTTGACATACCACTAGCTTAGTCTGATTACCTTTTCCCACCCTGTGGAGCACTTCCTTGACTGATCTGTGAATGTTAAGTACTATTTTTGGCTTTTTTTAGGGACATGAATATATTTTATATATATTAATTATTCTGGGTACTTTCTAATAGTTGATTATTTCTGCAGAAAATATTACCAGTGTTCTTTTGTGAGCTAGGTTCCCCTAAGGATTCCTCTTAAGTATTACCATTTGCATTCTGTTTTTCTTTCTGACTTATCTAGTAAAGAACAATAATGTGACCATTACAAGATTTTCATTAATAAAACATCATCAGGGTGAGCTAGGAAACTTAGAACTTTTCAAGGAGCTTATTTAACTTTTGGTCTTAGCCGCAGAGCATCTGCCTTTACTTCAGCAGGAGGTCACACATGCAAGCTCTGGCCTTCTTTTAATTCCTTCTCTGTAAAAAAAAAATAATAAAAAAATCTAATAAAAACATAAGTAATTTCTCCAAGTACTATAAAACATAAGATAACAGAAAAGCGTAGAAACTGAGGTTGGACTAAGATAAGGGCACTGTTCCAGGACAGATAACTACAGGGTTTCATCTCTTGCTATCATTATATTTTGATATTTATAGGTTGTTGTTTCTTTGGCTGCTAACCATCAGCTGCTACTACCAGCCCCTCAGTCTCACACTACCGGAGGTTTACTGTTTCCTTGGGCCTAATACAATGTATTTCAGGGCAAGAGAGGGGACTGAGGCATTCTAGTGAAGTATCCTCCAGCTGCCATGACAAGTTTGTATTGCATCGCTTTAACCCTCCCTCAGTACCCAAGGTATTAGGGTTGCCACTTCTCCCTGTTTGTGCTGGACAGTCCCTCTGTGGGCATTCGTGTCCTTTGGAAAAATGAAAAATGGCAAATATCCTGAGATTTTAGGACAAAAAATAATTCCTAAGTTTTCTTTAATAGTTGTGTAACACGCTGATTTTGTATGAAAACACATTGTTATTTCAAACAGCATAAATAACTCCAATGCTATAAGGAAAAAGGTTTTATTTTGTTAAAATTAAAGTTCCGTACTTTGCACTGGCTGTGGGCAAGGTTTGTCCTGCTAAGTCCCAAGTTTCCACAAAAATGTTCTTTGGACATTTGAAAAGTTTACTACCCTGCAAGGTATGCATGCAGTGCTCTCCCTCCAGCTGAGTAGTTCAGCCCTCTCTTGCTTGAATGTTTTACTCTCTTTCTCTCACCCTCCATCTCTGTCACGTTCTACTACTTCATCTCAAAGCCCTACTTTTTCCAGGAAGGTGAACTGTTTGGTGGGAGGTTCTACAGGAAGCTTAATTAATATTACATATTACTGCAATGTTGCCCCAGAACTGCAAGCTTCTGACTCGAGTATTTTATGAAACAGAATAAAATGGACATTTTTAAAATCAGAGTTGTTAAGTACCCTGATCATGGCAAATAATCAACATAACTCCAATATATAAAAGAGGCAATATACAAGACACAAGAAATTATAGACCGATTAGTTTAAGATCAATAGTATAGGTAAATGCTTCAAGCGCTGTATATTGGATTTATTATTTAGACAAAGATTTTGTAATGGCCACAGGCTTAAATCAGCATGGCTTCATGAGAGACATCAGTGCTGATGAGTTTGGTTGAATTTTGTAATCTCTGACTACCGAGTCAGACCTGTTTGAAAGAGTGGTATATTTATAGCTAGATCTGTACAAAGCTTCTTTGCCATATAATGTAATATACAATGTATTCATTATTAATAATATGAATCCTTATATAGTGTATTACAATGATAACCATCTGAAAGATCACAGTGAGCAAAAGTATAACACGTATGTTCATAGTAACCCCCACTATTGATGTTCCTCAGGGGTTTCATTTAGGGCCTCTACTGTATAACTTGGACTTCGCAGGGGGGCCTAGAAGTAAACATTGTTGGCTAGGTAAATATGCCAATGATTGTAAGTTAGGATTTTTACTTATAAATAATGAAGACTTGAACAATGTAAGTATCTGCATTAAATTTCAATCTGGTTGTCTAATATTGGACTGAAATTCAACACTGGAGTTTGGAAAATGTAATTTAAACCCGTCTTTTAGTTTGCAAAGCAACAAACAAAAAGGAATAAGTTACTGCAAAGATCTTAGAATCCTTATAATTCAAATTTTACTTTTACCAAACATACTCATCATCATCATTTTACTGCGGTGGTGGTGCTGCGGTAGCATTGTTGCCTCACAGTAAGACGTTTTCCTGTTCGATTCTCAGCTAGAATGTCTTCTTTGTGGAGACATGCGTGAATGGGCGTACCTTCGTTGAAGATTGTGTGTCAGAGCCGGCAACTCGGTACGTAAAAATCGACTGCCAATCATTAGCGGACTGGAGTTCCGCTGTGGCAACCCCTAACCGGGAAAAGCCGAAAGACACAACAACTCATCATCATCATTTTCAGCCTCTTTTTTCCCATTTTTTTTCTCTACATGGAGTTGGGGTATCATGTTAACTGTCGCCATCTCTCTTGATTCAATGCCACACTCTTGCCTGACTGTCACAGATTTTCTTTCGCATAGACCGTCCACCTCTATGCTGGACGTCCTCATGTCCTCTTACCTTCTTCCAGTCTGTCCCTTCTTCACCAGATTGCCTTTCAGCTTTTCTGCACATGTATCCGAACCACCGTAATCTGTTCTCTTTGATCTTTTCTGCAATTGGAGTTACTTTGGCCTCTGCTCTTAAGTCCTCATTTCTTCATCTGTCCCTCAGTGTCCATCCTGCCACCCTTCTCAGGCACTTCATTTCCATCACTTCTACCATCTTCATTTAGCTTTGACCTCTTCATTCAGACGTCCCTTCTCCTCAACCACCCCTCCCAGATACTTGAAGCTGTTAACCAGTTACACTTTCTTCCCTTCTGTCTCACTTCCCAGCTTTTTCCAATTTCCCCAGTTTGCTACCATTACCACTGTCTTATCTGTGCTTAGTTTCATCCCATGTGCCTTCAGTTTTGCATTTCATTCCTTTATCCTTTTCTGAAGTTCTTGCTCAGTCTGCCTGTAATGCCATATTGTTTGCATACAGCAACTTTGTTGATCTATCCTCTCCGGCCTGTTTGCTAATGTAGTCCATCACCAGTATGAACAGCAGTGGGTGCAGAACTGAACTGTGGTGCACACCCACTCCCACTGGGAATGCCTTTGTGAGGCTGAACACTGTTTGTACTTGAGTCATTGAGTCATTGTACATTATTTGCACTAATTCTGACGGTGTTTAAGGAACTTCTAACAACTGCAGTACTGCCCAAATCAGCTTTCTTTGGACCTTGTTGTATGCTTTTTCCAAGTCTAAGAATGTCCATTTGGATTATTTCCTCATCTCTAGCGTCTTCTCAACTTTCTGTCTCACTGCAAACATCGGGTCAGTTTTGCTGCATTCTGATCTGAATCTGAACTGCTCATCTCCCATCTTACTTTCTGCTACTCTGCATAATCTTTTATCAATTATCCTGTCCAGAGCATTCATGCAATATGATAGCAGTTTAATGCTTCTGTACTGCCCACAGTTGTTGATGACCCTTTTTTTCTTATACACTGGCATGAGTATATTTATTCTCGACTTTCTCTGCACACTGCTATGAGTACCCTTAGGAGCGATTTTCTCCTCCTTTTTCACTCATCGTCTTTACCATATCTGCTGTGACCTCATCTGAGCCTGCTGCTTTCCCCTGACTTCACTTTCCTTCATGCTATACTTCTTCTTCTTCTTCTTGCTCCACATCTTCTCTCATCATAGGCTGTGTCTGGGGCAGTACAGCTTCCGTGAGGTTTTCTTCATTCAGAAGCTGCTGCAAATATGCCTTCCATCTGCCTTTTATGCCCTGTGGACAGGCAAGCAGGTTGTTAATGGCATCTCTTATGAAGGGTGTCTGACTACCGTCTTTATCTTTCTGTCTTTACCTTGCAACCTGATACAGCTTCTTTTTGCCACCTACTGAGTCACTTTCCAGAAGTTGGTACAGTGCCTCTGGTGCCCTATTCTTTGCTATTGCAACACCTTTCTTAGCTTCTTTATTAGCCAACCAGTAGTCCTTCCTAGCCTGGTCAGTCTTTTTTATCTCTCACTTTTTCCTGCACTCCTTCTTTCGTTTGATAACTTCCTGGACTTATGCATTCCACCACCAACTTTCCTTATGTACCTTATTTACGTACCTGACTCGGCCACATATTTGTTCTGTAGTCCTCACACATGCTGTTTTGAAGCACTGCCATTCTTCAACTCCACCTGTTTCCCCCTTTTCTTGGGGTGCTAGAGCACTGAGTAATTCCTTGGACTGTTGTGCTTTTTCTTCAGTCAACTTCCAGGTCTTCAGCCTGGTCTCTGTTGACCTTGGAGCCTTCTCTGACCATTGCTTGCAGCTGATTGTGGCAACTAATGTTTATGCGATCATTGATTCTACCCCAGTGCCCTGTCCTTACTAGGAGAAAGTGCACCTGCGTTGCATGTTGGCCACTCTTGTATGTGATCTTGAGACTGTCTCTCTCTTTCTGAACAGCGAGTTGGTACTATCAAGCCATTTGCCAGACAAAAGTCTAGAATGGCCTCTCCTTCTTTATTCCCTTTGCCACACCCATGTGGACCCAGGCAGTCCTCGTATCCTTTTGAAGCACATAATGGGACATACAAAAGTCACCTGTTATCAACACCAATTCATGTTGTCCTGCTTTATCTAGTAGGCCTTGCAACTGCTGTCTGAATGCACTCTTTTCCTCACTATCACATCCCTGCTGTGGGACATAAACTGCGATAATGAATACTGCCCTATCATTACACTGGAGTCTGACTGCCATGGGTCTGTCACTGATTCAGATGATACCTCTCACTGCCTTCTGAAGCCTCTCTCACCATAATTCCCACACTATTTTTAGCTTGTCCCCCCTCTGAGTAGTAGCCTCTAGATTCCAAGCGTTTGCTGCACTGAATCTTCCATCTTGTCTTGTTTCACTTTCAAACTGCATCCTGTCAGTGAACCTACATTAAGTGTAGCAATTCTCAGTTCATGTTTGATAGGTTGAGTGGTTTTATGTCCAGCTTTCACTCAGCAGAGCTATCCCAGGTAACCCAGACTGGGCAACTAGACACTAGCTGGCCAGTGGCTTATTCAGCTTATTTACCCAGGACTGCTGGGCTTTATGGCTGGCACACAATGGCCAGTAGGGGAACATACACCCCTCACACCATTAACATGGGTCCCTAGCATAGGTCGAAGCAGACCTAGTCATCAACCCTCTTATCACGGGTATTGGACATTAGTCAGCATGACTGAATCACCTAGAGCCATATTTCACACCATCGAGTGGTTAACCCTCTCACGGTATGCAGTCTGTGATACGTGTTCTCCTATCTTGAGGATACTGCACGACTCAGTAGATGCCCAAAGCGGTTGGTCTGTGCAACTCTTCCCCCTATAGAGGACCATGTTAAGTGTGTGCTGCTGCTCACAGCTCCATTCATTGTTGAGTTTGAGATACTCAGTCTGTTTTTTGGAGGTGGAAGGAACCCCACAGAGACACAGGAAGAACATGCAAACTCCAAACAGGCATTGGTCAGAGGTCAGGATCGAACGTTGTACCTTGTGGATGGCAGGCAAAAACCCTGTGCCAACTGGTATATCTGTTTACAAAACATACTGAAGAAGTAAAATGGAAAACATTGAGACAATTAGAACTAATGCTAAAAGCATTTCAGTATGAGATGAGGTTAAACTGGTAGAGATATTTAAAGCATTTATACAACAAATAATTGAATATTTACAAAAGGTGTTATTCAGTTAGTTAGCTCAAGACTCTAGAAATGGGTCATCACAATTCACCAAGTGTATGCTATCAGCCTATGTGTTGAATTACTCTGATAGTTGATAAAAAAATCAAACTTATTTACAGTACAATATAATACAGATATTTTAAAGCTAAAATAGTACTAGTTTGTGGGGCATTTAAGATTGAAGTAAAATAAACATTTTTTAAATGCAAAAAACTATTCAAACTGTACTACGCGTAATCATATTCCTGTTAATTATATTATACCATTAAATAGAACCAAACAAACCCGGTTGTGTCTAGTACAAATCATTCCATACATGTGGATCACATAGTATTTACAGATATTGGAAAATGTAAATTAATTCAAAATTAGCTTAGATAACTGAGAATTTGACCATGCCTAAAGGAACTGGTATTCTTAAATGACCTTTGGGCCTGAATGCTGGTTTAATAAACTTAAGAAACTTGCTTGGACCATTGGAGGCAGTGTGGTTTACTGATGGATTCCGCTAAAGCTGCTCACATCAAAAAGGAGGTGTGGACATCACTACTATGCTAATCAGTCAAATAAAGAGCAGGCCACTTTACAAGAGACCTATCTCAAGCCAGTCCTTAGACAGTGCTTTTAGTAACCTGGTCAGTAATCTCATTTCTACAAGTCTTTCTACCAGTCCATAATTTAACTTTGCTTTCAAGCTCTCATCCTGTGATCACTGCTCACATCTACATATTCCCCATCCTTTTATTTTAGGCAAGTATCTCCTAATGCTGTTAGTAAGCTGTCAGAAAACTTACAGAAGAATGGGTGCCCAGAACGTGGCTCCTTTTCTTTATCTTATCTCATACTATAAGCATAACTCCCCCCACCTGTCATTTTAAAGATGCTTTTATTTTCCTGTTCTTAAGTTACCTCTTTTTCCCTAACCACAGAACCTTTATCCTGTTATGGCCCTTTTGTCTTAACACCTAAATGTTTGAAAAGTTAATGTATACTCACATCTTTGATTTTCCTGGTAAGTATGGCATCTTAATTGACATGTATCAAGGTTTTTGCAAGGATTGTGGCATTGCTATCTACCATGTTGCTCCCCTAACATTGCTAAAGGGTGACTTAGTAGGGCCAGCATTATGGACATTAATCACCATCTTTTACTGGACAGGTTGACAGATTTGGGTTTTGGAGGTGAAATAATTAGATGGTTACAGAACTGTTTAGCTGATCACACCTTTCAGATCATCACAGAAATATGTTTTAAAGATGTTAGCACCTTCAGACTTGGGGGTCATACAGCTTTCAGTCTTTGGGACTGACCATATTTTCTCTCTGTCTGGCTGTCTCTCTCTCTGTTTGTAACTTCAGTGACCCACCAAATATCAGTACAAGTGTTAATTCTGGTCTGCTCATCTTTGAGTGGTGATAGAAATGCTGTGACTTTACATAGCACATTGCAGAATAACTTTACCTCCCCTCCGACCTTGTTTCATCTTGGCTGTCAAACCCCCCAAATGCACTTTAATGATATTCAGAATACCTGAGAAGCTCAAAGATTCACGCCTGATCGTGTAGTGAAACCCCTTCTATGGCCCTATTGATCAGGTGCCCTTGTAAAAATAACTTATAGTAGTTCTTGACCATTTGCTTGTATTTAGGGATCATGTGGAGGCAGCTTGCACAGAATACGTAACCAGCTAAAGCTTTGCTCCAAGATATCTATCTTACTGATTCCCAAAGTGAGGAAAACCGTGAGTATCAAATTATTAATTCCAGAACATGAGGACTCTTTTCTTGTAGTTGCACTGAAGTAATCTCTCAACACAACACTTCTTCAGAAGGTTGTAAACAAAATATGCAGATTTATATTCCGAAAAGTAAATTGGCATCCAGTTATTTGGATAACTTGCCATCCTTTAGCATACCTTATATCTAAGCTGCACAGTGTGGGATACTAGTCTCCCTCCTTGCTAACATCTTTGCTGTTAAAAACTGCAGCTGTTCATTCAGGTCAAATGAGCAGGGAGCCTTTGCCCTTATAAGACCTTCTTCTGGGATTACAATGGTCAAAAAGGCATTCTCCTGGACCCCCCCCCCCCCCATCTAGCTGAAATCGGCTTACTTGCTGAAATTGGAAACAAAGCAGACATGTTAAAATCCTTGGACAAACTGAAGGTTCATGTGAGCTCCTTTGACAAATGAAAATACTTCAGGGATATTTGTTTTTTTTTTCTGGTCCTTCTGCGCAGTAGCGGATTCACTTTATGTTTAGGGTAATTTGTACTTGTTTAGAGAAAATGCTTAGCCTAGCAATTTATTCTGTTTCAAGATTTTCTTTCTGCGTATAAAGTAATTCTATCTTAAAGTGCTTTGTTTACATTTTTATCTCATACATGTAAATAAAGTTGGTGATGTTATTCTTTGTTTAGAATTTCTTTGCAGTCCATATTTTGACTGTTTTCTGAATTTTGTTTGCACCGCCAAGTTGTCTTCTGTATATCTGTGCCACTGACCCAGCTTGTGGCCGAAAAGGCTCCCAGGAGCAGAACAAGCTGGTTAATAATCTAACCTGTAAACAAGTAAATAACATTTGCTGGTTGCTAAGTATTGCAGGCATGCACAAGCTTGGTAGTCCTCTCCTGGCAGCCTTTAGCTGCGTTCTGACTTTTATCAACCATTCCAGTCCCAGTCCCTTATAGTAGCTGCATGGTCTCTGGTCCTCTGATGGCATATTGCACCTGGCCTTCTCTAGAACAGCATTTCTACATTAGTATTTTAGAACTCAGGGCAGCGATTTAGTTTCTTTTTCAGCCTTTAACCAAGCATTGTAGGTTGTTTCATATTAGTAAGTTGAGAGAGTTGTGCTGCATCCTGTTGCTGAATAATCAGGGGCAACAAAGATTCTACTTGCTTTATAAGGAAGCTTTCGATATCTGTCTGGAAGCCCTGAGACACAGTTTGTTCCTGACAGTAATTCATATTCCTGGAATGTAAAACATCCTGCTGGACTGTCTCAGTTTCTCTCGGCCCTCATATTCAACCAGATGTCTTAGAGGACTAGTTCAGCTTTTGAGGACTGTCTTAGCTACATCACGTCAATGGAAAAAAATCGCTGCCCTCCTGTGCTTCTGGCTCTTATAACAAAAAGAGGTGAATGAGCTGTAGGTCTCTTTTTCTCTCTCTCTCTCTCTCATGGAAAAAGTTTTAAGTTATACG
Source organism: Protopterus annectens (assembly GCF_019279795.1). Classification (NCBI taxonomy): domain Eukaryota; kingdom Metazoa; phylum Chordata; order Ceratodontiformes; family Protopteridae; genus Protopterus; species Protopterus annectens. The sequence goes on along the minus strand of NC_056748.1, from coordinate 1,026,571,330 downwards.
TTTCTCCTATTTTCTGCCAACTCAAATCTTGATCGTAGTCATGGGTTAAGGACTTGTCACTTTTTTGTCATTGGTGTCCCAAATGTCTCTGATGCTAGATGTTAATATCCATGGTGAGAGCAAAACTTTGGGTCTGTTCTGTCAAATATTCACTTGGACCTTGTGGCTTGGCTGACTTCTAAATACCCTTTCTCCCTTTAAGCCTCTCGGACAGCATCTGCACAAAAGTCAGTCTCTGGCACTGCTTGTAGTGTGAAAACATTTCCAGTAGATTGTTAAACTGTGACATCCCTTCAGACTCTGACGTAATCCCAGGTGAGTGGAGTGAGATACCTTTTAGACTTCTGTTTGAACTTCTCTGTAGCCAAAGTTCTTTTTATGCTATTTCAACTGTTGTAAGTCTTATTAAGAGCAACTTGTTTGCTTAGCTCTCTTTGACCAAGCAGTTTCACAAAGTGATGCTTGATCCCAGGTGTCACATTCATAATTATGCCCTTCCTTGGAATGTGAAGTGTTAACCTGAGCCACCTCCATAACTGCTGTAGGCTTTATTTCCTGGAAGAATCTGTTCTTGCTTAGTCATGGAGTGTAGGAAAATCGTGGATCTTTTTGCATTCTTGGAAAGAGCCTTACCCCCAATCCCCCCCCAATGTAGTATCCCAACACTGGTACTTACGCCTTTCTAAAGGCAGATTTGGAGTTCTCTCTAAAGCAATACATCTATGTTTCAGTTTTTGTTCTGAAGAAGGTCAAAATGAAGAGAGACTTTTGTATACTTTTAGCACCACTAAAACAATGAGTAAAAAGGTGACACAGGAAAACTCATTGGTTAAAAAAATACAAAAAGAAAAATCTACAGTGGAAAGTCTAACTTTGCTCGATTTTTCTTTTTATACATTTAACACCAGCAAATGCACTTCTGCCCCACCAGAACAAAGTCCCTGTTTCACATGGATCACCTGTGTTGCATTTACCCCAGGGTAGGATGTGAAGTCATTGTCTAACTATACCTTGTCTTAATGAGTACCAGAATACCGCCTTCTGTCATTTGGACTCCATGTTGTATCCGTCAGTGAGTCCACCCAATTAGGTATGTTATGTCTGCAAACTATAAGGACTGCTATATAGTGTGAGGCCATTTAGCCATTTTTGTTCAGTAAGTATGACTCTGTTATCTACTGTAAGAATAAGCACCAATTTGAAATGGTAGCTGTAGCAAGAAACATGGCAAAAGCTGAACAAATCTTTGAATTCATTCCCCCTCAACAAATGTCTTTTTAACTAGTTACTATATTGCTTCTAAAGTTCTTTTGTGTGCAAACGTGTCTGCGTTTTATCTATACACTTGATTTTCAGCCAGCATGTAATATCCTAATTCCAAAAACATGAAACAGTTGTTACATGGCCAATATCAAATAGGACTGTACACTTGTATAGCCACCCAACAGTGTGAACATTCTCTCTAGCTGAAAGTCACTGTTGATGTGAAGCCCCACTTTGTGTCCAAACTGGGGAAAAGGTGGGTGATGCTGATGCCAGTAGGCAAATGTGTCATAACATTTCTGCAATGCCTTAAAAAGCATCACTTAGTATTATGTATAGAAGTGTGATGTTACTCGCATGGTTGTGTACAAAGTAATCCCTCTTATGACATCAGCATCACAGACACAGTAAATGTCTGTTGGCATACAAGCCCTTTATCATTTTTTTTCAATCCTGTAATGATATAAAAAAAGATGTATTACTTCACATCCTTGTTTGAAATGCATACAGCAGTAGACAACATTTTAGTTTCCTGATGTTTTCCGACATTAGTTTGCCAGATTTGGCTGATCAGATTGAGTATTTGCTGAATTTTAGCAATATATGGAATACAGGAATGGAAGGAATTTTCTGTTTATAGCGGTTTGTTCCTTAATTTTGTACAACATACCCCAATGTGAAATGGAAGTTAATATATAAAGTTGAGTGTGTTGGAGGCAAAGCCCTTTACACACATTTACACACAAACACACATGGTCAAAGGGCTTCACCTGCTAATTGTGTGAAGTTTTTTTGTGTTTGGTGTGTGTGCGGGCGTGTGTTTTTTTGTCTTCATTGTGCTTTTGTGATTTTACATGTGTAGTTTGACACTGGGCTGCAGTGTATTGTAGGATTAGCATTAATTTCAGTGTGGTGTGATTCAGGAAGCTGGCCTTCAGGATGTAGTCAAAGCCCCATAGTAGTAATTTGTTGTGTTAATTTTACCATGATTTGGTTTGCTTAGGTTTTGTGCTGTAGTAGAAACCTGATAGTAGGGTTTTTTCATTACGTTAATATCAATGTGGCATGGTCTGGGATATTGGGTTTTGACATGTCATAAAAGCCCCATGGCATGGTTATTCATTGTGTTAGTTCTGCAGCAATGTGGTTCAGAATCTTTGGTTTTAGGTTGTACTAAAAGTCACAGCAGGATTATTAATTGTTTTAATTATAGCGTATTGGAATTCACAATGTTGGACTTTGGGAGGTAGTGTAAGCCCCACAGGATTATTCATCATTCTAACTTTGGCATGTTATGTTTTTGGATGTCAGTTTTCAAGGTGTACTTGGACCTTGTATCATGGTTATCTGTGTATTATGCCATATCTAAAGTACATTAACATAAAGAATACACATGCAGTTAATATTATATGGCACTGCAGTCATTCCCTAGTACATTATTTGTGTAAACGTCAAAAGATGAGCATGTTACTAGGAAATGGCTTTGCTGATGTTACTTTTGGAAAATAATGCATGTGTTCCTATGTATTAGCTGTAGCTTCATTCTCTATAACATTCACGCCCCATGAAAAAATCTTTTATGGGGTAATCTTTCCTTTTTCTTTCCTTGCTCTCTAATTACATTTTAAGTAACTTTTATTGCCCCTACTGTCTTTTATTAGCCTTGTCAGAGTAGGGGAAGACTGGTAGAGCACCATCCTAAAAAAAGAAGCTTTCTCCCTCAGCTTACCCTTTATCTCTCATGCCCCCACCTCCCACTTATATGCACACACAGCTTCTTCTGTATCTGCTAACATTAAACTACTTCTACAAGTGAAGGAGGGATAAAACAGAAAGTTATGATTTTTTTAGCAAAAAATAAGTTATTTTCCAGTTTATATGGGTCCTGTTGCCTTCCCAGATTTTTTTCCTTTCTTTTGTTGCCCAGTAATTCCTGTGATTAGCTGGCAACACATCCAAAGCAAAGAAGTAAGAAAAGGAAAAACATCCTTTTTTTTTTCCTTTAGCGCATCTAGCTGTGGCAAATAAGAGCTGTTGCTGCTACTGCTGTTTGAGATTGCTGCTGACTGCGAGTATTTTTAATCCAAATGCAATCTTGAAGCTATACCTCGAGTAATCTTCCAACCCCCCCCCCCCCACACACACACACACACACACACACAAACACACACTACTTCCTGTTATGGATACATCTGTATGCAGCAAAAAGAAAAGATCTATAAACGGTGATAGTGGCATTGAGGGTGAAAGATGAGTGGAAGTTACCCATTAGTTCCCTGTGTCAGTCTTTGGGACCAGCAGTTTGTTAAGATAAAGAGAAAGCATTTGCATCAAAGGGCAATCAGTATTACCATAAATGGGAATCAAAATGGCACAGCTGGATGTTGCATATTTCATCAAAAACCCATCTGTCATCACAGGAATGCTATATTTTTGTCTGTTTCTGTTACTTGACGCTTGCTCCTCTGCTACACAATTAAGCAGAAGTTACCATGTGAATCTGAAATACACAGACTCTGATACACACATGCACATGCAGACGCATGAGCACACAAACACACACACACACACACACACACTTGCAGATTGACAAGTTTTAGCATGACTTTTCCATGTACAGCCTTTGAAAAATAAACAAATTAAAATCTATGTAGTCGTAATCCAGGCTGATACTTGTATATTTCAACTATAAGGTCAGATTTTAGGTCCTGTAACTCTTGACTGTAGTAATCATGCTTAAACATCTGAAAACATTTGTCAATTACTAACAGGAAAATGACATACTTACTGGCTGTATTCCACTGCCTGTATTACTTGCTTTCATGAACAATAAGAAGCTAGTTTTAAAGGTTAAAAATAAGAATAAAGAAATGAAACACCCTGCAGGTCCTTCCTAATCAGGGTGACCCTCTTTTTCTTTTGTGTTCTTTTGAAACAAGATGCTAGTTTATGATAATCACCTGACATATATGCCTATATATTCTGTTTTTGTTTGTGTGTTACTTGTGTTCATTCGTGAATTCTTTTTCATTAGATATTTATGCTCTTTTTCAGTTCTGGAATTCTGTCCTCTCCCTTGGTATTTATCTACCTTTTTTGTTTCTTCCTTTTGTTAGGGTTCAGGTGAGTACAATGAAGCACCACTGTTAGTGACCACACTGTCTTGTCGTCACTTGGGGTGTTATTGTTTTAGTAACATCTAAGTGCGTGGTGTCTTCCTTGCAGAGTTTAACTCCAAGGCTTTTAACAGTGTTTAGAAATAATGAATGGTGAAGATATGGTGGATAAACTACAGTTAGATTGATGCAAAAGATTTCTTTATCAAGAATAATTTATACATACAGGGTGGGATGATTGTAAGTGCAGCAATATATCTTGTATTTTAAGATCACATCCCAAATTTCAGTGTTTAATTTGTAAGACAGTGCACATGAGTTAATATCTCTGTATTTTGATGTACTTTGTTTCATCTCATTTTCTTTTGCTCTCCTTTCCTGTTTTATTTGTTCAGCCAATCAAGTGGAGTATTTACTAAAACAGAAGCACATCTACCTGATGAGCAGTGGTCGAATCAACATGTGCGGATTGACTACCAAGAATCTGAATTATGTCGCAGATTCAATCCATGAAGCTGTCACTAAGATAGCATGAGCAACGTATTCCCATCTAATGAATGAAAGCAACCTTTTATTTAGTTATGCATTCTGCTTACATGTCTCTTTGCAGTTAACAACACTTAGGACTGACAAGCATGATCTGTTAAAACTAGTTAAAATATAACAAATTATACTGTACTATACATGAGTAGGGCCTGCTTTGGAGTACTATCTCAGGCAGATTTTTGATTATTCATAATGGCAGCCCGCTTGCATTTAGGTTTCTTGGTGATGGTTAATGTAGAAGCTTAAGGCCAAATAATCTTACATAAAATATCAGTAGTAGGTGGGGCATTCATTATCCACATTTACTGTAATTAGTTATGTTTCAGTAATTCACTTATTGTGTCTCATTTTTACTTCAAATGGTGCTTATTCCCGTATTCTCACCATAAATAGTGAGTTTTTAGCTCCTTGTCTTTAAATAGCTTTTGCAGTATGGAAACATGAGAGAAGTGATAAAAGTCCTAGAGTCAGGTCAAAATTGGTGGTTTCCTATGGTATATTAACTGAACATGTTGTCGTATAGTACCCCGTTACATAGCACTAAATTAATATGCAGTATAGTACTTGTTCTAAGGCGATGTGCTGAAATACAGCCACGAAAAGTAAATTATAATTTTAAACCAGAATTTTTAATTATTCCTGTAATTTAATATTGATCCAACTGTTTGATCAAATCTTAGTCCTTATGAGCCAACATTGTGAACTTTGTAAAAGATGGTTTTGTCCCTTTTACTGCTTTTTCCATGCACTTTCAATTTCTGGGTTTAAAAACAATTTAATTATGGTATTTGTTTATGCTCATTCAAGACTGTTTTCCGTTTTAAACTACAGTATTTAGCGGCTATTTTGACAAAGGATTGTAATACATCAGCATTGCTGTTCAGTATATATTTTTTTTATTACAGATACAGACACATTGTATTTATTTTAGAAGAATGACTGTTAAGAATGTCAACAGTTTTTAATTCTAATATGGAAAATGTACACCTGAGGCTAAGAGAATCGGGAAAGAGTTGAGCAGAATCATTCATTATTTCTCTGTTAATTTTATCCTTTCTTTTAGCTTAGCAGGTCATTATGAGCTATACTGTCAGGTATCCTAAATGGTTATTTATATCTCAACTGACTTCTTGATGTTGGCATGGTTTCATATTATAAATCATTCTCTGTTTAAAAAAAAATAAATGGGCAATATTCTGCCCTACTGTGTATTAAAAATGTGTTGTTATTGCACCTAAGACTATGCAAGTAAATGAGTTATCTGTTGGTGACAACATTGCTTCAGTTCATGCCCAGTCTGCTTTAGAAGCAGCTTGCTGGCGGTGATCGTTTTGTGCAGAGGACGATAAATGACTGTGTACAATTAGTAATATGTATTTTAAAGAACAGCTGCACAATGTCAACATTTTCTCTTCAGAGAGGAATTTTCTTTCTGGTTAATCCAGCTCTAAGAGAGTTAAAAAAAAAGGAAACGCCTCTGATTGCTGCCTAATTTTTTTTCTTTCTTATTACTGTACATAGCATTTTGCTTTGCTTTTTTTTTTTAAATATGAAATCCCATGTTATTATGTTGTTTCCCATATTCTAGCTACATCTCAATTTTTTACAGCGTTAAGAAAGCAAAATAATTAAGCAGGTCACTGACTTTTGTTACAGGGTCAAGAAGAAGTCTTAAAGTTCTGAAATCTAGAAGTTGTCTGGTAGAGCAGAGAACTGAGGCTTTATGCTGTTCATGAGCTACTCCCTGTAATCCAGGGTAAGAGTTTGATTCCTTCCACCTCCATTTCCCTACTATGTTACACTGAGCAAGTCATTTAATCGGACAGTGCTGTCCAGTCACTCCTGAACATGAACACTTGTGTCCAGTCAGGTTACCTGGTCAACAAATGAATAAAATTAAAAAAAAAAGAAACTTAGTGCTGCAGTTGGTCTTTCTTGCATATGTTGTTAGTCACAGATGACTAGTTTTGCAAAAAGTGCTTTTAAAAATGGTTAGCCTCTCTGCCTATGAGCTGTGAGCTATCTCTGTCTGGTCATCAGATAATAAATAGAATAATTACTCATTTTTTTATACCTAGTCTGCGTTGTGCCTTTGAATGATGCTCTTAATTTGGCATCACCACAAATCTAAACTAGAAATCCTTGCTGCTGTTTAGCATTTTAATGGATCCAGTAGAGAGTTGTGTCCATAATGACTCAATATAATATAGGTAGAAAATAAGGCTTCAAGGTTCAAGACTTAATGATCATCAGGCCTTGCTCCTCTTTAAATCTGCTATTCCTCAGATACTGCTTTCTTTCACTGGCTGCACCCTTTGTATAGTGAGATGTTGAGCAGTGGATCTGTAATCACTCTGGTCACCTAATCCAACAGCGATGCAGCAAGGAAGCTTTTTCGCAGCTTACAGTCTCACAAATTCTAGGTTGTATCAGTAGCCAACGCTGCTTCTCACAATTCAGCATAGAAACTACAATGAATACACACTACATTGTTCCCTGCATAACAAACATTGGAGGTAGGGGGTGACATCCAGGTCCAGAGTAGTCTCTTCTCTTGGGTCTTCTCCCATCAAGCAGCAGCTGAGCCATAGTATTTCACAGCCACCAGAGTAGAAAGCACATAGACAGTATAGAAGGAAAGGGAGAAACAGATACTCACTTTAGTCATACACTGATGTTATGTTGGAAAGGTGTTTGTCTGATGTCCTAGAAAAGTGAAGGGTGCTGACTGTGTTTCATGTAAGTCTGGTAGTTCAGCAGATTAATTCAGATTTTAATGCACACACTCTCCATTTGTAACTATGAGTAAGTCACTTAATCACTCCTAGCTCATCCTTGAAAAGAAGGTACACTTGTATTTTGTGGGCTTACCCATTAAAAACTACAAAAGATCATGTAAAACCAGGAGAATTAACTTAGGCATAACACAGGTTTTTGTAACGTATCCCAAGATTTTGTGACCTCTGAATTAAATTAGGTAAGGAGTTCAGGAGAGGAACCCTAAGCATGGCTGTAACCTTACATAAAGAAAATATTGATGAGTTCTGAGACAGTTTATTGGATTCTTGCAGTCATTTTTTTGCTGAAAAGCAATTCCATCAAATGATCCATATGTGTAGATGAAGATAAGTTTCTGTCCTGATGAAATGATCTGGAGAGGTTTATAAAAACTAAGGATGAATAGGTTATGAACAAGGCAATATTTGCTTCATAAAAGAAATAACTTGTATGGATAACACCCTAAATAAATGAGTTGTAGAAAGGGCCCTAGCACTTTTGCAAGAAAGCAATACTTCCATAGTTGACTATTTATCTGTTAGAGAACTAAAGCATTTTGGCTGTAACACACCACCCAGTTTGGCTCAAATATTTAAAGTAAGCTTTACCATCTGTGCCATTTCAGATGAATTAAGTATACATTGTTGACTGCGGTCTTCAGCCAATTTGTAGGTAGGATGAAGTGTAGAATAGTACAGGCACTTCTGTATATTATGCACTGCTTCAAAAATAATAGGGAAATTATGAATGGCTGAATGATTAAAGGACAGCTATGCCTGGCTAAAAGTTTAGAATTCCTAGACTTATGAGTCCCAAAATAGCAAAATGGGGACTTGTATATAATAAGTCCAAGATCACTTTTCATTGCGGTATGGCAATTTCAGAGTTAGTATCTATAAGAAGTGGGGATGGCAGGGGGCTTGCCCTCCTGTAAGAAGTTACTTTAAAGGACGGCAGCGATTGTTGACATTCACTCTTCTTTAGTTTCACTGTTATGTTTTTCATAATCCCATTGTTACGTTTTCATAAATCCATGACTCTGATTTATGGGTTTCTGAATTAAAATAGGTTTTCCTGTTTTGTTTTCCCAGAATGCATTTTTCTTCTTACAAAGTTATCTTTAAACTGACTTTTTAAAAAAAAAAATAAAAGTGTGGTTCAGCTATTTCTTCCCCTCTGTAGCTTTTCTGTCCTATTCATTTTTCTTGGAGCACATCCTGGTTAGTGTGAAGAAAAACACTTAATCTTGTCCATCACATTTTAAGATTTTTGTCAAAGAACAATCCCACACAGCAAAGTAGTTGTAGCTGTTCTTGTTTTCCAACCATTTGGTCATTAATTCACACTTCCTTTATCATGTGCAGTCATTTACAGATGCTTTTGTTCCATCCCTGTGTCCATAAACCTTCTGAGCTTTTGAGAATTTCACAGTTCATTTACTTTGTAGTTTTTATAGAGAAGAAACATAATAGTAGTGACAAACGTGAACTGAGTCGAGGAACTAAGTGGTTCATGAATTTTCAAAACAACCTAATTTGGGCACTGATCTGATGTATTTTCTGTCCCTTCTGATTTTGAATTAGGATCCTTAACTCAGGCTCCTCCCCTTACACATAGCCCCTTCCTGTCCCCAATATTATCTCAGATCTCATTTACTGCTCATAGAGTTCAGACTTGATTCATGGTTCAGGCTAGTGTGATTTATTTGATATTTAAACTTTGGCGATATTGTAATACGTGGCCTATTTCCTGTAATAATCACTCTTTTTCTTCCTCTCTTCACTTGCTTTTCTTTCATTCAAAAAATGGTACATCCATCTTTCTCTATTGTCTAGACTTGTTGTACTTGTTTTATCTAGTATTCTTTGATACCATATTTTTTTTTCTGCCTCCCACCTTTTTCCGGATGTATTTCTTGACTGTTGTTGGTCATGTTCTTCTGTGTTTTTTATTTCAGAACTGTGTTGGAAAAGCCTAAAAGTTTTAAAAAGTGGGTGACTTGTAGCCACAAGTTAATGCTGACTTCTACTCTAAATGTGTATACTGTTTGGGATCAGCTCACTTAAGATTATGATTGCATGATTTGCATGGCTTTTGGCCATCCAGCTGTGATCGAGTTCCAAAATAAATTGTTTTCTATAGCATCATAGGAGTTTACTAGGCTAATGGCTGTGGGGCCCATACAAGCCAAGCCAAGAGTTTATCCCCGAAAAGAAACCTCAGTCAGCACCTGTCATCCCTGTCAGTGAGTGACATAGGTGAAACCCCTGGGACAAATTTGTGGTTTCGCATCCACTCATTAAGGTTGCGCATGAAGAGGGTCAGCAAGGTGTTCTGTTTGACATGTATGGAAAGTCTTTTCCATAGATGGGGCAAATTCTGTGAGACAAGTAGGTTTTGTTAATGTCACATATTAGGTTCAGGCCTTTTGAGCGGGTAGTGCGTGAGGAGTTAGACTTATGGATATGGAGCATCTCTAGTAGGGTAGGGTCAGAGATTGCCTTGTAGGCGAGACACAGATCACCCCTGAGCAATCTGTACAATACCGAGTAGAGTGATAGTGATTTGAGCCTTTCTGCATAGGACAGGTGTTGGAGGCCGTGGATTCTCTTTGTGAGGTATTTCAGTGGCCTTCCCAGTTGTTGCAGATGTTTGGAGAGGTACATCCCAAACTGGGCATTATACTCAATTATTGGTCTAATGAGGGAGGAGTACAGAGAGGTAATAACCTCCTTTTTTTCTGGATGCAATCCCTTTACTTATGAGATGAACCAAGTAAAAGGCTTTTCTGATCACTGCTGCTACATGATGTTCGAATGTGAGGTTGTTGTCAACCTGAGTGCCCAGGTCTGTCACCATAGGTTGTGTGCTTAGGGGGGGTTGCCGTTGATGTGGTAATCAGTAGGGGTCATGTTTTTGCCGAATGGTATGATGATACATTTTTTGTCATTCAGCTTGAGGCCATGACTTTGGCACCAGTCATTAGTTGCTGTGAGACCCTCTTGCATTACGTTGACATCATTTGGGGAGTCAATGACAGCACCCAACTTACAATCTTCGGCATACTGTGTCAGCCACAGGCCTTTTGTCTTTGCCTGTACCTCCGGGAAATAGATGCCAAACAGTAGGGGTCCCAGGACAGATGCCTGGTGAACTCCACTAGTGACAGGTCTGCTACCGGAGGTGGAGATGCCTATTTTGACTTTGAGGGCATTGTCAGTGAGCCAGTTGGCCACCTACCTGATGAGTTACGGATTTATACCAAGTTGTGTTAGCTTTTCGATGATACCCGAATGGGGGATTGTGTTAAAGACCTTGGCCAAGTCTAGGTAAACTCAATGAAGCTGTGCAATTCTTTAATTCCACATTTCTCAGAACCCTAAACAGTCTTGCCCCCCCTCAGACTAGAGAGAGTCAAATCAAAACATGCCTGCTGGCTGACAAAAGTCACAAAGCAAGTCATGACCTCTAGGGACAATGCCTGGAAAACCTGGCAAAAAAATAAAACACCCTACAACCTCAATCAATACAAACAACTTCAAAATCAGGCTAAACGTTTAGTTGCCAAAAACAAAAAAGAATACATCCAAACAATTCAAGACTAGCATAGACAAAATCCCAAAAACTTGTGGGGAGCTATTAACTCCCTACTCCACCCAGGAACTGTCAGTACCCCATGCCCCAACCCAGGTAAAGCCCCTCTGAACTAACCACACTCATCAACACACACTTTATTGACACCATCACCAAACTTACTACTACATTCCCACCCATCGATGCAAATGGGATGTTCTTCATCTCACATTGCTGCAGTCCTTACACTTGGGTAGTCCGCTGTCCTCGGTCGGCCCGAATATCAAAGTATAAGGCTGACGTCGGTCAAGGCGCATTTGGCTGACATCAGGACGTCAGGGTACAAATGCGCGTGACCGACGTCATATCCTCAGTCTTTTTTGCCGCATGGTCCGATGCAGAAGCAGCTTTGCAAGTGCCGGTTGGCGTTCTGAGATTTTTCGATTTCGAAGTTTCAGACCGAGTTCAAAGTTGGCTAAGTACCCCGTTGGGGAATATTTTAGTTTTTTCTTGCCTCAGTGATTTACCGGATGTCAGAAAAAGTCAATAATTGCATTTCTTGTGGGAAACAGATACCGCATAGAGATTATCATACTTTGTGTATTCCTTGTTTAGGGCCTGAGCACGACGTTGTTGGGTGTCGCTCTTGTGCTAGATTCAATAAACGCACTATAAAGAGAAGGTTGGATTGTGCCAGGTTAGTCTTTGGGAAGCGGTGCAATTATAAAATGCCGCCGGATGCTCCGGCCGCTTCTTCAAGAAGCGCAAGGACAAAGCAGTTAAGCCTAGGTTAGAAGAACCGTCTGTACCGGACGGCGGTTCTTTAGAGGTATCGGTGGAGCCGGTGGCTCCACCGGAGGTTTCTTTGGGTTCCCAGGGAGAGACTTTATTATTGCAAGATGTGGCCTCTCAGGAGGCAGGTCAGGCTGAAGGGGCTTCTCAGGTTACTATACTCCCTCCCTTCCTAGGGTGGCTAGGCCCTCTCCTTCTGTTTCCAAGGCTTCTCCCAGAGGCAGGCCAGGTTCAGCTTCAGTTGGTGTCACCCCTAGTTCTTCTGGAACTGTGCCCAAGAAGCATATGCTTAAAATGGCAGAAGATTTGATTTCTTTGATTAGGGTTCTTTGCCCCTCCTGATAAGAGACCTAGGGTGGAGCCTGAGCCAGGGAGTTTTGAGCAGGCTTCAGATGTTTCAGAGTCTTCGGCTGAAGACTTGCAGGAGTATTCTCCTTATTCTGACTCTGATGTGGATGATTCTACTCCTTCTGCTTCTCCTCCTGAGGTTTTTTCTTTTCCAGAAACTCTTCATTCTATGAGTGAGCATTTTAAGTGGGAAGGTCAGGTCTTCTCTGTTGCCAGGAAAAGTGTTAGAGAAATTTTGTGTTTACTCCAGCATAGGCCTTGGGCTATACCTCCTGTTTTAGATGTGGTGGAAGATGTTTTGCAGAGGCTTCTCTTAATCCTGATTCTTTGCCTCCTGCTCCTGTTAAACCGGATAGATATTACAGGGTGCCTGAAGCTCATAAGTATCTTTTTAAGAGCCCTAGGGCAGACCCAGAAACTGTTAGTCAGGGGCCTAAAGGTGTTAAGGCTTCTGTTGTCAAGAATCCGGTTCCTTCAGACAAAGAGGCCAAGGCTTTGGATAGATGGGGAAAGAAAGTTTATACTTCTTCCACTCTAGCTATGAGGGCTTTGAATTGCCAGTTTCACATGTTAAAATACCAAAACTATCTCCTTTCACAATTGAAGTCTAAGGTTGATGCTCTGGCGGAAGGTATTGATTGTAAAGAGTTGCAAGATTTAGTACATGTTTCTGAACAGGTGGGTAAGCATTCTTTGCAATGTGGTTTTGATGCTGTACAGGCCTCGTCTAGGGTGGCTGCCACTGGGTCAGTTCTTCGCAGGCACGCCTGGCTGAGGGATCAGAATTTATCTGACCATGTTAAATCACGGATTTTAGATGCTCCTTTACAATCTGATGTGTTGTTTGGTTCTCCTGTTGAGACAGTCTTAAAGAAAATGGAAGACAAGGCTAAGTCTATGCAGACTGTTAAAGATTTTTGCAGGTTCAGCCTCCAAAGTTTAGTAGAAATTGGCCTACTAAGGGGTGGATGTATCCTTCTTATGATTCCCAGTCTAGGGGTAGATCTAGACGTGGTAGGGGCAGAGCTCAGGGCTCTTTCAGGCCTAGAACAGGGAGTTCTCCTGCACAGTCTTCAGGTGAGGGCAGGGGTCAGTCCTTTCGTAAACAGACCCAATGACCTACCTTTTCAGCTGCCAGAGCCTTCTCGCCTGGCAGCACCTTTGGGAGGAAGGTTGGCACTTTTCAAAGAAAATTGGAGTTTAATTACCCAAGACAGATGGGTATTGGATATCATACACCACGGTTACAGGTTTTATTTCCATACCTTGCCTCCTTTCAAAGGCATGCCAGACACTCCTCCTCCACAAAGAATAGAGGCTCACAAGCAAATTTCTCTGTTACTCCAAATAGGGGCCATTCAGCCGGTCCCTATGCCAGAAGTGGGCCTAGGATTTTATTCTCGCCTGTTCCTAGTACCAAAGAAAGGGAACACGTGGAGACCAATTTTGGACTTATCTATCCTCAACACTTATCTGGACATTCCCAAGTTCAAAATGTTGACGTTACAGCAGCTTTTACCTCTGCTGGGCAAAGATCATTGGATGGTAACTTTAGATCTCAAGGAGGCTTATCTTCATGTTCCTATCAGACTCAGTTGCAGGAAGTATCTGCGTTTTCGAGCTGGGACTTCACATTATCAGTTCTCTGCATTGCCCTTTGGCTTATCTACTGCACCCAGAGTGTTCACGAAGGTTCTGGCTCCAGTGATAGCTTTCCTCAGGTTAAAAGGAATACAGATTTATCCCTATTTGGACGATTGCCTGATTCTGGCTCAAGAAAGGGACGAGCTTCTTCATCATCTGGATTATGTGATAGCAGTGCTAAGATGCCTGGGGTATTCTGTGAACGAAATAAAGTCCAGTCTAGTACCCTCTCAAGACATGTGCTTTCTGGGTGTGAGACTGAATATAGCATCCCAGATGGCCTTTTTGACCCCGGACAAACAAAAGAATCTTTCCCTCTACTTTCATCAGTTGTCTCATCAGTCCGGGCTGACTGCAAGGACAGTCCTTCAAGCCTTAGGGTTCATGGCATCTTGTATTCTGGTGCTTCCCAATGCCAAACTGCATATGAGGAAGCTACAATGGTATCTCAAAAATGTATGGACACAGCACTGCCAGGATTTGGACACTGTCATTCAAATAATACCTTGCATTCAAAAAGAATTTTTGTGGTGGGCTCAGGAATGTCACCTAAACAAGGGACTCTGTGACCCGGCCAGAGGCGAGTCAGATTCTAACGACAGATGCCTCAGACAAAGCTTGGGGAGCTCATCTGAATGGAAAGTGGATACAAGACAAGTGGCCTGCCAGACTACAACATCTACATATCAACTTGAAAGAGATGTTAGCAGTCCAGTTTGCATTAATAGCCTTCAAGGATTTACTTCTTCCAGGGCAGGTGTTGATTCTAACAGACAACACAACTGTCATGTGGTACATCAACAAGCAAGGCGGAACACATTCTTATCCTCTATGCAGGCAAGCAATGATTTTGTGGGAGACTGCTCTCAGTTTACAGCTAAATCTTCAGGCAAGGTTTCTGCCAGGAGCACAGAACTCCTTAGCAGATGTGTTGAGCAGACAAATTATGGATCCCCACGAGTGGAAATTGGATCCTCATGTATTTCGAAATTGACAGTGTCATGGGGAACGCCAGACATAGGGCTGCTCGCTTCCCCACGAAACCACCAGCTGCCAAAGATTTGCACAAGACGGTTTCATCCCACAGCTTGGAAAGTGGATGCTCTTTCTTTCAATTGGAGCAGTCTTCATGTGTATGCCTTTCCGCCTCTGCCTCTCCTCCCAAAGGTACTACTAAAGGCCAGACAAGACAAGCCAAGGATGATTTTGATAGCTCCAGATTGGCCTCGACAGCATTGGTACCCATTACTGAGGAGCCTGGTACGGAAGCCTCCATGGCCTTTGCCTTGATTCCACACCTGTTGTCTCAGGAGGACAGTCATTTGCTCAATGTCAAGCTTCACTCTCTGCACCTAACAGCCTGGCATATTCTGTTTTGAACCATAGTGGGCCTCCACTTCCACAACAAGTTTTAAATGTTATTTTGGAAGCCAGAAGGCCTAGTACAAGGAAAGTGTACGCAGACAAATGGAAGAGATTTTTGTTTTGGAGTGCAGCAAAGGATTTTGATGTTTCTGGGCCTAATTTAAGTGTGGCTCTTCAATATCTTACTGAGTTACTGGACAAAGGTTTGTCCTTCTCTTCTATTAAGGTTCATGCTGCAGCAATTTCGCTCACTATGATTGTGACCCACCATTGTTTTCTCATCCTTTGTTCAAGCAATTTCTTAGAGGGCAAAGAATATAAGACCCCACAAAAGCTCCTACTCCTGCTTGGGATCTCAATTTTGTGTTGGAGAAACTCACTCTACAACCTTTTGAGCCTGCAGCTACTGCTGAATTGAAGTTTTTATCATGGAAGATTGCTTTTTTGTTGGCTATTACCTCTGCAAGAAGGGTTTCTGAGTTGCAGGCCCTTATGGCAGTTGAGCCTTTCTTAATTTTCCATAAGGATAGGGTATCTTTACGCACTAATCCTTCCTTTATGCCTAAAGTGGTTTCTAGTGTGGCTTTAAACCAAACTATTCATTTGCCTACCTTTTATGCAAATCCCCAAAATAAAGGGGAAAAGATTTTGCACACTTTAGATGTACACAGGCAGTTGCGTTATTATTTGGACAGAACTAAAGGGTTCAGGCAGTCTCAGCAGTTATTTGTTTCTTTTGCTTTGAGTTCTCGGGGCAAGCCTGTGTCAAAACAAACTATTTCTAAATGGATTGGGTTTTGCATTGCTTTCTGTTATTCCCATCATGGCAAGGAAGTTCCAGCTGGGATTAGGCCTCATTCCACTAGGGCTACTGCCACTTCAACAGCTTTTTTGAGAGGGGTGGCAACTAAGGATATTTTGGAGGCAGCTACTTGGAGTTCAGTGCATACTTTTTCCAGACGTTATCACCTACCACTTTACTCTAAATCCAGGGCTGGTTTTGCCACTGCTGTTTTGCAGGGCATTTTAGCAGCTCCTGCTTCGTTATAATTTGGCCATCCTCCCTTTCCTCTGCTTTGGGATTCTACCCAAGTGTAAGGACTGCAGCAATGTGAGATGAAGAACATAGTACAGTTTTGTACCTACCATAAATGTAGATGTTCAAGATCCACATTGCTGCAGCCCAATTACCCTCCCTCCTTCCCTCTGTTGTTAGAGGCGGTTGTGTGGGTTGGGTGGTCAATTGGGTGTTTATTGTCTATTGTATATATTGTACATATTTTTAGTGCTAGGATGGTTGGTTGTTGGTTTGCTGTCTTTTGGTTTTTGACCTTTATTTTTAGGGTCTTCTGACATCTGGGGCAAGAAAAGACTGAGGATATGACGTCGGTCATGCGCATTTGTACCCTGACGTCCTGATGTCAGTCAAATGCGCCTTGACCGACGTCAGCCTTATACTTTGATATTCGGGCCGACCGAGGACAGCGGACTACCCAAGTGTAAGGACTGCAGCAATGTGGATCTTCGAACATCTACATTTATGGTAGGTACAAAACTGTACTTTCCTATCACATCATTGAACTTTTACAAGTTTGAACCACATATGAGCCAGACCATATGTTCGAATTTGTAAAAGTTTGAGCGTGTGAATGGAAATCTCCATAGGCGGAGTTTTCCATTCACTTTAATGTGGTGCGATCTCGGAGTTAGTATATTTAAGTAGAGGGGGTGTGGGGGGGTGCAGGGGGGCTTGACCCCTGTTTACAACAGTTTATTTTGTTTTTTTGCTTTTTGTTTTTTTTAAGTAGTCGAAGTTTTGTAACTTCGAACATAATGGTTCGACCATTAGGTGTTCGAAGTTACATAACTTCGACTATGTGATATAGACCTGACCCAAACACTTTAGGACCGTCATCATCACATAATCCCTCAATTCCCCTACCCAATTTCTCTGTATCACCCATTCCCAAATCAACCATTAAAAAACTTCTCTTCAAACTAAAACCTTGCACAAATGCCTCTGATAATCTACCCACTGAATACCTACAACTAGCAGCCCCTTCCATAGCTTATCGTATCAGCATCCTCCTCAACAGGTCAGTTCAAGAATCCTGCATAGCAGACATCTGGAAGAAAGCATTTGTCATTCCTCTTCATAAAGGCGGCAACAACTTCATCTCAAACCTCCATCCGATAGCCATTTTTTCCCCCATCTCTAAAATACTAGAGAAGTGCATCCATACACTGCCTCTAAACCATCTACTGAAACACCAGCTGCTTTCCCCTACTCAACATGGCTGTAGGCCCGGACATAGCACCAACACTGCCCTTATTTCCTTCTTAGATACAGTTAATAAAGCTTGTGATGCTGGCTCATTAGTCTCCACAGTCTTTCTCAATCTATCAAAGCCATTTGACACCATTTCTCACTCACTACTGCTTACCAAACTCTCTAACCTTAGACTACCCCCCCCCCCCCACCCTGCAATGGTTTACCAGCTACCTCGGCAACAGACAGCAATTTACCAGATGGCAGCACTCCTCCTCTCCTTTCATTCCTACTAATACAGGTGTTCCCCAGTGCTCAATACTGGGTCCCTCCTGTTCAGCATATTTGTCAACAACTTTCATCAAAAGCTAACCCATTGTTCCGTCATCCAATATGCGGATGACTCAACAATAATTTGCTCCTCAAAATCTCTCACTGAATTACAGCATCTCACCCAAGAAGCATTCAATTCTACTGAGCACTGGATGTCCCAAAATCACCTAGCCCTTAACCCCAATAAAACTAAACTCCTATTTACCCCCACAAAATCTAGCTGTATCGACAAATCTATACTTATTGTCACTTCTCCAAACAACACTGTAATAGAAGTTGTCCCCAGTACAAAATTGCTAGGTGTCATCATCAGTGACAAATTAACTTTTGACCTACATATCCACAGCAACATCCAAAAGACTCATGAAAAGCTGGGTGCCCTATATAGACGCAACTACTTCCTCAGTCTCTCTGCAAAAAAGGCCCTAGCCTCATCATTTCTACTTCCAACTCTGCTATATGGTGCCCCCATCCTCAACAACCTACAATCCTCTCTAAAAAGTAAGCCTGACTCGTGCTACAACAAAATCGCCAAATTTGCTACAAACGCAAAATACTCCTCACACCACTGCTCCTCACTGCATCAATTAAAGTGGCTAGAATCTCCCCACAATCTTACTTATCTACAACTTACCAAAAATATAATGAGTTATGCTGAAGACCTGTAATACTAGTCCAAACAAGTGAAGAAAAACAAAGTGCAGGTCACCGCTGAATCTGTTCAAAAACTTCTTTAATAAAAAGTAAGCTTGAACAAATCCTTCATCAGACATAATACTTGCATCACTAAAACAACCATTTTTAAAATATGATTCATCCAATCATGTACTCTTAAAAACCCGCCTTTTTTGCAGCACTGGTTTAATGGGTAAGACATCATTAAGCCCAGGTGGTCTGTGTGCTCTAAGATCCACAATCCATTTTGATTCAGCTAATGCTGTTCTATGCTGAATGTCCCCCCCCCCCTGTCACTAACTGTAATGTTAACAATGCATCTAAACTTAAAAGTATGTGTGGGGTACTGGTTTACATGCCTATATAGGGCATTACTCTCCTGTCCTGTTCTGATGTTATTAATATGCTGTAAAATACGAACTTTCAACATATTATTTATCATTCCCACATAAAAACATTCACATTGTTCACAATTGGCCATATACACTAGATGTTTAGTTCTACAGGTTGCCCTCCCTTTAAAAGAAAATGTTTGTCTCATTTCAGGATGTTGATATTCGGTATCACTGTTGATATACTTGCAGGCCTTACAGTTACCACAGGGGTGTGTACCTGTATTGAACTCAGAAGTATGTTTCCTATCTAAATGTACCTCTTTACATAACAAATCCTTTAGATTTTTGTTCCTTCTATAACGGAATATGGGACGTTCAGCTACTACATCTTTAAGGCCAATGTCACTTGTTAATATGTTCCAATTATTTTGGACTATCCTACATATGTCCTTGATATTACTACCATATGTGAAAAGAAGTGTGGGTTCATCATTCTTATAGCTATGAGTGGCAGTGTCAGTCCTTCTATCAGATCTCTTCATCCATGGTCTGTTATGTGTCTGTCTATATCTTGTATTGTTACTTACTACTCTACTAACCATATCCCTCCTGTAACCCCTTTCTGTAAAATGTTTGCTCAATTTGGATAGTTCTCCCTCACAACACATATCTTCTGAACACACCCTAGATATCCTACCCACTTGGCTCTTAACAATATTGGGAAAGATATATCTAGGGTGCATACTGTCATAAGATAACAGTGTATTACGCCAACATTGTTTTCTGTGTAATTTGGAGGTGAAGCCATGGTCACTCTGTTCCACACAAACATCCAGAAAATCAATCTGGGTAAATGAAATCTTAGAACTAAACGTCAAAAAAGTAGTGGTAGTATGCAAAAAAGCCATGAACCTCTCAAAGGTGGATGGATCCCCATCCCACAAAATAAAAACATCATCCACAAATCTGACATACAGGGCTACATATTTATCCCATTCTTGATTGTTAAGAATGACCTCGGTTTCCCATTTAGATAAAACCAAATTAGCATAGGTGTTGGCACAGGGGGTGCCCATGGCTACCCCCTGTGCCTGTCTACATATAGACCCAGGTCCTATAAAGACATTATTGTGCAATACCAAAGATAATAATTCCTGCACTGTTTGTCGCTTATGTTCAGTCGCCCCCAATCTGCTAATAACTTCTCCCACTGCTGCAATCCCATACTGATGTTCTATAACAGTAAACAAACTGTTGACATCCAATGTGGCCATCAGAAACCTATTACCATTCCGTTTGGTGACTGCGGCTAAAAGCCCCAGGAATTGCCCTGTGTCCCTCAATATATTATCCAACTTGTCTAGGTATGGTTTTAATGTAAATTCCAACCATATGGAAATATTTTCCGTGACCCACCCTCTCCCCGAGACAATGGGTCTGAGTGGTGGGTCTGTCAGAGACTTATGTATCTTAGGCAGGGCCTTAAATATGGGCGTGACTGGTTTGTCTATCTTTAGGAACTCATGGACTTCTTGTTCTATCAAGCCCCTTTCTAACAGGTGGTAGAGCTGACTGTGCACATTATCTATGATCATTCTGATTTGTAGTGGATTGATAGATTCATATTCACCATTAGATGTTAACATTGCTTTCAGTTTATCCTCATACCAGTGCGTATCTAACACTACGATGGCTCCCCCCTTATCCGCCATCTTAATGGTAATATCTTTTCTATCCATAAGACCATGTAAGGCTGTCCTTTGCGTGGACGTAAGATTATAATAACCATGTGCACTTCTTCCTTCAAAATATTTAAAAAGGTCATTTTCACAACCATTCATAAACAGGTTTAGTGTAGGTGTAAAATTAGGAACAAAAGTACTGGGTTTCTTGGGTCCTAAAGCACCCCTAGCTTGATTGTCAAAAATCAACTTAAACATGACACCCCAACAAAACAACATTAAATCAAAAACAATATCACTATATACACATTGCTTGCTGGGGACAAAAGTCAAACCCTTATTTAAAACATCTATCTCATCAGTGCTTAGCTCAAATTGTGATAAATTATAAACAATATTATTGCACATACTATAAGTCACTGTATGATCCTCCGACGCTTGTCTATAATCCTGTCCTCGCTTAAGGACCTCTTTCCTGCTCCTTTCCTTCTCACAGGAGCCGGTAGGTTTCCCAAAAAATGTAGGGATGCTGCATATGTTTTTGGTCGAGCCCCTGTTTGTAAATCGCTTCCCTTTACTATGGCCACCTCAGAGCTGGAAGCTCCCCCAGGAATTGAAGTATGTTCCGCCAAACGCGGAAAATGTGTCTCACTGTTTAAAAACACATTACTGTTGCTCGAAGCAGTGCCTTCCATCGTATCACTTACATGTGCACGGCTCAGAAACCCAGTACTTTTGTTCCTAATTTTACACCTACACTAAACCTGTTTATGAATGGTTGTGAAAATGACCTTTTTAAATATTTTGAAGGAAGAAGTGCACATGGTTATTATAATCTTACGTCCATGAAAAGGACAGCCTTACATGGTCTTATGGATAGAAAAGATATTACCATTAAGATGGCGGATAAGGGGGGAGCCATCGTAGTGTTAGATACGCACTGGTATGAGGATAAACTGAAAGCAATGTTAACATCTAATGGTGAATATGAATCTATCAATCCACTACAAATCAGAATGATCATAGATAATGTGCACAGTCAGCTCTACCACCTGTTGGAAAGGGGCTTGATAGAACAAGAAGTCCATGAGTTCCTAAAGATAGACAAACCAGTCACGCCCATATTTAAGGCCCTGCCTAAGATACATAAGTCTCTGACAGACCCACCACTCAGACCCATTGTCTCGGGGAGAGGGTGGGTCACGGAAAATATTTCCATATGGTTGGAATTTACGTTAAAACCATACCTAGACAAGTTGGATAATATATTGAGGGACACAGGGCAATTCCTGGGGCTTTTAGCCGCAGTCACCAAACGGAATGGTAATAGGTTTCTGATGGCCACATTGATGTCAACAGTTTGTTTACTGTTATAGAACATCAGTATGGGATTGCAGCAGGGAGAAGTTATTAGCAGATTGGGGCACTGAACATAAGTTTACAAACAGTGCAGGAATTATTATCTTTGGTATTGCACAATAATGTCTTTATAGGACCTGGGTCTATATATAGACAGGCACAGGGGGTAGCCATGGGCACCCCCTGTGCCAACACCTATGCTAATTTGGTTTTATCTAAATGGGAAACCGAGGTCATTCTTAACAATCAAGAATGGGATAAATATGTAGCCCTGTATGTCAGATTTGTGGATGATGTTTTTATTTTGTGGGATGGGGATCCATCCACCTTTGAGAGGTTCATGGCTTTTTTGCATACTACCACTACTTTTTTGACGTTTAGTTCTAAGATTTCGTTTACCCAGATTGATTTTCTGGATGTTTGTGTGGAACAGAGTGACCATGGCTTCACCTCCAAATTACACAGAAAACAATGTTGGCGTAATACACTGTTATCTTATGACAGTATGCACCCTAGATATATTTTTCCCAATATTGTTAAGAGCCAAGTGGGTAGGATATCTAGGGTGTGTTCAGAAGATATGTGTTGTGAGGGAGAACTATCCAAATTGAGCAAACATTTTACAGAAAGGGGTTACAGGAGGGATATGGTTAGTAGAGTAGTAAGTAACAATACAAGATATAGACAGACACATAACAGACCATGGATGAAGAGATCTGATAGAAGGACTGACACTGCCACTCATAGCTATAAGAATGATGAACACACACTTCTTTTCACATATGGTAGTAATATCAAGGACATATGTAGGATAGTCCAAAATAATTGGAACATATTAACAAGTGACATTGGCCTTAAAGATGTAGTAGCTGAACGTCCCATATTCCGTTATAGAAGGAACAACAATCTAAAGGATTTGTTATGTAAAGAGGTACATTTAGATAGGAAACATACTTCTGAGTTCAATACAGGTACACACCCCTGTGGTAACTGTAAGGCCTGCAAGTATATCAACAGTGATACCGAATATCAACATCCTGAAATGAGACAAACATTTTCTTTTAAAGGGAGGGCAACCTGTAGAACTAAACATCTAGTGTATATGGCCAATTGTGAACAATGTGAACGTTTTTATGTGGGAATGACAAATAATATGTTGAAAGTTCGTATTTTACAGCATATTAGTAACATCAGATCAGGACAGGAGAGTAATGCCCTATATAGGCATGTAAACCAGTACCCCACACATACTTTTAAGTTTAGATGCATTGTTAACATTACAGTTAGTGACAGGGGGGGGGACATTCAGCATAGAACAGCATTAGCTGAATCAAAATAGATTGTGGATCTTAGAGCACACAGACCACCTGGGCTTAATGATGTCTTACCCATTAAACCAGTGCTGCAAAAAAGGCGGGTTTTTAAGAGTACATGATTGGATGAATCATATTTTAAAAATGGTTGTTTTAGTGATGCAAGTATTATGTCTGATGAAGGATTTGTTCCGAAAGCGCTTACTTTTTATTAAAGAAGTTTTTGAACAGATTCAGCGGTGACCTGCACTTTGTTTTTCTTATCTACAACTTACCACAGCCCACAAGTTAATCTTCCAACCTGAAAGCTGCCCTTCCATGTCATCCATACTGACCACATATCACCCCAATCGCCACCTCAGGTCAGAAGACAAAATGTTGTGTGTTGAGAAACCCAAACTCTCAGCTGGCCAAATGCTGTATTCCTTTTCTGTCTCCAAGTTATGGAACAGTCTTCCTCCATCTCTCAGAACTATCAGCAATCTTGCATCCTTCAAAAAATCCCTAAAAGAACATCATCTCTCTCTCATTGGCTATGCTCATGTACCCCAGCAACAAATCCAAACACATGATTTCCCTCTCTAGAACCCCAATCTATATCTATCTTTATATACTCTCCACCACACCTGCCCTGTCTATTACCGCCCTTTCTCTGTTTGGCACCTGCTTCATATTTCTAAATCATTCCTTTCACTTGTTTTCCTCCCAGATTCTATACTATTCAACTTCTACCCATATACTGGAATATACCTATATTCTTGCTCTTTACCCTTACATTTCTGCAGCCTTCCTTCCTGCTCAAAACTGACTTCTATACACTTTGCCATTTCCACCATCACTCCTACATATTCTCATTTTATCTCTAACACGCTAAGGCCTTTGTTTGCAATTAATGTATGATATCATTGTTATGTTTGTGAGTTTACACTTGTAATTTTTTATACAATTTTACCATGTATCTACATTGTCTTTAATTGTTTTTAATTGCTTTGTATGTAATACTGTGGAGCTTTTCTGTCCAGGCCTCCACTGAAAATGGGCTCTTCCTAGGCACAGTGGACTTTCCCGGTCAACAAATGCAATAAATAAATAAATAAATAGGGTGCTCAATGGCAAAGCCAGTTCTTGCTGGAGATGGTGCAGAATACAGCTTGGGATACAATCAGGTCCTATGGAAGCTGTGTTTTTTTGCCTTGGATAGGGCCTGTAATACTTCTACAGAGATTTTAAGGGTCTTATTCTCTCCAACTCTTCACGATCTTCATCTGGAGCTTCCCCTTGACTAAGAAGACCGTAGAGAAGCACAAGGGGAGCAAGTATGATGGGCCCAAAGATAAGTGCATAGATATGAGGACGAGATCCTCTGATCATTCTCCATCATCTGTTTTGACTTTGACTCTGGCAGCAAAATCTTCCAAGCCTTTGGATTCAGCTACCCTTTTGGATCCGATTCCAGCTCACTGCAAGATTCCCCCCTTCCTGAGCTGAGGGTTTCCCCAGATCCTAGTTCTCCCAGGCACTGCTCACTTTCCTGCAGGACAGACCCTTACAGAGATCTTCATGACCATGTTCTCCATCATCATCTAGGTCCATCAGGTCTACCAGAAGCTTGATAGAAGCTGATGTCAACAGAATGATGAGGAAGTTCCTCAGGACCCAAATTAATTTGGGAGTTTTCCCATCTTAGTCTTTCATTTGACCTGTGAGCTTTGGATCATCTCCCTTACCTGTGGCTACTTCTATCCTGATCCAGCTTCTGTGTTCGGGATTGTTGGAGCTGAGTTCTTCAGATTATCTGTATCAGCTCTGACTTTGTGGTCTTCCTCAATTCCAGCATTGTCTCTG
Source organism: Protopterus annectens (assembly GCF_019279795.1). NCBI lineage: Eukaryota > Metazoa > Chordata > Ceratodontiformes > Protopteridae > Protopterus > Protopterus annectens. Next base: position 1,026,546,094 of record NC_056748.1, on the reverse strand, counting down.
ACCCAACCGGCTCCGATTTCTTTTGAGCCAAAGCTTTGGTGTCAAGTCTGGGGATAAAGTTTCGACTGTAAAGCTGTCAGAGCCATCCTTTCCTCTTGAAGCCTCGGCATTTGCTCAGCTTCAGTTTCAGAACTCAGCTGTTGCGGTGCCCTAGTCTATGGTGGTGTAGCAGCTATAGCTCCTACCTGTGTGATTTTGGGTTATCTAGGCAGTGGAAGGAGCTGTCTCCAAGGCTAGAGAGCAGGCATATTTACCCCTCCCAGCTCCACTTGCACCCCAGCTGATAGATTCTGCAGGATCAGGTCCCATGGCTATCTCATTGGTAGAGCCAGTTCACACTAGCCTTGAGACGGCCCTTGTTTAGGATTCCCCACAGTCCTCTATGGAGATTACCCCGCAGAGGCTGTTCTGAAGCATATGTGTAAGAGGAGACACATTGACTCCCCCCCCCCCCCCAGGCATCCTTGACAGGAGAGACAGATTTCAGTGAAGGCAGGGGGTCCTCCAAATCCCCCTTTGAGTATATCTTATTCAGGGAGATACTAGAGCTGCTGAGACAGAAAGGAGGTTGGTATTTTGAAGCACCGTAGTGGTTTCCTAGGCAGATGAGATGGCAGATTTGATCTCTCGCAGGACATGGAAAGAATCGGGCATTACTGAACTAATTCCTAGGAAACCTGACAAATACCTTGTTGTTCCCAAAGACCATTCTCATTGGACCAAAGGTCTGACCATGAATGCTGTGGTAGTAGCAGCAATCACCAAAAAGGAGTTTTCAGAAGAAAGCTGTTCTGTCCATCCCCCTAACTGAGACTGTAGTTCTTTGGACAGATTGGGAAGCATGTTTGTGCTTCAGCTACCATAGATGTAAGGTTGCTGAACTGTCTGGCACACAGGTCTAGATTCCAAAGAGATGACACCAAGGAACTTTCCAAGTCACTTTCTGGGTCCATGTATGCAGAAGACAGGAAAACCATGGAATCTGATGTTATCCATGTCACTATTCCTCACTCTTGAGTCTTGGATCTGACATCATAGGTTCATAGGTTCATAGATTAGTACTAGGCTAACTGCCCTTTTGGGCCATTTGAAGCCTAGCCAGTTACCCCATGTGAGAATCAAACCCTGCACCTTGTGTCTTTAAGGTAAACACCTTAACCATTATGTCATCCTCCCACCCTAATGCATTGGCTGGAGGTCAGGATCAAACCTTGTACCTTGTGCATGGGAGACAAATACCTTAACCACTTTGCTATCTGGTCTCTCTCCTAGCACATCGGAGCCGGCAAGTTTACAGACAGCTTCTAGGCTTGAGCTCCTCCCACTCCCATGATCTCTTGCTGCCCTCTAACCCCTCAGATCTTGTTTGCCGCGCTAAGCTGCAGAAGCAGATTTCTTGGCTTAAGTTCTTGAGTGGGATAAATAACTCTTTTCTATACATTTTTTTCAGTTTTTTTCTGTAATATTAATATTTTATTGTTAGTGCGTAGTTAAGTGTTAGTTTATAGTTAGTTTCATCCCACCTTCCAGTTTGTAATTTAGTGAGTTCTCTGAGTGTTTGGTGCCCTTTTTATAGTGGCTGTTATTTTCTCATTATTTTTTTTATCTCGTCATTGTGTATAGCAGTTGTTCTAGTACCAACTGCTATTATGTGTTTGTGTGTGTTACTGTGTGTAAGTGTTAGTTATTTCCCGGTATTGACTTGCGCTTGTCTTTTACCAGCTCTGTTTTTCTGCACACCCCTTTGGCTGTAGGTAGCTTATCATGTTTGGTAAGCCAGCTGGCTTTAAAAGGTGCTCCTCGTGGTTGGAGGATGCCCGTCTCCGATTCGCATGAGGAGTGTCTATATTGTTTGGGCACCGACCACCTGGAGGTTGAATTTGACATTTGTGCCACATCCAACCCCAGGGCTTTGGTCGAGCACCAAAACAAACTTCTTTTAAAAGGGCTAGCTCATGGGGCTCTCTTGGCTTAGTCCCCCACCAAGGCTGGCCCCTCTGAGCACAAAAGGAAGGCCCTCTTGCTCCACAGGTCTTCCTCTTCCTCTTCCAAAAAGGTGAGGCTGTTGGAGCCTAGTGACTTGGATCAGACCGCAGCCTCAACTCAGTCAGATCCAATGCCCTCTGATCGTAAGATCTGTGACTCTCGCGGATCTGGGACTTCTCCTCCGAAGCCCTCGGATCTGAGGTCATGAGAATCCTCTCCCAAATCCAAGGTCTCTGGTTCAAGGCCTTTGGATCCAGCTGGTTCCAGACCAGCCACAGATCTGGCTTCATTGGATCCTAGGCATGTGGGATCCAAGCATTTGGATCCTACCTTGTCATCGGATCTGAAGAGGTTGAATACAGGGTCTGTGTCAGATCCCACTATTGTTATTGAGGAATTCCGCTCAGGTTCTGGTTTGGGGCAGTTCCCTTCAGTCTCCAAGCACAGAAGTTGTTCCTTAGAGGGGAGGAGCTGTGGATCGAGGCACCCATCCCCGGCTAGGTCCTCCAGGGGTTTACTCCCTTCTGATATGGACATGATGATGAGGTCCTTTCTCAAGACTAAGATTGAATTGGGGCTTCTTGCATTCCCTGCCCATGTGGCTAAGGGGGCCATCTCCTATCCTTTGGCTTCTCCTCATCCGACCAGGTTGATTTCGGACTTTCTGGCCCTGGATCGCACAGGGAGAGAGACCAGGATACCTCGGGATCTTTGTCCCTACCCTATCTGAGTCCCTGACTGCTTCTGCTCTGCCTCCCGCTGGGCAGGCGGAGTCCCGGGCCTGAGCGGTCACCCCAGAGTCCTTGGGTGGGGGTTCTGGACCCATTTTGTTGAACCGCTCCCTTCCCCTTGGTGCTTTAGCCCTTGACAGCTCTTAGCTGGAACTTTCCGGAGGCCAGGAGATTCTGGCCTGCCCTGGTCCTTTCCCTCTAAGGCAGGTCTTCCTGCCAGGGGTGCGGACTGGGCATCATCCAGTACTTCGGCTTTCCGTGTCATAGAGAAGGTTTTTTTCTTCCCAGAGGGTTACCTCCCCGAACTTCCAGGGACCAACCCAGATCCTCTGAGTGGACCCTACCCATCCTTTCCCAGGTCAGCCCTCTCAAACTTGCCTTCATGTGGGAGCTGCCCCACTTGGGGTCCCCCTCTTCCGAATCCTCTCCTGAGCTACCCCTGGAGGAGGTTCCTCGGAACAGGTTGTGTAAGAGGAGACACTTGGACTCCCCTGCTGATACGGACCTTGATGAAGGGGATGAGTCCCCCAGGTCTCCGCCAAAGGATGTGTTCTTTGGGGATATCTTGGAAATCCTTAAGCTTCAGGGCGTTTTGTCTTCCATCCTCCAAGGAGTCTGTCTTTCTGAAGGCTTTCAGAATGGGACCATCCACCTCCTAGCCCCCCCACAGATGAACTTGTAGACCTTACCGCCAGCAAGGCATGGAAGGAACCAGATTCTGTGGAGCATGTTCCCAAACACGTGGACAAATTCTTCAATCCCCTTTCTGACAAGCAGTTTTGGTCGAATGGCATGCCAGTTGATGTAATTGTGGTAGCTGCTGCCACCAAGAAAGAGCTGGTGGAACAGAGCACTTCTGTCCATTCCCACAACCAGGAGTCCTGGCTGATTGACAGGCATGGAAAGTGGGTTTTTGCCTCAGCTACAGTCGATCTGAGGGCATTTAACTACCTGGCACATTTCACCCGACTACAAAGGGACCTGGTCAAGGAGCTTACCATGCCCTTTCTGAGGTGCTGCCTGCTGTGGAACTAAGTAAGGTGTCCCCCAAACTATTTACACTTTCTTCCCTGGCCAATTCATCAGTGAGGCTGAGTGCTAATGCTACAGAAGGGGCCTCTCGAGCAGTTGGCACAGGCATTGTATTTGGTGTCGCACCTGGTTGAGCCTTTGCAGATTTGCGGAGTCCTTTAAGGTGTATTTCACCAATGCCCCCTTTGATGGTTTTGCCCTGTTTGGCCTTTCAGTCAGAGACTTTTACCCACAGTAAGCAGGAAGGCAAGAACTTGTCGGCTGTGGGAATTGGGTTTTCCACCTCTCAGTGCTCCTTTTCCAAGTTGCAGCAAGGGGCCAGGAAAATGTGGTTTCGTAAGTCACAATCTGCCATCTAGGATGCTCAGGATGAGCCCTCCTCCATAGGTCGGGGGAGAGGGTTCAACGGCAGATGCTGCCCCAGGGGCAGAGGAGGTCCGCAAAATCAGGGCTTCAAGGAATCCTTCTCTGAGAACCCCCAATAGCAGTCCTAAAGTGCTGCCCAACTGTCCTGCCATGGAGGCAGTTGGGGGTCATTTGCTTTAGTACCCAATGTTATTTTGTAATACTTGCCCAGGCCAAAGGGTGCAAACATCATTTCCAGGAGTTATTCAATTTCCTTTTCTCAGTCTCCTCCTCCAGTTATGAGATACCTCCCCGATGCACCACCACATCAGAGGGAGCTAGCTCAGGAAGTAGTGCTCAGGCTTCTTCAAAAGAGAGCCATCCAAGAGGTCCCCCCAGGGCAACAAGAATCCAGAACTTACTATTGCTTCTTTTTGGTGTCAGAGAAGACAGGGGACCTGCATCCAGTCCTGGACCTTGGCAATCTCAGTCTCTCTGTCATGAAGTCCAAGTTCTGGATGGTCACTATCCAGTCCAATTGTGCCTGTGTTGCACAAGGAAGATTGGATGTGCTCCATAGAGCTCCAGGATGTGTAGTATCATATAAAAATAGACAGGTGCTCCAGGAGGTATTTCCACTTTCAGGGAGGGGCCAATCACTACCAGTTCAGGACCCTGCTCTTTGGTCTCACCACAGCCCCCCAGGTGTTCACCAAGTGCAACGCAGTGGTCGCAGCTCACCTGAGACTGCAGGTATTCCAGGTGTTTCCATACCTCGAGGACTGGCTCTTCACAGCTCCCACAAAGTATTGTCTGGCCACTGCCTCTCAGTACCTACTCCAGCTATTTGAACAGTTAGGGATTACAGTGAAATCTCCTCAAATCGAACCCGATTCCATCCCAGAATCTGGAATTCATCGGGATCCAGCTAGACATTGTCTGAGATTGCAGTGCTCCTGCTTCGATGGGTACACCTCATCAGATCTCATGTTCATTGTCTTCTTGGTCTCTCTCATCCCCAAGTCCATCTTATTATCAGGGCCTTAGGGTCCATGGTGGCAGCAGTCTGATGCTGTTAGCTAGGTTGTACATGAGGGTTCTACAATGGACTGTATTGGTTCATTGGTCTTCCTTGTCTCATCCAGTGACAACCCCGATCCATCTCACCCCAGTGTGCAGGCGTCATCTCCTTTGGTGGAGCCAAAGTGGTGGACCTCCTAACAAGCAGACCATTCTCTCTTCCTCTCCCAGTGCCACAGTGACCTCAGATGCTTCCCTGTTGGGGTGGGGGTGTGGGCATTTTCAGGGAAGGACGGTCCAAGGCATGTGGTCTGCTGCAGAGACCAAACTGCACATCAGTGTCTGGAGATGAGAGCTGTCCTCTTTATGTTGCAACCCTTTCAGGACTGCCTCCCTCTGGGTACCATTGCAGTTCACATGGACAACATGGCTGTTTTATTGTACATCAACAAGCAAGGGGGCATACATTCATAGCTGCTTTGTTGCAAGACCATGACAGTGTGAGAATGGGCGATGTCCTTGGAGCTTTCTCATTGCAAAGCATATTGTCACCTCTCGGCAAAAGGTTCTTTGGTTCGATTCTCGGCTGGATTGCCTTCTGTGCTGTCTGCATGTCCTCCCTGCATTCATGTTGGTTTCCTCTGGGTGCTCTGGTTTTCTCCCATGTTACAAAGACATGCATCTGAAATGTTTCTCCCTGGGCCTCCAGTGAAAATTGGCTTTGTTCCAAGTTGGATTTTCCTGGTAAACAAATGTTAAATTAATAAAATAATGATATTCTAGGAGAGTCCAACGAGTGGTCCTTGAAACCGTCTGTGGCAAAATAGATCTTCCTTTGCTGGGGTCAGCCAAGCTGCGATCGGTTTGCTTCCCCTCTCAACCACAGATGCAGCCGGTACTTCATCTGATTCCCCCAGACAGGAAGTCCCCCAGAGATGCTCTGCTTCACGACTGCCCCCTGGATCTCCTTTATGCCTATCCTCCCTTGCCTCTCATTCCCAGAGTACTTCAGAAAGCTCATTGCCTCAAGGTCACCTTGATCCTCATCATCCCCTTTTGGCCTCGGCAGGTGTGGTTCCCCCTTCTTCTGTCTCATTTGAAGTACCCCCTAGGTACTAGATCCCATTCCGGATCTGATTTCCCATCTGTCTCTGCTTCTGACTCCCAACCTCCAGACGCTTCGTCTGACGGCATGGTTTGGCCACTTCCAGTAATCCTGAATCAGCCCAAGCTACCTTCTCCCGTTAAGAACATTATCCTGGCCTCTCAGAAGGATTCCACTAAAAAGATTTACGCCAGTAAATGGAAAAGGTTTTCTATTTGGTCTAAGCAGCCCAATCTCGATCCAGCTTCAGCTTAATTTTCAGATATCTTGCTCTTCTTGTCTTTGCTGTTTAAGGATGGAGCTAGCTTCTTGACTGTCAAAGTCAGGTTGGCAGCTATATCCAACTTCCATATTTGCGAGGAACCTACCTTCTCCTCTCACTTGTGTAAAGTGTTTTTAAAAGGGGTTTTTTTGCTCCGACCTCTTGTCAAGGATCCTTCACCTTCTTGGGGCCTTTCTTTTCTGTTGCAGTCTCTCACATGAGTCAATTTGAGCCTGCTGCCACATGTGAAAACAAATTATTGTCATGGAAGATGGCTTTTCTAGTAGCCATAACTTCAGCTAAGAGTCTCAGAATTGCAGGCTCTTTCTATCAAACTGCCTTTCATGGATTTTCATAAAGTGGCCATTTAAACAAACCTTTCATTCATGCCTAAGGTTGCCCACAGAAGCAAATCTGAACAAGTCAATCAAATTGCCAGTTTTCTTCCCACATTTTGCTAATAAAGGAGAATATCTCTTGCATACTCTAGATGTGCATAAACAATTATGTTCCTAATTAGATAGGACAAAGAGTTTCTGCAGGTCTGACCAGCTGTTTGTGGCATTCTATCTTAACAGGAAGGGTCTGGAGGTGTCCAAAATAACTATCTCCCATTGGATTTAGATGTGCATTTCCTTTGCTTATTCATCCAAAGGTTTTTCCTTACCTGGTCTAATCAGAGCGCATTCCACTAGGTCACTGGCTATGTCAGCTTCCTGTCTTTCCTGTCATTCCATAGATGATGTTTGTGTGATAGCCGCCTGGTCTTCTCCTCACACTTTTTGTTAGTCACTACAAACTTGACATTGTCTCTGGGAACAGAGCTTTCTTTGACTCTCCAGTTCTTCACCATGTCCTTCCATGAGGCCACCCAAGATTCAGGGTAGCTGGGGACTCTGACCCAAGAGTGAGGCATAGTGCCATGGATACCATCAGATAGAGTTATGTACTTACCATAACTTGGTATCTCTGTTATCCTGTGTCACTATTCATTACCATCTCTCCATCTGTCCCCCATCCTGTAGGATCTAGAGGATGTGGAGATATCCTGTCTGGTGGTCAAGATCTTCCTTAGCTGCTTTCTAGCTTAGGGCAAACTCGATCTGAGGGGTTAGAGGGCAGCAAGAGATCATGGGAGTGGGAGGAAGCTCGAGCCTAGAAGCTGTCTTTAAAGTTGTTGGCCCAGATCCAAGACCCAGGAGTAATGAATAGTGATATAGGATAACACAGATGCCAAGTTATGGTAAGTACATAACTCTTTTTCTCAGATGGTCAGCCTTCAACTTCTGTTGAGCACCTACATGCGTCTCATATCCAGCACAATGGGAAGTGTTTCAGATGCCACAGGAACAGGCATTATAGTACTGAAGCATGCCTGGTTGCATTTGTGTGACTTGGCAGAACCTTTTAAGATGTCCATTATCAATTCCCCCTTTTGATGGGTCCATTTTGTTCAGCCGCAAGGTCAAGGACACCTTTTCCAGGAGTAAACACCAAAGGACCTTCTCTGGGGGGGGGGGTTGAGAAACTGTGGCTTAGAAAATCTTAAGATTTTTCCCAGGACTGCTCCAGATATAGATCCTCCCCTAGGCAGGGGGAAGTATTCTATCAGTAGATGCCACCCATGTCGCAGAAGAGGCTCGCAGAATAAAGGCTTCAGGTTTCCTTTCCCTGAGAGGCCTTTTAAGTGCCCCTGAATGATTGCCCAACTGCTGCATTCTCGAGGCAGTTGGGACGTGGTGCACATAGAAGCCTGGATGTCCATCACCAGAGATGTCTGGTTGAGGACAATAATTACCAGAGGCTATTTCATTCCCTTTCAATATCCATCCCATCTAAGAAAGAAACTCTCCAACATAACCTTGTTCTCCAATACAGTAGGTAAAGCCTGGAACATCCTCCCAAGCCAGCTAACCTCAATATCCTCTGTCAACTTATTTAAAAGCAAGCTTAAACCCTACCTCAAATCACACTGGCTATGCCCCTGTGTTAACCCAGACTAAGTACCTAACTGTTAACTAGACTCCCACAATTCCTAGCCTCCCATGATCATGATCTTGTGTTGTCTCACTAATTTTTAGTGAGCTTAACCTTCCTTAGGATTTTTTCTCATGTAAATAAGTATATACTGTGGAATGATCAAACACCTTCATATAGTATCACAACCTATGTGTTAAATAACACTAGAAATCCATCCTTGTTTGCTGTTCTTCTATACTCTATCTATTGATCTCTAGTGTTTTTCTTTCTTAGGTTTTTGTGAGACCTTAGTATCACTTATCATAAATTACTAGATGTATCTAATTTTGTAATATGTTATAAAGATTTGTACTACACCATTTCTAATACAAATGTATTAGTCTTATTCATCTATTCTTAGATAAATTTTTCCTTTTTCCTACTGAAATATAAAATATATAATCTTAGGCTCGTACTATAATTGTTAAAACTTCTTATGTACCAAATTATACTGTTGTTGTCTTTGTCTTGACATTTTATGTTGTTGTAATTTGTGGAGCTTTTCTCCCCGGGCCTCCACTGAAAATGGACATATATCCAGCTGGACTAGCCCAGTCAACAAATGTAAAATAAATAAATAAATAAACCTCTCAGAGAAAAGCTGCAGCATTAGGAAAAAAAAACTGCTAGACAAGAGATCTAGCCTGACCTGCAAGGGTTCGGAACTTATTCCAGATTATTTTAGTGCAAAAGAGAATGGGGAACCTAAGGCCAATTTTGGACCTCAGCATGTTGAATCATTTTGTCAAACACAAAGTTCTGGACAGTCATGGTACAGTCTGTCCTCCCTATACTGAGGAGAGACAACTGGATGTGCTTTACTACCACATCAAAAAGGGCAAGACACTCCAGGAGATTCCTTTGCTTCTGTCTGGGAGCCAAATATTTTTTCTTTCAGAACCCTGCCCTTTGGTCTCATCGCAACTTTTTGGGTGTTCACCAAATGCATGGAAGTGGTTGCAGGTCATCTCCAGCTGCAAGGGTTCCAGGTGTTCCCCTGTCTACACATCTGGCTCCTTACCAGTCCTACCAGGTCTTTACTAATCCAGGCCACTAACTACTTGCTTCAGCTTTGCGCCAATCTGGGAATTAACAGAAAAGCAGGACAAATCTTAGTTCCCTAGTACAAGTTCTGTTGTTCATAAGAGCTTATTTAGACACGACCATTCAAATTACAAGTTTACCAAGGAGCAGGTTATTAACACTAAGAAATCAGACGCAGTAGTTTTTTTCTTATGAGACGCCACCTGCTGGAATAGTTCTCCAACTTCTACGGCTGATGACAGCCTCCATTACTTTGATCCCCTTGGCAAGGTATTATATGAGAGTGTTACATTGAACTCTAGCAGTACAGTGGTCAGTTGGACTCCACCTCATGATCTTTTCCAATACGCTTAAGAATCTGCAAAAATCATGTGAATTGGCGGATTTGATCTCCAGAGGTGTTTCAGGGCCGTCTGCTTGTTCCTCCCTTTCCCAAAACCACACTGACCATGGATGCTTCCTAACTAGGGTGAGTAGGGTGAGCATTACCTGGGGAATGTGGTCTAGGTCATGTGGTACCCATCAGAGGCCAATCATCATATCAGTGTCTTAGAGATGAGGGCAGTCCTCCTAATGTTGCAGGATTTTCAGGATGCCCTTCATCTAGGAGAGATTTCTGTCCAGACCAACACCATGTTGTTAGTCTAGTACATCAACAAACAATGTGGGAACATGTGTCGAGAAGCTATAAAAGTGTGGCAATGAGTGATATCTTTCAACTGCTTTCTGTTGACATTGCACATTCTGGGGAAGACCAACATTTGAGCAGACAGGTTGAACAAGTCTATTCTGCTACCTCAAGAGTGGTCTCTCAACCCAAAACCCAACAGTTGTGACACATATCTTTTGTTGATGGGGGCAACCATGCTGCGATCTTTGTGCTTCTCATCTGTTCCAAGTGTAGCAGGTTCTTTGCTGTGACCTCCCCAGAGGGGGGAGTACCTGAGTGACGATCTGATCCATGATAGCCCTTCTGTTCTCCTATATGCTTTTCCACCAACTTCCTTAATCCCAGAATTTCTACAGAAAGCATTCCAACGGAAGATCAAGGTGTAATCCTCATTGAACCTTTTTGGCCTTGGCAGGTGTGGTTTCCCTACCTCTGGCCTCATCTGACACATTCACCCTGGCTGCTGGATCTGGTTCCAAATCTAATTTCTCACCAATTTGAAATGTGTCATCCAGATATTCGAGTTCTAAAACTAACTGCATGGATTCTCCACTTCCAATGATGGCTAGTCATTCTAGGCTTTCACCCGAAGTGGTCCACGTTCTTTTTTTTCTTCTCAGAAACTATCCACTACGAAAGTTTACAAAGTAAATGTTACAAGATTTTCCATTTGGGCTTCTTAGAGAAATCTAGGTCCTTTTTCTGCTCCTATACTGGCAGTGTTAGAATTCCTTGTCTCCATTTTCCATAACAGAATTAGTTATTGTACTGTCAAGGTTCAGTTAGCGGCCATCTCAGTTTTTCATATGGGAGAGAGTCATACATCCTTAGCCTCAGACAAATTGTGCAAAGCCTTCCTCAGAGGTACCTTTCTTCTTTGACCTTCACTTAAGGATCCCACTCCTCCTTGGGACTTGACTGTCTTGCTACAAGCCTTGTTCAAAGTTCCTTTTAAACCTGCTGCCAAGGTGGACTTAAAATTTCTGACTTAGAGAAGCCTTTTGTTTGGTAGCAATTACTTTAACTGGAAGGATGTCAGAGCTCCAAGTTCTGTCTTGCCAATCTCTCTATATTATCTTCCATAAGGACAGGGTTAAAACCCACTGTGATGAACAGGGATGATGAGTTAATTTGGTCAGTGGTGGCAGGAGTCTGTAACAATTCATAGTATCACAGGAAGTTACTAGGCTGTTGGCCCTGAGGCCCTTACAAATCTAACCAAGAATTTATCCCATGTTCTGACTAGTCAGTACCCGATGCCCCTGTCCAGCAGGGACACCGGTGGAATGCCAGAGGTGTATTTTCTGTTCCTCATCCAATTATCCAGGTTGCACTCAAAAAGGGTTAATGAGGTACTTTGCTTACCGTGGAGGGGGAGTCTATTCCACAAAAGGGGGATTCTCTGGGACACATATCCATCCTGCCAGCAAGTCCTGTGGATGTCACAGAACAAGTTGAGGTCATGTTTGCAGGTTACTCAAGTGGAGCTTGACTTGCAGATATGCAGCAGTCCCATCAAGGGGGAGGGTCTGAGATTGCTTTGTATACCAGACAGAGGTCACCTATGAGACAGAGTAGAGGGAGGGGGCTTTTAGCCTATCTGTGTAGGGTAGCTATTTGAGGCCCTGGATTCTCTAATGAGGAACCTCTGTGGTCTCTCCAGCTGTTGCATGTGCTTTGTGAGTTACATACCAAAAGGGGCGTTGTACTCAATCATGTGTCTTATAAGGGAAGAATACAGGGATGTTATGACCTCCTTGTCTCTGAATGAGGTACCCTTCTTAATAAGGTGGGCCATATAGAAAGCTTTCCGTGCAACAGAGGTAATATGGTAGTCAAAAGTCAGTTTGCTATCAACCTGGGTCCCCAAGTCCCCTCACAACTGATTGCATGCTTAAGACCTTGTTATTAATGTGATAATTTGTGGAGACGTTACTGTCCCCAAAGGGAATGATGATGCATTTTTCGCATTAAGTTTGAGGCAATTTTTCTGGTACCAGTCATTTGTTTGGGTGAGACTCTTTTGGATGATGCCTGCATCAGTAGGGGAATTGATGACAGCACCCAGCCTGCAGGTATCTGCAAACTTGGTTAGCCATAGCCCACTGGTTTTGGCTCGCACCTCAAAAAAGTATATCCCAAACAAGAGAGGCACCAAGACAGATTCCTGAGGTACACCACTTGTTATGGGTCACACTGGTAAATCCATGCAAATGACATTAGAACTAAGAAAACATGGCAATGTGTATTTTTTCAGGTTGAAGTCTTGAGTTGGTGAATGAGCATAGAACTTTTGGTACTCTGGTGAACAGCTGGCTCCATGATATAGAAAATGGAAATCTTGAATGAGGATGAGCATGAGTGTATGACAAGATGTTTTCATGTTCTGAACAACGGATGCAAACAATTTGAGCCAGGGGCATGCATTTGGCTCTGTCAAGCTGTGTTCGCACAACAAAACTTGCCAAGCATATCTGAGAGTGTGCACACTTCATGGGAGAAGATGTACGAGAACCTCATTTGCGTGGGCTTACATTTGTCCCTCAAGGGGGTGGGAATAAGATTAGGCTGTCTACACAAACCTCCTCCTGGCTACCTGAACAATGGCCACACTGCAACTGGCTCCTACCCCATAAATGAGAACGAACAGTGTGCGATCCTTATCGTGGGATAGATAGCTGTGAGACTAAGAGGAAAATGACCATGCAAAATAGAATAATGCAGTGGATTTAAGATAAATTTTGAAATGTTGTGTACGGAGGGGCATCAAAGATTGGGTCTTTTTAAGTTTCATAGCCAGATCATCACAGCATGCCCTAATTCATAGGTACTTACTAAGCTACTGGTTTATAGATTTATAGGTAATTAGTAGACTAATGACCCCAGGAGCCTTTTTAAACCTAGCCATGGTTCCTAAGGGTGAGAATCTAACCCTGTGACTGTAAGGTAAGCACCTTAACCATTAAGCCAGGCCCCTGCCTAAAAGCTGATTATAACTTCTTACATGATTATTTGGCTACCAACCCCATAACAGAAAACTTTGTCCCCTTCTATCTGCTAGAGACGTTAAACCACAGCCCCTGAAGAGATTTGAACTCATGACCCCTGATTTACTGATACTGATCTGTGAAGATCTTAAGAAGCCTAGTCATGCATTACCAGAGTCATTTTAAACCTTCATATTTTGTATATAAATAACCCGGAGATAGGCCGAACAAGGATATGTTGGGACATTTACACGTTTCACCTATCCATGAGGGGCATGGGTGCTAAGCCAGGGATGAATTTTTGGTTACCCATCCATTCATCCAAATTATGTTTGGGTAGAGTAAGAAAATTATTTTGCTTTATGTGAACTGAAAGACTGTTCCACAGCAGCAGTATTCTCTGTGATACAAACATATCCCTCCAACGTGCTGTATTTATTTTGTAAAAGAGATCGAGATCCCTTGAGTGATGTTGATATCACTGGAGTTGTGAATGCGCAATAGGTCCGACAGAATTGGGTATGTTGAAGTTCTATACACAGTGTAGAGGTTACCTCTAAACAGCCTGTGTGATACTGCGATGAGGGACAAGGCTTTGAGATGGTCTGCATCGATTTTACTATTTAGGCCCTTGATTTTTTTTTTTTTTTTTTACTGAGAAAGTGTTGTCATTGTAGTCATGTCAAGTGTTTGGACAATAAATACCAAAAGGGGCATTCTGCTCCTTGATCAGTCTTGTAAGTGCTGAGTAACATGGAGTGATTACATTCCAAATCTAGATACAATACCTTTAGATATTAGCTATGTAAAAAAAAAGAGACTTTAGTACAGAAGTGGATATGTAGTGTTCAAAGGGCAGTTTGTTGTCGACATAGGTTTCCGGGTTCCTAACTGCTTATCTTCATGTATTTTAAATCTGTCCTAAGACTTCCCCAGAAATATGTTATGGTTCCCAGACTCTATAACTCTATATAACAAAATTCAGTAAGGCAAAAAAGTAATCGTTGATACAGAGTTACACCATCAATCCAAAGAAAGTAAATTAGAGACAATGTCCCTTGCCTATAATTGATTAGTATAGATCATATAAAAGGCTGTCAGTGATGCCTGTCTTTTTTGAAAGTTTCTGTCTTAGTTGTGGGATCAGCTAGCTTCACTTAAGGAACTGCCACATTTAAACTGGTAAGGAGCAGAAGCTATGTCAATAAGAAGTGAACTGTTTTGAGGAACTTGTCTCTGAAATAGATTACATGATCTAACAACTGAAGGTTTTACGAAATTGTTAGATGCATTTGCCCAAAGGAAAGTTTGAAATGCAATGAAAGGTCAGATATCCTGAAACTTTTAGTCAAGACAGTGGGGAAATGGTTTAATCCTACTACTGTTGTACTGACATCTCGCACATGCAGCTTCTGTCATTTCTTGAAATTCTGCAGTTTCAGTACTACATGCTGGTTGGTAGCTAACCTTTTCAGCATTCTGATCATTTAACCTTACGAATGAGACTCACATGTATAAATCGACAAGGAAAACTGGCATTTGTTGAGCATCAAAGTTGCTGGATGAGCCTCCTTAAAACCAAAAAAAAAGAAACAAAAGTAATTACTTCTAACTAGTTTAGAAATCAGTGCTTTAAATGCTTGATTACTTCAAAGTCTCAGCTGAGATTGGCTACAGTTCATGGTTCTTTTGCTGTTTATGGCAAATATGCTGCTGCTTCAGGAGGTCATGAGTAGAGACATTCGTCATTAATCATATGCTGGTGATATTCAGTTTTACAATTGCTTAGAAGCCAGGGCCAGACTTCATCCCTTTGAATGCTGCTTGGAATCTACTCTTGGTGGATGTCTGATAGTTGACTTGCTCATACCACTGAAGACTGAAGTGATGCTTGTGCATGTAACTAACAGTCTGACTCATTTTCCTTTCCTTCTGTGCTTATTTGCACTGTTATCTTCTCTACTTGACCTTTCCAACACTGAAATATTTTTACCGTAAGTTTTTAGATGGGAACCTGGCACAGCTGCAACAGGTGAAAAATTCTGCTGCACAACTGATGACTGTGATTCTCCAGTCATTTTACCTAAATGAATTCACTTCCTCCCCACTCCATTCTCTTGCTCTCAAACTACATAGGCTAGTCTGAAACATTTAATAAACTAAACTATGTGAGGTAGCAAATATCGCTTATCAGTTCATTCCACATTGCCATGCAAGTATCTGAGTAATTTTTTTCTTTCTCATTGCATCATTTCACTCTACCAAGCATCTTCATTTCAATACTCCGCAACTGGGTTTGTAAAACCTAACAGTGTTCATTATAGTGATCATTGCTGCAGTAGACTTAGCTGTGTGGGTTGTATCCTGCCAAGGATATAACAGCTGTAAGGCAGTTTGAGCTGAGCCAACTAAAAGACGAATTTGGGTGCAAATCTCTTCAGAGCTTTACTGCTGCCAAAAGAGTACGCTCCTCTGAGGCCTTGGAGGGTCGAAGGTTGGCTTGTGCTGTTCCTTTGCTGGACAGGTAAGAAAAAAAAACCCTTCCATTTAATAATTTTTTCTATTATTGATACTTTACTCTTCAGGAAAGTTATTTTAAAGTAAATTATTGTACTTTTAAATGGGAGTGCTCATTTTTTCTTTCAATTTATAAGTTGTTTAAAGTAACTGAAAAACATTTTTTTTCTGTGGAGAATGTGTTTATTTTCCTGTGTGGGGCTGACAGCATTTTAAGTGTTTGTCTATGAAAAAAAGTGACTTTTAAAGATTTTTTTTTTTTTGTTTTACTGGCATTTTTTTTACTGGCAGTTGCTGCTTGCAATTCAGGTACTGTTTTGACAGAGCTAAATCTTTTATCTATTCAGATCAGTTGTTCATTTGTTGTGAAAGTAAAAAGAAGAGAAAGCCTTTGTCAAAACAGACTATTTGCAGATGGTTGTCTAAAGTTATTACCTTTTGTTATAGTCACCACAGCAAAACTATTCCAGGCGGGGTCAAGACCCACTTTACCAGGGCTTTACTTTCTATGGCATTTTGGAAACAGTTTTGGATTCTGGAAGTATTCTAAAGCTGCAACGTGGTCCTCTACATACTTTTTACAAAGTACTATAAGCTTGATTCCTTCTCTAGGTCCAGAGCAGGCTTTGCAAGGACCATTCTCCAGGGCTCCTGGTCGCTTCCTTCCACCTCCCAAATGTAGTAAGCTAGGGTAATCTAGCCATATAGATAAAGCTACTGCAGCAGTGATCAACATGGCGAACATAGCACGGCTGTGTAAGTAAACTTACCATAACAGTAGACATTTGAATAACTGCTGTAGTAGCCACTCCATTGTTCCATCCCCCTTGTTTTTTGATGTGTGGTTTATGCCATCTTATGGTTATTTATTTATTTTTTATTCTTCCTAGCATTTTCTTTTCAGAGCTCGGCCTCCTTTCCTGTGTTGGCAGGAAAGCTCTGAAGGGCTATGCGCCCAAACTTGTCTTTTAGTCATCCCAGTTCGAGCTTTTAAACAGTTTGGGAGCATGGAAGGTGCCCTTATCTTTGGAAGCTGGCCAGTTGTTATATCCTTAGCAGGATGTAACCCATATAGCTAAGACTTCTGCAGCAGTGATCATTCAAACATCTACTGTCACAGTAAGTTTACTTACACAACTGTTCTTTTTTTGTTCTGCACTTGCTGCATCTTTTCTTTGCGCTGGTCTTTTCCTAATGGACAGCATGAGACCTCTCAACTTCGCATGAGAAATCAGGACAAAGCCTGACATAATGAGGGGACAAAGACCCCAAAATAGGGACATATTAAATATTGCTCTTATAAACTTAAAAAGTTGCTAGAATAATAGGATTTGTGTTGTAATGCATTTTCAGAAGGATATGAAGTCTGAAGCTCAAATGTATGTCATTTAGCGACTTCAGTCCTCAGATCATCGTAAGTCACTTGCCAGAAAACCACAACTTTTATGTGGAATAGACGAAATACATGAGGCAGAAATGAGGACATTCTGTGAAAATTTGGACAGTTGAGAAGTATCAACAGCATTCACTCCATTTATCTCTATACTCAGCATTCCTTAAACATAGATCACAACCATGTTTTCAGAATTATTGTATTTTAAAAGGTCAAAGTTTCAAAATGTTGACTGACAAATCAGTAACTATTTACGCTCAACATAAGTCAATGAAAACCAAAGAAAGGTACAGAAATCACATTTTTTTTTTGCAGAGCCAAGTGTCCTGCCCCCCCCCCCCCCCATTTTATATACAAACTCCTGGATCTCCGTTGCTTATTTTAAAGCTGTCTCGCTATGTTAAACCCATTTAACATAGCGAGACAGGTTTAAAAAAAAAGCAACGGAGAAAGCAAGATCTCCGTTGCTTTTTACACACTGTGTCGCTATGTTAAAGGAGTTTAACATAGTGAGACAGCTTTAAAAAAAGCAACAGAGATCTCCGTTGCTTTTTTTAAATCTGTGTCGCTATGTTAAACTCTTTTAACATAGCGAGACAGTGTTTTAAAAGAGACTTATACTAATGGAAAAAGTCCGGGCAACCGGACCTTTTTCCATTAGTATAAGTCGATTACAACGCAGCTGGCCAATCAGCATGCACGTTTTGGAATATTAATGGGGGGTTATGGTATAATTATGAATAATTTCCAGAAAGAAGTTCCTTAAAAAAATGGCTTGTCAAAACAGAATAGAAAAGTAGACCAGTACCCATGTCATAGCATCATTTCATGATGTATACTAAACCATAATCTAAGCCTATAACTAAATTTATGTAGTTAAATCCCAAATTAATAATTTTCCAATTATTAAAAATGACAATCAGTAAAGCTGAAGTTACAATTATTACCCACCACTTTTTTCAAACAGTGTTGGTTAACTGTCTTAATTTACTCCCGTCCCAGAAGGCAGTCTACAAAAAAAATTCTCATAATACAAAAACTTGTTAAAACAGAAGAAGCCTACAACATAAATCACCTGCCCAAACTTGCTAGCACTTTTGATTACATGAAACTTAAACAACAAACTGTTCCAGTCAAAGGCCTGGATATCACTTGCTGTAACAGGCCACACAACAGGTGGTAATAGGCCGTTATTTGTCACTGAAAAAAAAAACCTCATCATTCTAGACATTACCACTATTGGCCTCATTCTGATAACCCGAATTGGATAATGACACACACACAACTAGATTGCCAAACCAGTCTTGTATGTAGAGTAATCAGTATCCACATGCCGTCCAGTCAGTTCTTACTAGAACACACCCTGTAACAGTTATGCTCCTTTGGGTCCTAAACAAATACTACCATCATCAGTGACTTTAATTTGAGCAGAGCTGGTCCTAGTTATCTCCAAGTGAGTAGGTTTCTTAAAGTGAGCCTAATTCAGTAAACTAGTCCATATAAACTTAGTGACCAGGGTTCAGTTACTTTGCTTACTTCTAACTACTATCCCCCTCCCCCGGGTGTTCAGGATTGTCTGAAAGCAAATAACATTAAGTAGACATTTTCCAGTACTAAGGAACTGATCCTTTAAAACAAACACTGACTTGTCTTTCTGTGAAAAAATGGAGGTACTCAGTTTTCCTATCTGGAAAGAATAGATTGCTTCCACCATATACAATGAGAAATGTCAGTATTGCCTGTACTTGGGCAGAAGAGCTAAAGTTTAGACTGCATGAAAATCAAACCCCAAGACCAACTTTTAACCTTAACTGCTTACATTTAAGGAAAATGAGTAGGATATCTACAAATTAAGCAAAATCCACTTTCCTTGAAAACAGTCAAAAGAAATGACAGTGCATAACTAGCAGTAACGAAATAGCTATCCTCTCCCTAAACACCCTATTCCTCTATGCCTTTAAGGACTTCCTTCTCATGGTAAACAAATAAATCACAGCAACCTTGCCATTAGCAACCTTATCACTGTCCGCAATCTTTGATATGTAATCTCCCAGCTTGGCTACCTGCCAACTTACCACTTAGATATTGATAAAATATTTGTTACCAAGCTCTTAGAAAAACTAGGTCTGGAACAAAATATGCCTAACTTTAACCTGCTTTTCTAAAAAGAGCTGCACCAAATATCTTAAAATCGTTAACTCTTTATGTGCAGCTTCTGTCTTTCCAGTTTAAACTTGTTCATATAATCCCATTACCTAAACTTCCCAATCCTAAATCACTGTACTATTTTAGGCCAATTTCCACTCAATGTCTGTTTGCCAAAATATTTGGGAAACTTCTCTATGAGCAACTCACTGAATATATATCAGCAGTTACAGAATCCTAAGGGATGCCCACCATGGTTTTGTGTCTTGAGTCGCACTAACAACCACATACAAAGTAACAAATATTAAGTGTGATAACTGAGGCTCGTAAATGAAATCTTCCCAAACACTCTTCAAAGATATCACTCACCAGGGCACATACAACTACATCTCACAATGTCTCAACCTCTAAGCCCTTAAGGCAGACTACCCCCCACAACCAGTGGACACACTGTTGTGAGACGCACTGATGCCCCACTCTCCAAGCTGAGCAAGGAAAGAGTCACGGTCAGTTCCTTAGCAGCAGCAAGTTTCCATCAGATTACACACGCACTCGGGGCATTGAACCACAAGTACCCATATGACTATGTCATAGTCCATGGAAGCAATAATGCCTGACAGGGTGTGTGTTAATGTGTAATTAACACCCGCCCAGGGGTATTATGAGGCCTGATGCCGCAGGCAGAAGAGAGCCTCTACACCCCCAGGAAAGGGCATTAATTACACATTAACACACACCCTGGAGGGCATTATTGTGCTTAGACAGTCTCTCCATCCATCTCTGTCTCTCTCTCACACACACACACACACACACGCTCGGTCTCTCTGCTTTCATGCACCCATTCACACATACTTGCAAACAGAAACACACACAATCACTCTCTCGCTTACTTACATACATGCATATACTCTCACACACGGGCTGCATTTTCTTTTTTTTTTCCTCTTTTTATTTTACACTCTCTAAACAGCAAAAGCGCTGCTTAGCAAGTGTAAAATAATGGCTTGCTCTCTCTCACTGTCATGCGCACATACACTCACACACAGATACACACATACCTTTTTCTCTTATTTTTTTTTATTTTTTACAGTTGCTAAACAGCAAAAACGCTGCTTAGCGAATGTATAATAATGGCGGCCACTCCGTTTCCTCAGTCCAAGCTCCACGGTGGACTCATTCTTCTTAGCGGGCAGTACTTGTACATTAATACCCTGCTGGAGAATGCTCATTCTCCAATCAGGGTATTGATGTACAGTTTGCCCATTGTCTAAGTGGGTGTTAATGACCTGAGACGCACCTCACTGGACTATAAGTGACACATGATAAAACTTTCAGAGTACGTGTCCTAAGCAGGTATAAGCCTAGCACAGAGCAGCATTCTGCCTCCTTCAAGGATGATACCATAGTATAAATAGAAGGTGATTGACTTTAATAATTGGTTTAGTTACTGGTGTCATTGTAAGGGGGTCCGATATTTGTCCGCTTGAGAAGACATGATTGATGGGCCAAACTGCTTTACCATGGATGGTTTGCACCTGTCCCCACTAGGCTTTTGGATATTGGCCAAAGCATTACCCACCCCTACAGTGCCTTTTTTAGGCAATGCCAAACTGATAAACTTTCCAACATAGTAAATTTTAGTCAAGAAGCTAAAGGTGTTACTGCTCACTGCTAGGAGTCTGAACAATAAGCACCACTTTCTGGAGGCACCCCTTACCTTTGAGAATGTTGACATCTATGCAGTTACTAAAACATGGTTTAAAGATGCAGAAGGCACCCCATGCAGTGCAAGGCTATAATGCCTTCCACACATTTACACCAGCTATCACACAAGAATGGACAAGAGGTGAGGTGCATCAATCTAAATAAAAAAGTAAGGATTCAAGACTGGACAAACAGTATGATGTCCTTGAGCTATTCCATGTAAAACTAATCTTAAAGTCCCTTACCATATCCTTGTTAGCTATAGGTTCTCATCTATGACCCAGGATAAACATACCATGTACTTGAATGTAGTGGAGTCATTCACCATTCAGCCCAACTCTCTGTTCATGGGTGATTTCAACTATCCCACTATAATCTGGGATACGTACACTACTACTGGCACGCAGTCTCAAACTTCCTGGATTTTGTCAGTGCAAACACCCTAAAACAGCTAGCCTGCATACGTACAAGGAGTGCAAATATCCTGAATCTGGTAGTCATAAATATAAGAGAATGTTGCACCTTGTAGTGTAATGCCATGACCTATCACATCAGATCACACAATGGTAACTTTTTAAATAAATATAAAGTCAGAACTCCCACCAAACCTCAGAACCTTATAGTACTTTTCCAAGGCTAACAACCTCCTATTAAGCAATGGCATAGCTCAATTCCAAGCCTGCCTCCCAAACTCAAAAAACAATGTGGCCTGTACAAATGTGTTTACAGAAACCATGCACAAGCATGTAAATAACTGCATAGAAACAGCAGCACCAAACCAAAATAAACAAAGGACAAACTCCAAAAATAAGCCCTCTGCCATCAGACCACCAGTATAAATAGGTTGTACAGCAATAGAAAAAAGTCCTGTCCAAAAATAGGAAGGGCTGTGCCCAACAGGCACCCCCCCCCCATCAGTCTCAACATGCAACTTGGGGGAACTAATCAAGTCTATCAAAGCCAATTGCAAGGCAAAAATAGCCTCCCAGGCTAAGGATAACCATAAGGCATTTTTTCAGTTATATATGCAAACTTAAGGGAAATACCCAAGAATGTGCTGAACTAATAGCAAATGTAACACCGTATACCAAACTGGAGGATATAGCAAATTTGCTGGCCAATACATTTAGCTCCAATTTCACCCCCCCCCCCCCAAAGGAAATACCCTCTACCATTTCTCCTCAACTCTCATTGAAAACCAGGTCCTTGCTGCACTCTCCAATGGTAAAAACAATGCATTGATGGGTCCTGATAATATCTTACGGTGTCTCCTGACTAGCTTGTAATGTGACTTATCAGGCCCATTAGAATCTCTATTCAACTACAGCAGCCAGACAAGCTTTGTCCCTAGAGAATGGAGGATTGCAACAGTCATCCCTCTACACAAAGGGGAACTGTCAACAGGCCCAGGGAAATACAGACCAATAAATTTGGCTAGTCATATATGCAAGGCTATGGAAAGAATTATCATAGACCTGATAAAAACATAGGAAATCTTCAAACACTGGACCCCTCCCAGTTCGGTTTCATCAAGGGTAGGTCATGCCTACTAAACCTTCTGGACTTCGAGAGCGTCACTAGAGCCATGGATGGGGACAAATGGTGCATACTGCCTACCTTGAGCTGACAAAGACATTTGGCACAACACCTCCCTTGTGTGTTATAGTCTAACAAATTTAGGCATAAATCCCGATGTCACCCATTGAATGACCAAATGGCTCATGGATATGACACATGAAGTTATGATGGGGGACTCCACTTCCACCAAGAAGACTGTTACTAATGGTGTCCCACAAGGCTTGGTACTGGGTCCTCTCCTCTTCAGAATGTACTTCTCTGAAGTCAAGGAAAATGTAAATGGCCTTTGGTTGACCAGATTTGCTTATGACTGCAAGCTGAGTACAATCATTGAATCCCCTAAAGATGTAGATATCCTCCTGGAGGGTCTGACACAGATAAATAACTAGTTCCAGAGCCGTGGCCTAAAATGTAATGCAAACGAATGCTTAATTATACCCTTAGGGAAGACTACCACCCCTGTAAATTACAACAGTGATAACTCTCCTCTAAGAGTATAGCCAGTGGTTAAGGGACTTGGGAACTCAGGTTGACAGTAACCTGAACTTTGATCACCAAGTGTCCATGGTGGTGAGAAAATCCTTCTATGTGGCACAGCTTATAATTAAGGAAATGGCATCCAACTTAGCCTTCAAAATAATGAATTATCTGGCTTACATGTCCAAGTTTCTGCAGGACTTCTTTTGATAATATAGGAGGTTAATTGCTGTTCACCTTTCTTCATAAACTAAGACATCTTTGAATTCTGTAGAATATTCTGGGATGTCCTTCCTTATCACTGTTGCAATATTCATTACTAAAGGGATATACAATTGAGGATAGCCGTATGTTCGTGCAGCATACCAAAGCCCTTCCAGGCAGTTTAGATCAGACATATGTCCAACAATGAGGACATAAGATACATAAATAACATACTAATGCTTAATCCCCAAAGCTTCTTTGTCGGCAGTCCTAATGCTGCTTTATGAATTCTGTGTGTCAAGTCATTTGTTGCATGGTTCCAGCTACTGAGCCACCAGCAGATAAGTACCTTGTTGGGGACTTTTCTTTCTTTTTGTTGGTTTACTCTTTTGCATGTCATCCAGAAAGGGGAAACGTGACTGTGGGAGGCAGATTCCCCATAAAGATAGATATGACAAGTGCTTTTTCTGGCTAGGTACAGATCATGATCATAGTGTGCTATTTGTCAAGCTTTAGCACCCAAAGCAATTCATGATAATTTGTCCTCCCTTTCTGTTTATCTAAAGAACCAATGTCTTTAGTTACTTGGTGAAGGGGATTATGGCTTCTAAATCTGCCCATCTGGATGTTCAGCCATCTCTTAAGTTGTCAAAGGGATTCATTTAAAGACTTCTGCTGTCCAGCCTCTGCTGGACATCTCCGTCAGATGAAGAATCCAAGGATCATCTCATTGACCCAGTTGGAGGCCGACATGGGGTTGGGTTCTCAGACATCCACTAAGGTTCATTATGCATCTGCTACACAGATGAGAATGGGGAGCCACGGCTGATTATTTTGGAAGGGCCTAGGAAGATTCCCCAGTTACTTGTTAGGGAATAGGTACATGGTTCCTTCACTGAAGACAATAAGGGCTCTGAACCACCTATGCTTTTTAGGGCTGATGTTCCTCTGAAGAAAAAGCATAAGTCCAAGCATGTAGCTGCTGCAGCCAAGGATCGCCATAAAGAGTGTTAGAATTTCAGTCATGTCCTTTTTAAGGCCCTTATTGCATTGAAGCCCATCTCCACAAAGTTATGTGCCTTCAGCTGTTCTTTTCTCTTCTACTCCCTCTAAAAGGCTTAGGGAGTCTGACTCTTTTGATGAAGATGTGGAATTGGATTCTGGGTAAGAGTCCTTAGCGTAGTCTTCTCAGATCCATTCTACTCTTGCTTTAGGGTCAGAGAATGAGAGTACTGTTTCTCTGGATTCTGCTTTTGAGGAGCTTTCTTTTGGTGACACCATTGTAAAAATGATGGAGCACTTTCACTGGGGGTATCGAACTCTTTTGCAAATGGATTTTCCCAGGCCTTCTGTCATTCCTCCTGCATTAGATGCCCTTCTGGACACCTTTACTGCTGCTTCTCAGGCTCCTGAGTCCCAACCACCTACAGCTAAGAAGCCTCAGGCTTAAAAGTTTTTTATATAAGAATCCCTCCTCTGATCCTGCAGTCATTTCTCCTTCTGTTGATAAACCTTCCAAATTATTGTCTTCTTCCAAACTGCTCCCTTCTGGCAAGAATAGTAGGGCTATGAATGGATATGGAGAAAAAAGTTATACCTTACCTGTCAGAGCTATAAACTACCTGAACAATATGACCAACTATGTGCTGGCTCTTATGTCAAAAGTTGGCAGTGGTTTCACTGACATGCCTGATTCTGAAGCTAACATATTTCTTTATTGAGTTCTGTCTCCTAAGGGGCTCGCCATTCTATTAAATGCAGTTATAATGCTGCTGCTGCTGCTGCTGATGCTGATGATGATGATGATGATGATGATGATGATGATGATCCATCTTCTAGGGATGCTGCATAAAATTCTCCTTTACACAGGTATTCCTAGCTCAGGTTACACTCTCCTCCTAATGATATAAAAGTCATATTGTTGGATTCTCCCTTAGATTCCCTGAATCTGTTTGGTTCTGCAGCTGCACTGCTTTTTAAAACCTTAGAAGATAAAGGGAAGGTTATGCAAGACCTCAATTAAATTTTCATTACCCTATCTCTTAGATTCAAAGGAATTATCCTTCTAAATCCTCCGTTGTACATAGACTACAGAAGCCGTCTTCATGAAGTAAGAGGTCTTCCAAAAGGATTTTTCAGACAAACTTGCTCAGGATTTTAGGAGTCAAGAGTCATCGTTTCTTGAAAAATCTGCTTCTATTTGATGTTTATCCTTCCCTGCCCCTCAGCTAAATTCCTCTATCCTTTGGTTACCTCTGTCATACACCTTCTGGCAGCAGATCACCATGGATTCCTGGGTTCTTTCCATAATACAATAAGGTTACTTAGTGGTTTAGAAATCTCTTCTGCCTGTTTCAGATATTTGTCAGCCTCCACTTCAACTTTCTCATTTTTCTCCAAACGTTCAGGACCTTTTGGCTTCGGGAACTATTTAGCCTGTTCCTCCCTCCCAGAAGGGCATGGGGTTTTATTCCAGGATATTTCTGGTTCTCAGGAAATAAGATTCTTGGAGGCCAATTCTGGATCTGTCTTTTCTGAACACTTCTGTGTGTTCCTTCATTCTGAATTCTATCTCTCCAGGCCCTGTTCCACTTGCTAATTCCACAGGCCTATCCACAGGTCTATCTGGTTTCGGTGGACCCGAAGGATGCTTATCTTCACATCCCTATTCACCCTATCTTCTGAAATGTTTATGAATCTCTGTTTCTTCCTCACATTTTAAGTTTTCTGCTTTACATTTTGCTCTTTCAACAGATCAGAAAGTCTTTACCAAATGGCTGTTTTTGATTACAGCTTACTGCAGAATCTATGGTATCCAGATTTTCCCTGTCTGGATGACCTTCTCATACAAGCTACTTCTCAGCAGCAAAAGCTTTTTCAAAATCTTAATTTTACCATGCTTCTACTACAAAGTATGAGGTTCCCCCTCCGTCTTCAAAAATTTGTTCTAACCCTTTTGCTGGACGAAGTTTTCCTGGGATGCAAGATTCGGACTTTACCTATGATGGCTTTTCTTCCTCCTCCTAAGGTCAACTTCTCTTGACAACTTTTTTCCAGTCTCCTCTTCCTTTACTGTCTTTAATGTGTACAAGAGAATTTCCGTGGGCTCTAGAGCATATGGCTTCCACCATTCCTATGCTTCCTTTTGCCAGACTCCACATAAGGAAGCTTCAGTGGTGTCTAAAGAGAATTGCTCACTTTGGTGCTGGCATTTTCATCTGTTAAAGCCATTTTTGCTCATCTATCTTTGGATCTGCCACTTTCACCTAGGTTTCAAGTTAAACCATTTTAAAAGGCATTCTTCATATTAGGCCCCAGTGAAAACCCATTCCACCTTCTTGAGACCTACACTTTGTTTTGTAGAAATTGAATTAGCCTCCTTTTGAACCTGCAGCTCCCTCTACTGTGCAATTCTGTACTTGGAAGACACTTGTTTTGTTGGTGACTTTTCTGCCAGGAGGGTCTGTGAATTCCAAGCTGTTATGGCAGTTCCCCATTTTGTTTTTCACAGAGATAAAGTTTCTCCTTGCACCATTCCTTGCCCAAGGTGGTCAATGACGTATTCCTAAATCAGTCCATTCACTTTCTTTTTTTACCTTCACCTCAGCATTCTGCTGAAAGGCTTCTACATATTTTGGATTTGCATAGATAGCTCAGATATCTGAATAAAACTAAAGATGTTAGAAAATCTGAGCTGTTTGTTTCTTTTCATGCCAAGAAATTGGGTTTGGCTATTTCTAAGCAAACTTTCTCCTCTTTGATTTCTAGGGCCATTTCTTTTTGTTATTCTTTTCTTGGTAAGCAGCTTTCTTTTCTGTCTGTATTCATTCCACCAGGGTGATTGCCTCGTGGAGCTTTTTTAAAGTGTCTTAATGCTCAATCCATTTTGGAAGCTGCTGCTTGGTCTTCTGTAAATACTTTTAATAAACACTACCAGTTAGATCATGTCTAGGGCCAGAGCTGCATTTGCCAGGACCATCCTTCATGTTTTTCTTTTTTTTTTTTTTGTAGGGTTCTTCGGTTGCTTCCTCCTCCCATGAGTATGGAATACTGCAGCAGTGTGAAGTAAGGACAGTACAGTTGTGTAAGAATTTACCATAACAATAGATCTCCTACTTTTCATTGTTGCAGTATTTCTTCCTTCCCCCTTCATGACCTCTAATTTATTACCCTCTGGCAGAGCAGTCATTCTTTCTCCCCTTTATGGATGTACATGCTCGCTGTTTTGTTCTTCTTTGGTTCCTTTGGCTGTCTTGGGGCAATTCATGTCTGAGGATTAGACATCCATATGTCACTTGTGTACTTTACATACTGACATAGGGCATACGGTGCCTGGAATGACCTAAGGCTTTGGTATGCTGGTGGACATACAGCTATCCTTGGTAGGATATCCGTTTAGTAAGGAATACTGCAACAGTAAAAAGTAGGACATCTACTGTTACAGTACGTTCTTGCACAATTGTACTTTTTTATGACACTACTGATGCTGTTTCTAGTTCAGAGGTAAGAAGATTTGGCTGGCTAGATATCCAGAATTTACCAGGTGTTATTTGTTCCTTTCTCTTATAAGATCCTTAAAAGATATGATGAATTAGGAAAGTTAATTCAGGGAAGCACTTAGATTTTTCAACACCCATGCTAAAATATAACAGAAACTATCATTTCAGTTGGGTTCCTTTTATTGAAATCTGAGTAAACAATCCTAGCAAGGCACAGGCAAGCAAAATTTCAGAAAGCAGTGGCAGGGACGTTTAAAAAAGAAGGGAGGGTTCTGCAGACTGACTGTATTCCCCATTGAGTTTTCCTCCACACCCTGGAAATCCGTCCAGTAAAGCTTTCCCAGATTCTTGATGTTCACTTCAATCTGTGGGACAAGATAACTTCAGATACTTTGATTCTGAGAATTGTTCAAACAGGGCACAATTGGCAGTGGAAGTTCCTGCTTCTTCTGCATCCATCTAATCAGACCTTCCTGTTTCCCCTTATCCTTGATCAGATTCTATCATCCATCTAATCAGACCTTCCTGTTTCCCCTTATCCTAGATCAGATTCTATCATCCATCTACTCAGACCTTCCTGTTTCCCCTTATCCTTGATCAGATTCTATCATCCATCTAATCAGACCTTCCTGCTTCCCCTTATCCTAGATCAGATTCTATCTAATCAGACCTTCCTGTTTCCCCTTATACTAGATCAGATTCTATCTCAGATGGTCATAGAACCTGTTTTCCCAGATCAAATAGGGAAAGAATTTTATTCAACAATCTTTCTGGTGATAAAGAAAGAAGGAACCTGAAGACCTGTCCTATGTTTTTTGTTTTTCTAAACCTTCATTTCAAAATTCTAAATGCTGTCTATACAGTCTCTGTTACCTCTCATAAATGCGTATCCTCACAGTCTAATTCTTTGAGGTTTCAGGTACCTCATTGTTTTTATGTCTCTGGTTTATATTTTCAAATTTCTGCTTTATCCTTTCACTTATCAACAGCTCCGAAGGTGTTTATAAAGTACCTGACTCCTGTAAAAGTCCACTGCAGGTTACAAAGCATTCACATTTTCCTTTATTTAGATGACTACCTTATTTTTGCAGATTCATTTACACATTGTCAAGAATCTCTACAATGAATGTAAAAAACAATACTTTCTCTCAGTTGGGGATTTCGTGAATATACATAAATCTGTCATTCTGTCTCAAAGGATTATGCTTCTGGGATATCTCCTGGATGCAACCATCATGATGGGTTTTCTTAAGACCCTGGGACAAAGTGAGATTTTACAAGAAAGTTTCTGATATTTTCTAAACAGTCTCTGGCACATGCCCATGAATGTATCATCATTATAGGCTTCATGGCCACTGCAATTCTCATGATTTTGTGGCCAAACGTTGCATGAAGAAAATCCAGTGGTTTATCAAATCAGTTTGGATCCAACAGCAACACCCCCTATAATTTCAGATCCTAGTGCTGGAGTATCAGCCTAGATCTCCTTTTTATCCTTCCAAGTGTTACTCTGTAACCACAGATGCATCAAACTTTGCTTGGAGCGCAAGGGGGGGGGGGGGGCTGTATCCCAGAGAGTAAAAATTCAGAGTCTGATGAGCAAGCAGGACAAACTGAAATGCATAAATGCCAAATAAATGATAACTCTAATAAATGTCAGATATCTAAACCATCTTTGGATTTCAGGGCTTCTACTAGTAATCACAAGCAAAACCATATGATGGCGTACACAAACATGCAAGGGGAACCTGATCCTACCTCTTTGCAGACTAAAATGGTAGCCTGGGAATTAGCACAGTCTGACTGTCAAGGTTATTTACATTCCATCCGAGCAAAACATTATGGGCCAGGGAGCCCCACAAATGTAAGTTACACTGAAAGGCTTTCCAGGAATTGATCCAACTATGGGGCACTTTAAGAAGATCTGTTTGCCTCCATTAACAACAGATAGTTAAAAAAAATTCTGCTCCAGGACTTCATGCACAAAGGCCTGGAAGACAGATTCCTTTTCATTCCCATGGACACTGATGTTCCTGTATGTCTTTCCACCCTTTTCTTTGACAACCAGGTTTCTTCTAAAGATTTAGAAGGACTCCAAATATAATACTGGTAAATCCCTTTTGGCCAAGGTAACAGTAGTTCTCCCTTCTTCTGAAAATAGCCCAGGGCAATTACCACAAAGTTCCTCACAGGAAAAAGGTACTCAAACAGGGCAGGGGTTGTTTGATACATCCTAAACTTCAATTTCTTCATCTCACTCCAGGATGACATAATTTTAATACTGTTTTAGGTGCCTGTTTTCTGAGGATGTGCAGCAGGTATTAAAGGAGGCTAAGAAACCTGCTACTAGAAAACCATATTTGGCTAAATGGAAAATATTTTCTAATTGGTGCCAAAGCAAGAGCCAGGATTCCTTCCAGATGCATCTTGTTCTGCAGTATTGGTGTGGGTTGTTATCCTCTAATTTATTTCTTACGCTTCTATCCTGAGTCACCTTTTGGTCATATCTACTTGTCTGCCCATGGATTTCCCCCTTTCTACCCTATCTGAAGTCAGATTTTGAAAGGGACTTTGTATCTCCACCTACCTAGAAGATAGGTGGCTCCTTGGGATCTTAATTTTGTACTGAAGAAGCTTACAGTTTTTTTCTTTCAGACCTAATCATGAGGCTGATTTGAAGTTTTTATCACAGAAAACATTATTATTTATTACTCTGACTTCTACAAGAATAGTATCTGAGTTACAAGCTCTTATGGTGATTCATCAGTTTATCTTTCACAAAGATAAGGTGACCTTGAGAACAAATCCTTCCTTTATGCCTTAAGTAGTTTCCGAGTTTACTTTGAGTCAGGTTATTCAACTCTCTATTTTCTATCCAGAACACAAATGAGGGGAGAGAGAATATTATATATTCTGGATGCCCCCATACTAGTCTGATACTACACTGACAGGACAAAAACCTTCAGGAATTCCAATTAACTGTTTAGTTCCTGAGAAAAGGGGACAATCAGTATCAAAACAGTCAATTTGTAAATTATTGTGTTCTGCTCTTGCTTTTTGTTATTGTCACCATAAAAAACACTTGCAAGGAAGATCAGAGACAACTTTACGACGGCTTTAGCTTTTGGATCAATTCTAGAAATATATTGGTGGCAGCAACTTGGTCATCTGTGTACACCTTTACTAAGCACTACAAATTAGATTCTTTCCATAGGGGTCTCCAGGTCTCTGATTCTGCCTCCTCCTTTTTTCTCTCCAAGCTCTGGCATAGGCTACTGCAACAATGATCTAATGATGAACATAGTACAGTTGCGTAAGTAAGCTTACCGTAACAGTAAATGTTTGAATAGATCAGTGTTGTAGTCGTAACATCCTCACCCCCCCTTTATTTTTGTGCTTAATGCCAGGATGTGGATATGTTTACCCAAAAAATAATCAAATAGTGGCTCATGGTGCAGGTATAAATAAGTAGAATAATATTTCTGATGCTGAAAACAAAATAAAAAAAGGCACACAGGGCTTTCTGACACCAAACAAATTTGAACTAACTGTTGATGGACACGAGTTCTGAGGAGGACGGTCGATCACTGGGAAACAGCTTCTCCAGTAAATACTACTTAGGTACATAATGGAGAATATGCTGAAAATATAAATTATGAATGTCTTGACCATAAATGTTAACAATTTAAAAATCATTTGAGAGAAGATGGAAAATACAGAATAGGTCAGATCCCAAGACTTGGATTTATGTTTCTACTGAAACAGGACAAGGACTGAACAGTGTTTAGGTTAGGAGTTTTTTTTTTGGTTAGAAGAGATAAAGGCACTGGAGTGCTTATTCATTTACACAAAAGGTTGGCAGTTGCTGTTAAGAGGATATTGTGTTGTTCAGAACAACTTTTTTTGTATATATGTTAATATAAAGGAGTATGAATGGATGATCTTAAAAAAGCATGCATCAGTAAAACCTTGAAGGAGACTCGACTTACAGCAGGACTTACATTTTCTTAAGTGGAAGAATTTAAGTTATTATTTTTGGGGTTGTTAGATTTTAATATTAATTGGTGTGGAGTAAAGAGCAGGAAAAAAAATGGAGTGGGTGAATTCATAAAGGTTGATGTGTAAGAGTGGGAAGGGGGATATGTAGCTGTTTGCAATGCAGGTTTAGGAGATCCAGCCAGTACTGCGTCAGTTTGGCAACATGTTTGCTGTTAAGCCAAGGTTTACCCCTTTAGTGACACACAGACACAGGACCTCAGCGCTACATAAAACAAGCTCCTTATAGTGCACCTGAGCTAGTCAAGCAAACTCAGGATGATGAACTAAAGGTGATGTTCGATCCGGGGATAATCCAGGATTACAGAGGTTTGCTTTGTTTTAACATATCTTATTAAAAATACAAGGTAACAAACATTGTTTTATTTTTCATTCACAGTTATAGCATGTATTCCTAATGCCTTGTCTGATGTAGTCTTACTTTAAAGGTGCCAGCAAGTGCAGAGAGGGTTGGGGTGTAGATGAGGGTATCAGATGAGTGGCTTCATTACAATAATCCAAAATGGGCCCCACAGTTTTTAAGGCTGGCCTTGCTTATAACTTAAAAATGGACATAGTATCCCCACATTTATCCGGTCACTACAGTTCAGGCAACTATGTGGAAGTGTAAATCTCTCTCATACCATTTCACATTTCATTCCTCATGCTTATCCTGTATTTCCTTTTAACATATTTGGTATCCAGATTAAATGGAAGACTGAAAACACTGTTTGCCATTTTAATGTGCAGTACTTCAGGCAACCCCCTGCAAAGTATGCATTACCAACTGCACAGATGTAAATATCTGCATTCCATTTGAAAACAAACTTTCAGTGCCGCAGGCAATACCAATTCATTTGTCAGCAACCTTTGGGATACGGATCCGATCTCGGATCCGAGCCGGCAACTTCTATCATAGCATAGATCTGAGCTCCTAGCTCCTCCCCTTACCCATAATCCCCTGCCTGAGCTCCAAGCTCCTCCCCTTACCCATTATCCCCTGCCTACCCTAACTGACCTCAGATCTAGTTTGCCGCTCTTCAAGCAACAGCTAGATTCCAGAGCTATTGGCATTTTTGTGAGGAAAAAAGTTTTTCTTTCTTCTTTCTGAGTGAGTGATTGTGTGTGCGTGGTAGGTTTACCCTTAACACTAATCTTGTTATTATTTTAGCTTTTCAGCTTAAATTTAAGATATTTCTCCCTCCCCCACTGGTCGTAGCGTGTGTGTGTGACTTGAGTGTTAGGGGCCTAGTGAGTGTGCTTTACTGTAGTAATGTCGGAGGCCCCTAAAGCCATTTTTTCAAAATGCACCGAGTGTGGTCACAAGCTTTCACCGGCTGATGGCCACACTCGGTGCGTTAGGTGCCTTGGGGTTGAACACCTCTCTTCGGGTTGCGCGATTTGCGCGGCGTTCAACCCCAGGGCACTCAAGGATCGAAGGTCGAAGCTAGTTCTGGCGGGCCTTTTACCCCCAGACTCTGCTTCGGCCTCCATTACTTCAGTGCCCGCTACCACCCCAGTAGTGGTCACTCCTGCCTCCCTTCCTCCGACCGGGACTCAACCTCCTGCTTCGGCTCTGGAGGATAGGGAGTCCAGGAAAGAGAAGCGGCGGGAGAAGCACCTTAAGCGGCGGGCCGATGACTCCTCATCGGCCCCGCCCACCAAGAGGGCTTCTCC
Organism: Protopterus annectens; assembly: GCF_019279795.1. NCBI lineage: Eukaryota > Metazoa > Chordata > Ceratodontiformes > Protopteridae > Protopterus > Protopterus annectens. The sequence continues at coordinate 1,026,512,664 of NC_056748.1, read as the reverse complement.
GTCCAAGTCTTCTGGATCTCCTCCTCCTCGGATCCGATCCCCTTGTTTCTCCCTGGGACCCGAGGAGGAGGTGATCCGGTCCCCGTCGAGGTCATCGAGGTGACACTCCAGGTCTGGCTCGGTGGCCTCTTCGAGGTCCACTTTTAGCATGTCTGATGCGGACATGGACCAGATGATGAGGAGATTCATCCAGGCCCAGATGCAGATGGGAGTGCTCTTGCCTCCCCCCCCTCTGGGGGGGGAGCTCGACCCCTTTTTTCGCTCCTATAGCTCCTTCTCCGACCTGCATTCCGAGTTTGGAGTGCTCGGAGCCGAGCCATGTTGGATCCGGGGGTAGGTCGGAGCTGACTGTGCTGGGCACGTCGGCTCCGACTCCCTCGAGTTTGTCGGATCCGACCTCTCGGAGCCGTGGGCCGAGCTTCGGATCCAAGGGATTTGGTGTGCTTTCGGCTCCGTCCCGGTCGGACCACACTGGTCCTTCGGATCCGACGTTCTCGGCGCCGGGTCCGATCCACACTTCGGATCCGAGTGGGAGTCGGATCTTGGATCCGTCAGAGAGCGGCTCCCCCTCGGCTTTCACTGCGGTGGAGAGGGCACTGTCGAGTGCTTCCAGGCCTCTGGTCCTGGCTTCGGCTCCCTCCCGCACTCCTTCTCATCTGGTCCTGGCTCCCCTCATCCGGCCCTCGGGGCAGCCTGCCTCAGCACCTCTAGGAGTTCCAGTGGAACAGGATACAGCCCGTGAGGACTCCTCGGACAGCCTCCCCGAGGAGATTCCTCACAAGGCAAAATGCAAAAGGAGGCACATTGACTCCCCTGAGAGTCTCACCGAAGATACGGACTTGGATGAAGGGGAAGGCTCCCCTAGATCACCCCCCGAGGATGTCTCCTTTGGAGACATCATGGAAATGCCCAAAATCGGGGGTGGGTGGTCTGCCCCTAAGGCTTCCTCTGATGAGTCCGTATTCCTTGAGGCATTTGAGGCAGGACCATCTACCTCTTGGGTGTCCCCTCCACCCGAACCCCTGGTGGATCTCATATCCTCTAGGGCTTGGAAGGAACCGGACACCGTAGAGCCGATCCCCAAGCGTCCGGACAAAATTTTGAGCCCCCCTGCAGAGAGATCACACTGGAGCAGAGGTCCCCCTGTGGATGCCATGTTGGTGGCTGCAGCCACCAAGAAAGAGTTGGCTCAGGAGAGCCCCACGGTTCATCCTCCAAGCAAGGAGTCTCGCGCGATGGACCGTCTTGGAAAGCGGGCCTTCAGTTCAGTGACCTTCTCTATGAGGGCCTTGAACTACATGGCACACGTTATTCGGATGCAGCGGGATCTAATTAAGGAATACGCTGCTTCCCCCCAGGGTCCATGTCGGAGGGAGACAAGGATCTGTACTCCTCCCGAAAGGCCACCCTCCCCTCTATCTCTAACACATCTATGCGGCTGTTGTCTCATGCTACGGAGGGAGCCGCTAGAGCAGGCGGAGTCGGGCTTGTCATGAGGAGACAGGCCTGGCTCCGTCACTGTGACTTCTCGAAACCCTTTAAGGCGTCATTCACGAATGCCCCTTTTGATGGTTCTGCACTGTTCGGCAAAACCGTTCGCGACACTCTTGTCCAGAGCGAGAAAGACGGGAAGACCTTTTCTGCCATCAGAGTCCGCTTCTCTGTGCCCCAGACTTCCTTTTCCAAGAACCAAAAGGGTCAGAAGAAGATGTGGTTCCGAAAATCGCATCAATCCCAGTCTGCTCAGGACAACCAGTCCTCTCGTGGCAGAGGAGGACAGGGAGGACGCCGCCCCAGAGGCAGAGGGGGTCCCAGGAATTTTGGGTCCAGAGAACCATTCTCTGAGAGGCCCACGCAGAACCCCTGAGGGGTTACCTGACTGCTCCACTCTGGAGGCAGTCGGGGGGCGTTTTTTGAGGCACCTAGCAAAATGGGAGTCCATAACAACGGATCGCTGGGTGCTTCGTATTATATCCAGAGGTTACCAAATCCCCTTCATAGTAAACCCCAGAATCAGAAGCCTTCCCGACGTTCCACCCAGTCAGAGGGAGGCGGCTGCTGCAGAAATTCAGCAGCTTCTGCAAAAAAGAGCCATCCAGCCCATCTCCCCAGATCAAGTCGGATCAGGGTTTTACTCCAGGTTCTTTCTGGTGCCAAAAAAGACGGGGGACTTGAGGTCCATCCTCGACCTCTCTCTCCTAAACCTAGCGGTACCCAAAGAAAAGTTCTGAATGGTCACGTTGCAATCCGTCCTCCCCTTATTGCGGGAGGATGACTGGATGTGCTCCATAGACCTCAAGGATGCGTACTATCACATTCTAGTGGACAGGCGTTCCAGGAGGTTTCTCTGCTTCCGGCTGGGAGCCAGTCACTTCCAATTCAGGGTCCTCCCCTTCGGTCTCACCTCAGCCCCCAGGGTGTTCACCAAGGTCCTAGCGATAGTAGCGGCCCACCTGAGACTCCAGGGAATTCAGGTCTTTCCATACCTGGACGACTGGCTCCTTACGGCCCCAACAAGGCATCTACTTTGTTCATGCAGGGATTATTTCCTCAGTCTGGCTCCACTATTAGGATTAACCATCAACATGACCAAATCCTCTCTCATCCCTACACAGGTGTTGGATTTTATAGGGGCGAGACTGGATTCCAGACAGATGCTTGCGTTCTTGACTCCAGATCGGCTTCGGAACCTGATGTTGCACGTGCAGGCCATCCTTCAACTGCAAAGTCCTTCGGCGGAATTGATCCTGAGGGCCCTAGGATCTATGGCGGCTGCTATCCCTCTGCTGCCATTGGCCCGGTTGAACATGAGGGTTCTGCAGTGGACCCTCCAGGTACAATGGTCCCTGTCTCGCAACCCCCTGTCTCACCCCATTTCCTTAAGCAAGGTTTGCAGAAGATCGCTCCTGTGGTGGCTCCAGTCTCCCAATCTCCACACGGGACGTCCCTTCTCACTACCTCCGCCAGTCGACACAGTGACCATGGACGCTTCTCGCCTGGGGTGGAGGGGGGGCATTTTTCAGGCAGGACAGTCCAAGGCACGTGGAACGTCGTAGAGACCTCTTTGCATATCAACGTCCTAGAGATGAGGGCGGTGCTTTTGATGTTGCAGGCACTACACAACTCTCTTCCGGTAGGGACGATTGCAGTACAGACAGACAACGTGTCGGTCGTCTGGTACATCAACAAACAGGGGGGAACCAGGTCTTACCCCCTTTGCCGCGAGGCCATGAGAGTGTGGGAATGGGCGATTTCCACCAACTGCTTTCTCATAGCAACGCACATTCCGGGACAGTCCAACATTCTAGCGGACAGGCTCAGTCATACTATCCTGACTCCTTACGAATGGTCTCTCAACCATCGAGTTGCAGAGCAAGTATTTGCCCGATGGGGGCAACCTTGTTGCGATCTTTTTGCCTCTCCTTCAAACACCAAATGCAACGATTACTTTGCTCTGATCCCCCCTCCGGGGGAGTCCCTGAGAGACTCTCTCTAGTTCATGCTTGGCCTCCTGGTCTGCTTTATGCTTACCCTCCTCTTCCCCTGATGTTGAAATTATTACAGAAAGCCAGGCAGCTGGGGAGCAAGATGATCCTCATTGCCCCATTCTGGCCTCGTCAGACGTGGTTCCCTTACCTATGGTCTCACCTAGTGTATCCACCATGGATTCTGGATCCCATTCCGGATCTCATTTCTCACCCTCTCGATCTTCCGACTCCGAACCTGGTCAAACTCAAGCTGACGGCTTGGTTGCTCCAGTTCCACTCCTCATAAGGACTCCCGGGATCTCATCACCTGTCAAAGCCATTCTTGTAGCAGCTCACAAGCCTTCCACCAAGAAGGTTTATCGAAGTAAGTGGAAACGCTTCACCATTTGGGCAGAATACTGTCGTTTAGACCCTTTTACAGCCCCGATAGCGTCGGTTCTAGATTTTCTAACCTCTCTCTTTCACCAGGGGGCTAGTTCTTCCACAGTCAAGGTACAACTGGCAGCAATCTCATACTTTCACGTGGGGCAGGAGTCTGGCCCTCTTATCACTTCCAAGCTGTGTAAGACCTTCCTCAAGGGTACCTTCCTCCTTAGGCCTCCAGTCAAAGAGGTGGTACCTCCATGGGATTTATCCTTAGTCTTGCAGGCCTTGACTGGTCCCCCATTCGAACCGGCGGCCACGGTTGATCTCAAATTTCTCTCTTGGAAGACAGCCTTTTTGGTGGCCATAACTTCAGCCAAAAGAGTGTCGGAATTGCAAGCTCTTTGTGTCAAACCACCATATCTGGTCTTTCACCTGGATAGGGTTTACCTCAGGATCAATCCGTCCTTTCTACCTAAGGTATCTTCAGAAGTGAACATCAATCAATCTATCAATCTTCCAGTGTTTTTCCCCAACTTTCATAACAAAGGAGAGTACAAGCTACATTCCTTAGACGTACACAGACAACTACGTTTTTATATCCATAGAACTGCTGATCATAGGCAATCCGATCAGTTGTTTATCTCCTTTGCCAAAAGTAATTTTGGAAAGTCAGTTTCTAAAGTTTCTCTCTCTCTCGATGGATCTCGAGTTGTATTCTTTTTAGCATGTCAGAGCTCGGGAAGGCCTGCACCTCAAGGAGTCCATGCTCATTCTACTAGGGCCGTTGCCACATCTGCGGCCTTTCAAGCTAGGGTTCCACTGGATGACATTTGTTCCACAGCCACTTGGGCTTCATCTCACACCTTTATCAGCCACTATAAAATAGATGTTGTCTCCCGAGGTAGGGCGTCCTTTGGCTCTGCGGTGCTCCGGAATATCCTTCCATGAAGGCCACCCAAGATTTAGGTAGCTGGGGACTCTGTCCCAAAGGTTGCTGACAAATGAAGTTCCTACTTCAGATTAAGAAGTTATGTACTCACCATAACGTTCCATCTGAGTAGGTATCTTCATTTGTCTGCAACCATCCCCCCCTCCTTCCCCCTGACCAAAATGATCGTTCTTGTGTTATTAGCATATGTACCCATTGGGACACTTTTATCTGCTGTGCTATGGGGCAAACCTGATCTGAGGTCAGTTAGGGTAGGCAGGGGATTATGGGTAAGGGGAGGAGCTAGGAGCTCGGATCTATGCTATGATAGAAGTTGCCGACTCGGATCCGAGATCGGATCCGTATACCAAAGGTTGCAGACAAATGAAGATACCTACTCAGATGGAACGTTATGGTGAGTACATAACTTCTTATTATTGTTCGATGTAAGCTATTTGTTCATAATTCTTGGCAGTTTTATTTCTTATTAAAAAGATACATTTGTTTTAATTGTAAAATACCTTCACACTGGTCACAAAGAACCCACAACTGCTGTTCACAGTACTATGTAGCTGTCTAACATATTTCACCAATACAGCTGAAACTGATTTCAACTCGTGCATCCACAATCCCATTTCCCCATTGTTGCACATGGGGTCGGGGTGTCACTTCAACAGTGACAGTTATCTAAAGCCAAAGTTTACACCACCAGGTGGCTAGCCCTGCTGTGGTATTTCTTCCACACCACACACTCACATGCCCACTCACACCTATGGCCAATTTAAAGTGTCCATTCCACCCACTGCATGTTTTTGGAATGTGGGAGGAAACCGGAACATCGTTGCATCTAAAGCAATTTCCAGGTCTTTTTTTTTTTTTTTTTCTCACCAAAGTCTTACTGCATCCACATGGGTATTTGTAGTTTGCATCTTATCTTCTAAAATATTCTGTAAGCACCTCCTCTTCCATCTCTGTCAGTCTTTCTTATAAGTACTACTCAGCTTATTGTAACAGTAGTGTCATACGCATCCGGGTCTGACCTTAGGTTAACTAGTGCCCTATGCAAAGTTCTCCTTGGCACCCCCCTCCACACACACACACACACACACACACACACACACACACACAAAACATCCAGTACTCCCAGCCTGCCCAATCCACACCATCCATATTATTTTTCCCTCACAGTTTGTCTTGCTTTTTAGTTTTTTTAGTTTTTTTGTTTTTTTTTACTGTACTTACTCATTATAAAAAACAACACAAATCATAATTAATGGAAGAAATTCAGTTTTGTTTTTCCTTGAAACTTTCAACACACCCTACCTAAGCAAGTGGTATAGTTTAATAACTGGAGTAGAAATAAACGTATTAAGCCAAGGGTCTGGGGGCCACTACACCCTGTGAAGCCAAGAGGGTCCTAGATGCTCTGAGGTGCATTTTAGTTTTTTAAAACAACTTTTTCATCCAGTGATGGCCTGAGCAAAAATCTTGTTTAAGGGAAAAAAATTCACTCTTTGTTGTTCAACTTTGGTTTTCCCTGAACTCTTTCAATACACCCTAACTGACCAATGGGGTAGAAATAAGAGCATTAAGCAGAGTGTTTGGGTGCTGCAAAGCCCCCCCCCCCCCCCAAAGTCATGTGGTTCTAGATGATCTGAGGTGCATTTAACAGTCTTTTTAAACAACTTTTTCATCCAAAGATGGCCTGAACAAAAAATTATGATTAAGGGAAAAAAAATCAGTCTTTGTTGTTCGATGTTGGTTTACCTGAAAACTTTCAGCATACCCTAACTGACCAAGATTACACTGTAATAACCCCGAATCCTTCTAACACAGCCTAACTGATTAAGACTACACTGTTATAACTAAATTAAGCTTGGGGGTCTAGAGGTTGCTAGACATCAGAAACCACGGGGTTATTGATGCTGTGAGGTTCATTTTAGAACTTTTTACTGACCTTTTGGCCTGAACAAAAATTATGCATAAGGAAATAAATTTAACAATATTTTTTATTTCAAGGAAAATTAGTTATATCCAAGGCGTAATGCACAAAGTTAACCATATAGTGCACAATAAACAAAGAAGACAAATGTTTGTGATAATACATAAATCCTATCTGTAAATAGTACCCGCCTCCCTATGTCCCTTTAAAAAAAGGTTGTAACTTTCTGTATATTCCTGTCAGGTGTTAAATTGGGATGAAAAGTAAGAGACAAATGTTTAAAATCATATATTTCATATCACTGCTGTTATATGAATAAAAAGCAAGCCTCCTCAACCCCTACCTGCAATAGACAGCCACTTTCTGTGTACCTTCTCTGATGTCTCACTTGGGCAAAACTGAAAAAAAAAAACATTTGCTGTCTGACATACATAAATGGAATGATTCTTTACCACCCCCAAAAAAAAGAAAAAAAAAACAGTCATCTATAAATGCACCTGATGTTCAGCTGTGAGGAAAAAAATAAGTACAGTAATGTTTCCAACTTACTTTTAAAGCATACACTGCTCCTGTACAAGCTTAGTGACCCACTGTGCACCCCTCTGAAGGTTGTGAGGAAAGTTAAAGAAGTAATGACTACGCTATCCCCAGCCCATCACAAGACAGTTAAAGAAATGATGGGCTCAATCATCCCCAGCTCCCCACACAAGCTACAGCACCCTTCTGCATTCACCTTAGAGCAGGGAGGGTTTTAGACTCGATTGGGTGCAAGGCAAAGGAGTCACTAGCTCAGTTTACACTAATTTCTCAAAAAAGGGATAACATGCATCACAGAATTCTCAGACCTTCAGTGGTAACTAAGCCCATGTCAAAATCCAATTATACACTCATTGATGTGTGGGGGGCACCAGCCTCCCATAAATTGTGATGGTCTGGGTGTTCTGTGATGCAGTACCACCCCCCTCTTTTAATGAAATGATTGTAAACTGGGAAAGTGACTTGGAGGTCAGTTACTTTCATCTAGACAACCCCCAACAAGCATTTATAGCCACATCTGTTTAACTTCAGATGTCAGATTTTGATAAAAAGAGGATGGCTATGTAATGCATTTCACCTTTGCTTCAAACAAACATTTGCCAAATATTAAAATATTCCAAGTTGCCTGTCACAAATCACACTAGTCCTGTAAAGTCAGAATAATAAGCAAACAACACCATGCAGCTTGTCAATCTGAAGTAGTTGACTTCATTTGATCTTCAACCTGTGGGTCTATGGACCCGAATCAGATCCGACATGGCCGCATAACCAGCATCTGATCTGAGCTCCAATCTCCTCCCCTTACCCATAATGCCCCCGTCATCTTCCTCCCTTCAGATCTTGTTTGCTGCTGAATAGCTAAGCATCGTGGTCTCGAGCTCCGAGTGTTTTATCTGTGGTAAGTGATTGAATTTTGAGAGTTCTTTATCCTTTTCTGTACTTTTCTTTTTTCCTCACCTCCTCTACCTGCTTTGGATGTCAGTTTAGTGAAAAAAAAAAAGTTTTGCTGTTGTAATTCCCCCTTTGGCCTTCCCACTCCTATTTTCTCTGTGAGTGAGTGTGTGTGCGCCTGTGTGTTTTTCCTTCCAGGTAAGGAGTATGGCAGATATTCCCCCTAAGCTAGGCTGTAGGAAGTGCACAGAGTGTGGCCATAAGCTCTCTCCAGCCGATGGCCACACTGTGTGTGTGTGTAGTTTGCTTGGGTGCGGCCCATTTGCTTACCTCCTATCCTTTTTGTGTGGGCTTCAACCACGGGCCCTTAAGGACAGGAGGGATAAGCTCATTCTGAAGGGCTTGCTTCTCTCATCGGGCACAGCTGTGCCAGCAAAGCCGGCTTCGGACTCTCTGACCACCACTACTGCCTCTTCTCCTCCCCAGACCTCTAGGACTCAAACTCCCGCCAAGAGGTCTGGGGAAGGAGAGAGGCACCATAAGAAAGGCAGACTGCATAAATGGTCTCTGGACCATTTGGCTTTGGTGGGGTCTCCACCCAAGGCCAACACCCCCACCAGGACCAGTACCCCCTGGCTCCACTCTCCCAGGTTCTCCCCATCTCCACTAAGGGCGTCCCCTCATCGGCGGCTTCCTTCTGATCTACCCATAGTCTTAGCAAGACAGAGATAGACAGGATGATGTGGACATTCATCCGACCCCAAATCCAGATGGGAGTCTTGCTGGGCCCCTCTCCCTCCGGAGCGGGGAGCTTGCAGACCATTTTCACTCCAATATCTCCTTCTCTGATCCGTCCTTTGGTTTCAAAGTCTTTGGATCCGAGGACTGTCGGGGTCGGGGGGGGGGTTGGCACCAATGGTACCCTGTACCTCAACGCCGGCCATTGCCTTGCGTGTGTCAGATCTGAGCTGTTGGAGCCGTAGCCTCAGCGTTGGATCCGAGGGGGTTCTGTTGGTTCCAAGTTTGTCAGAGCTCAATCTTTCCATTGGTATCCTGGCACCTGTAGTCTCGGCTCCGACTCCTCCATCAGATCCGAGGGGAACAGGTCTGATGGTGGTTTCTCAGGTTGCCCGCTCTCCTTCAGCTTTTGACATGGTTGAGAGGGTTCTCTTGAGTTTGTCGAGGCCCTTGACCATATCGTCCTTGAACTCTGCCCTGACTCCCTCTGTTTTGGGTATGGCCCCGACCATCCTACCATCTCAGGGATAGCCTGTGCAGGTTTTGCCTCAGGACGCCCCCACGCAGGAATTACAAGAAGTTTTTGGTCCCCCCCCCCAGAGAGTCCCACTGAGGAGCTCCTTCTCAAATGGACATGCAAAAGGAGGCACTTGGACTCCTCTCCAGAGTACCTGAATGAAGACACTGACTTGGAGGAAGGGGGAAGGTCCTCCCCCAATCACCCCCCAAGGATCTCTCCTTTGGCGACATCATGGAACTCCTTCACCAGAGGGGGGATGGTCCACCCAAAAAACAACCTCGGATGAGTCAGTGTTCCTAGAGGCATTTGGCACAGTCCCATCTACTTCCTGGGTGTCCCCTCCCATGGATCCATTTGTGGACCTCATAACATCTCGGGCGTGGATGGAACCAAACACCATGGAGCCCATCCCTAGGCACCCAGATAAAGTTCTAAGCCCTCCACCAGACAGGACTAGTTGGAGTAAGGAGTCCTCTGTAGATGCTATGGTGGTGGCTGCCACCACAAATAAAGAGCATGCACAGGAGAGCTCTACGGTCCATCCTCGTGACAGGGAGTCTAGGACTATGGACTGTCCAGGGAAGAGGGTGTATGCTTCAGCAACCTTTACCATAAGGGTGCTGAACTACATGGCACATGTCATTCGACTACAGTGAGATCTAGTCAATGAGGTCGCTGAGTCTCCCCCAGAGTCCATGCCGGCGGAGGGCAAGAAGGTGTTCATCATATGGATGGCCACTCTCAAAGCGATGGCAAACATGTCAATGCATCTGCTCTCCCATGCTATGGAGGAAGCCGCCAGGGCGACTGGTTCCGGTGTTGCCATGAGGCGCCTCGCCTGGCTCTGGCTGTGTGAATTCATGGAACCCTTCAAGGCGTCATTTGCAAATGCCCCTCATGATGGTTCTTCCCTGTTTGGGAAAACAGTTCATGACACATTGGTCCAGAGTGAGAAGGATGGGAAGACACTGTCTGCCATCAGGATCCACTTCTCTGTCCCTCAAAGATCCTTTTCAAAGATTCAGCGAGGGACAGAGAAGATGTGGTTCCGGAAGTCTCAGTTCTCCCGGGACACCCAGGACTCACCTTCCCCCACAGGCAGAGGATGTTATGACAGATACCGTCCAAGAGGCAGAGGGGGTCTGAGAAACTTTGGGTCTCAAGAACTTTTCTCGGACAGACCCGCACAGCAGCCCTGAGGGGCTGCCCGACTGCTAGTCTCTGGAGGCAGTCAGGGGTCACCTTTTGCTACACCCAGCGGCATGGGAGTCCATAACATCAGAGCATTGGGTGTTCCAAATTATATCCAGAAGTTATTCCATCCCCTTCACCAAACCATCTCTCCCACCAAAACGCCTCCCAAACATTCCACCTGCGCAAATGGTGGTAGCAGCACTAGAAATAGGCAAGCTGCTAAGAAGGTGAGTCATCCAACCCGTCCCCCTAGACCAATCCGGATCAGGCATTTATTCCATGTTCTTTTCAGTACCAAAGAAAATGGGTGACCTAAGACCCATTCTGGATCTATTCACTTTGAACCTGTCAGTAGCCGAGGAGAAATTCCAGATGGTCACTCTTCAATCTATCCTTCCCTACCTGCAGGAGAAAGATTGGATGTGCTCGATCGACCTCCAGGACACATACTGTCATATTAAGATGGACAGGCACTTCAGCAGGTTTCTCCGCTTCCGGCTGGGAGCCAATCATTATCAGTTCAGAGCCCTCCCATTTGGTCTCACCACTGTCCCCAGGGTGTTCAGCAAAGTGATGGCAATAGTAGCGGCTCACTTGAGGCTTCAGGGAATTCAGGTCTTCCCTTACCTGGACAATTGTCTCTTTGCTGCCCCCACCAAGCATCTACTTTGCTGAGCCAGGGATTATTTCCTATAGTTAGCAAACAGTTTGTGCATCACCATCAACATCAACAAATCATCACTGATTGCTGTTCAGGTTGTAGAATTCATTGGCGCTCAGTTGGATACTATTCAAATGAAAGTTTGAAAGGGTACACAATTTGAGAGTTCATGTCTCGTACATTCTCCAAGCTCAACTTCTTACAGCAGAGACAGTTCTATGGGCACTGGGGTCCATGGTGGCCACAATCACTCTTCTACCCCTTGTTCGACTATACATGCAAATCCTTCAGTGGGCACTAGCAGTCCATAAGTTTCTACTAGATCTTCCCCTATCCCATCCAATCCATATCTCTCAGGTCTGCAGGGACTGTCTTCGGTGGTGGATTATTTCCCCGGATTTTGTCAGGGGCCGCCCCTTTCTCCTGTCACTTCCTGAAGCCACCGTGACCACGGACACTTCCCAGCTAGGGTGGGGGGTATTACTTGGGAATGGCTGTCCAAGGCATGTGGTCCCCTTCCGAGACCAGTTTGCATATCAACGTCCTGGAGTTGAGGGCGATGTTTCTAGCATTGCAAGCTCTCCATGCCCATCGTCCTCTAGGGACTATTGCGATCCAGACAGACACCATATCAGTAGTCTGGTATATCAACAAACAAGGAAGAACCAGATCTTACTCCCTTTGTCAAGAAGCCATGAGAATGTGGGAATGGGTGATTTCCACTGGCCATTTTCTGGTGGCAACGCACATTCCAGGATGGACAAGCTCAGCAGGACTGTTCTGATTTCTTACGAGTGGTCTCTGAATCCTTCAGTAGCAGAAGAGATCTTCCTCAAGTGGGTTCGGCCTTGCTGCGATCTCTTCGCATCCCCTTCCAATGCGAAATGCAGCAAGTTCTTCACTCTGAACCCTCCCTCTGGGGGAAATCCCCAGAGACACACTGGTGCATGCTTGGCCTCCCGGTCTTCTTTATGCTTAGCTCCCTGTTACCTCTCATTTCAAAGTTATAAATAAACAAAAAGGTGTTGCTAGAAAACACGCTCCACAAACCACAATAAATTAGCTCTTTATTCCACAGAAACAGGACCATGCAAATATCGCTCCACAAACCACGATTAATTAGCTTTTATTCCATGGAAACACTCAGGACCACACAAATATTTATATTTGTGTGGTCATGAGTGTTTCCGTGGAATAAATAGCTAATTTATCGTGGTTTGTGGAGTGTGTTTTCTAGCAACACCTTTTTGTTTATTTGTTGCTGGTTTGGAGTTGTATTTCCCCTTTTCTATTGGTTTTGGTCTCAATTCAAAGTTCCTACAAAAAGCTCCCAGGCCTGGGAACACAGTAATCCTCATTGCCCCATTCTGGCCTCGTCAAGTCTGGTTCTCCTCCCTCTGGTCTCATCTAGTAGTTCTACCATGGATCTTGAATCCGATCTTGAATCCATCTCCGGATGTCATCTCACACCCCTCGGGGATTCCTCACTCAGACCTGGACAGTCTGAAACTCACAGCTTGGCTGCTCGAGTTCCCTTGATTATTTAGGACTCCTGGTTTATCCTCTCTGGTTAAAACCATTTTGGTGGCGGCTCACAAGTCTTCCACATAAAAAGTATATCGTAGCAAGTGGAAACTATTTTCTATATGGGTTTCTGAACAGGATTTGGATCCCTTTATGGCTCCTGTCCCAGCAGTATTAGAGTTTTTGGGGGGGATTTTCTGACAAGGTGCTAGTTCTTCTATGGTTAAAGTCCAACTGGCTGCTATTTCTAATTTTCATGTCTTCACTAGACTCTTCTAGACTTTGCAAGTCCTTCCTTAAAGGTATTTTTCTTTTAACGCCCCAGGTGAAGGATCCTATGTCTCCATAGGACTTCACTTTTGTATTGCAGGCTTTAGTCTCCCCTTCATTTGAGCCCGCAGCTTCCGTAGACTTACAGTATCTCTCTTGGAAGACTGCTTTCTTGGTTGCTATTACGTCAGCCAGGAGAGTGTCGGAACTTCAGGCTTTGTCCATCAAAGTTCCTTCCATGATTTTCCATAAGGACAGGGTTTTCCTGTGCACTAATCCGTCCTTCCTTCCTTCCTAAAGTGGCATCAGAAGCCAACATCAATCAGCTATGAATTTTCCCGTCTTCTTTCCTAACTTTCAGAACAAGGGTGAATATAAGTTACATTTGCTAGATGTACACAGGCAATTGAGAATTTATCTGCACAGGAAGATATCCTTTCACAAATCTGATCAGTTGTCTCTTACTCAAAACCCTTCTTAAGAAAGCCAATTTCTAAAGTGACTATTGCTCATTGGATCTCCCATTGTATTATTTGAACATATTCTGACAAAGGAATTTCCCCTCCGGGTCAAGTAAAAGCACATTCCACCAGGTCTATGGCCACTTCAGTGGCTTTTTGGTCCAGGATGTCACTGGATGATATCTGTTCTGAATTTACTTGGTCCTCATCTCATGCCTTCATCCCACATTCCAAATTAGACATTGTATCCAGGAGTAGGGTATCTTTTGGCTCCACGGTGCTCCAGAATATCCTTCCATGAGGGCCACCCAGGTGTTTGTAGTTGGGGACTCTGTCCCACAGGCTGAAGATCAAATGAAGTCAACTACTTCAGATAAAGAAGTTATGTACTCACCATAATGTTCCATCTGAGTAGTTGTATTTCATTTGTCTTCAACCATCCTCCCTCCTTCCCCTGACCTTCTCACTATGGTCCTGGCCTTTTATATGGGAGATGAACATTCTAGAGGCTTCTCTTGCTATGCTTGGTTCAGGAATTTTGAGAGGGCCAGTAGTGGTAATGTCCTGTTGGGTCGGGCTTATGTTATACTGAACAGCCAACTCGATCTGAAGGGAGGAAGGAGACATGTGGCATTATGGGTAAGGGGAGGAGCTTGGATCAGATGCTGGTTATGCCGCCATGTTGGATCCGATTCGGATCCATAGACCCACAGGTTGAAGACAAATGAAGTACAACTACTCAGATGGAACTTTATGGTGAGTACATAACTTCTTTTTTTCTTCCACTCGCAGCCCAGAAATTATACATGTGCTGTCTGTGCATATCAGGTGCGAAGTTAAAGTAGTTCAGCTTACTTCTCTCAAATGCACACTGGACCTGCAAAGCCAGATAGCAAAACCTGAGGTAAAGACACGAACGTCAGTTGCATTCATCTAGCCAACCACCATAGCTCTCAACCTCTTGCCGCCAAAATCAGGTATAAATTCAAAAAAGAAAAAAATCAGGGACACATTTTAAAATATTAATACTACTAGCATAACAACTTGACAAAATGAGAGAAAATGAAATAACCCCAGCCCCATAGTTCTCACCCTCTTACCTCCAGAATTAGGGATAAATCCAGAAATGTTGGGAAAACCAAGGAAATTATCATCGATTTTAGGAAGGTAAATAAGCCACACACCTCTATCGTCATCAATGGTACCACAGTGGAAAGAGTTAATAGCATCAAATTCCTAGGGATACATATCTCGCAAGACCTCAGTTGGGCCACAAACACTTCCTACCTTATAAAGAGAGCCCAACAATGTCTCCACTTCCTTAGGAGACTTTGTAGAGCTAACCTCCCCCCACAGGTCCTAGTTACCTTCTACCGAGCCACAATTGAGAGCGTACTGACAAACAACATCATTGTCTGGTATGGAAATTGCTCTCAAGCCGATTGGAAGGCACTGGATAAGATCATTAAACAAGCCACAAAAATCATTGGCTCCAACCGTCAGTCCCTACAGGACATATATTCAAATAGATGCTATGGCAGAGTCCGAAAACTACTGAGGGATATACATCATCCGGCCTATGGACTGTTCAAACTCCTGCCAACAAGGAAGCACTACAGAAGCATTAGATGCAGGACATCCAGATTCCATAACACCTTCTTCCCACATGCTATCAGACTACTGAACAACAAACCCATAGCCTTCTTCTTCTTTCGACTTTTTCCCGGTTAGGGATCACCACAGTGGATCACCTGTCCACTCATGATTGGCAGTGGAGTTTTACAGTGTCGAGTTGCCAGCCCAGCACCCAACCTTCCACAGAAGGCGCACACATGCACACACTCACACCTAGGGCCAATTTAGAGTGTCCAGTCCACCTACAGCATGTCTTTGGGATGTGGGAGGAAACCAGAGCACCCGGAGGAGGACATGCAGACTCTGCACAGAAGGCACCCCAGGCGAGGATCGAACCGGAGACCCTCTTGCTGTGAGGCAGCAATGCTAACTGCTGCACCACCATGGCCGCCTCAACAAACCCATAGCCTAACCCACTAAATGGGTAAACAAACATTATTTATGTGCAATATGTCATTATCTACATAGCTCACTTTACACTTTGTGTTTATTTGTAGTATCTTATTTTTGATTTCTATTTCAGTATTTTTAAATTATTATTAATCTTCCTTCTGTAAAGTATAATTCTTATGGTACGAGCCAGAGTATCGAAATTTCTTGCAGTGACACGCACTTTTTCCTCTGTTGATCTGCATGACAATAAAGTTTACTTTGACTTAGAAAAAAAAATCAGGGACACATTTTAAAATATTCATACTATTAACATGAGAAATTGACACAATATGACATTATGAAATAACATACATTTTCATGAAGCAAAAGACATTTATAACTCCAATTACTGTCATTAATATTAAGTGTAATCCACCACCTTTTACCCCCAAAGTACTTGTGAGCCAAAACCACATACAATTGAGAGGTGTAGAACAGTGTGTGTGTCGTGACTTTAAGAAGTATTTCTAAGTGAAGCACATGCATATAAATACTAAGTACGTGCAGGCAGCAGTGCCATTTTGAGAGAACAGCCAGAGTGTGAGCATGTATGAATGTGGCAGTCAGTCTGTTTGTAAGTTTGTTACAAAGCCTCAATCCTGATGTGTTTGTATACAATAAATCTGCTTGAACAGAACCCACAGCTGTTAGTCTGTTTTGTCCTGACCAGATGAGCAACATTGTGCCAGAAGTGGCATGTCTAAAGGACATGGTGTAAGCATGTCTAAAAAGAATAGAAAAGGCCAGAAATGAACTACAGGTAATGAAAACTTGCACAAATTATTTATTTTGTAAAGAAAATGCAACAAAACCTTTGTGAGGCAGAAGATGTCAAACGAAAGGCACAAAATGCATTAATAATTAAGCAAAATGTTTGCAATCACAGTATCTCATAAAAGAATTATCAGGGAAGCTCATAAGGGGGTTCAGAATTGCATCGGGTTGCCAAATGAGCATATTTAAAGCAAAATGAGCATGTTTAAAGTAAAATGATTATGTTGAGAATAAAATGAGCACAATATAGTGTAATGGGCATGAAATGAAATTAAATGAGTTTAACAAATACGATAAAAGGGCAAAAGCATAAACAAGCATAGAAAAGCAAGGTGACTGCATGTTTTGAGTAAAACGTCTGTGCTTTGGCTGTGAGCTGTTATTTTGCATTAACCAAAGCTATTCAAAGCATAACTATAGTTTGAAGCATCTCAGAGTGTGCAAGTATTTGCAGTGTGTGCTTTATCACAGTGCATTTATTTCAGTTTGTGTGTAAAGTGCAGTCAAAATACAGTCTTTTTGAAAAGTTTCTTGAGCTGTGTGCGTTTATTTGCAGAATGCTGCCATTTCAACGTTTCTTACACTGTACAGATTCATTGCAAAGTACAGCCATTTTGAAAAGTTTACAGTGTGCTGTATACAGTTCATTTGCATGTGCAATCAGTTTGAAGTGTTTCTTACTGTGAGCTTCTCCAGCCGCATACAGTTTATTTGCAAAGTACGATTATTTCAGTATTTCTTACACTGACAAGAAGTGGTTTCACAAAGTACAGTGATTTCAAGACCGTTCTTGTGCTAAGGAGACTTATTTTGCAAAGTACAAGCATTTCAGAGGCTTATTGTGCTACTGGGCATAGTTACAAGTCATGGAATAAATTTCTAGCGTGTGTGTGTGTGTGTGTGTGTGTATATATATATATATATATATATATATATATATATATATATATATATATATCTGTGTGTGTGTGTGTGTGTGTGTGTGTGTGTGTGTGTGTGTGTGTGTGTGTGTGTGTACATAACTTCAAGGGCCTTCAGTAGTGTGCGTTGATATGGCAGAGGCATTTCACAGACCCAGTCAACTTGTGTTTATACAAGCACCTTTTTCAGATAAAGATGCACATACAAGGCCATTCATTTTACTTAACATAGCAGGGTATGAAGCCATTTAAAGGGAGCGTTCATTTATGTATGCACCAGCAGTATCTACTGGTGAGGGGAAAACCACCAAATTGTTGTACCGGCTGAATCAAGAGAGGATCCTGAGTGTCTGAAGCGTAAATTCAGAGAAATGTGCAACCCCCAGATAAATGTTACATTAGAGAGGTATTTATTTTACATGAGAGACCAAAAGCCAGGGGAAACCTTTGCAGCTTATATTACTGACCTGTGAAATAAAGCTAAGACGTGCAGATTTGTTGACTTGAAAGATGAGTTAATAAAGGACAGGCTTGTGTGTGGTGTCAATAGTCCTACATAGGTTCATAGGTTCATACTAGGCTATCTGCCCGAGGGCATTTACAAGCCTAGCCCATTGTTTTGTGGCTTACGCCACCCCTTTAGTATGGGGAACTATACCCATTATTTTGCTGTGCCTCTGTCGAGCAGTGACACTGATGTAATCCCTGGGGTATATCTGCGATCTCCCATCCATTGGTCAAGATTTCTCTTGAACAAGGCCAGCGAGGTGCTCTGCCTCACATGTACCGGGATTTTGTTCCACAGCATAGGGAGTCTTTGGGTGATGAATCTATCCCTCCAGCACATCCTATTAATAGCCGTGTCGAGGTTTAAGTCTCCCGCCCTTGTGGCTCTGATGGATCTAGATTTTTGAGGTGAAGCATATTCATCAAATCTGGGTTTGACATGGCCTTGTATGTTAGGCAAAGGTCACCTCTGAGCAAGCGGTAAGTGACTGAATAGAGCTGGAGTTCTTTCAGTCGGGCAGCATAGGACAGATTTTTGAGACCCTTTATCCTTTTGGTGAGGAACTTTTGTGGCCTCTCCAGCTGCTGCAAGTGTCGGGTCAGATACATTCCGAATGGGGCATTGTACTCAATCATTGGTCTGATGAGTGATGAGTAAAGGGAGACTATGACCTCCCTTGATCTAGATGAGAATCCCTTCATGGTAAGGTGGGCAATGTAGAAGGTCTTCCTAACTACTTTAGCTACATGGGTGTCGAATGACAGACTACTATCAACCTGGGTCCCCAGGTCCCTGATAACTTCTTCTGTGCTCAATGGATTGCCACCTATTTGGTAGCTAGGGGTAACCTTGTTTTTCCCGAAGGATATGACTATGCATTTTTTGGCATTAAACTTTAGGCCGTGGCTCTGGCACCAGTTATCCGTTTCTGTGAGACCCTTCTGAAGGATATCTGTGTCAGATGTGTTTTCTACTATGGCGCCCAGTTTGCAGACATCTGCAAACTTTGTCAGCCATAACCCTCCTGTGTTTGCTTGTACTTCGGAAAAGTAGATGCCAAACAAGAGTGGGCCTAGGACTGAGCCCTGTGGGACACCACTTGTGACAGGCTTTGAGTCTGACATGGCGCCAGCAACTCTGACCCTGTGGGTTCTGTCACTCAGCCAGTTTGCAACCCATCTTGTGATGTATGGGTTAACATTTAAGCTGATGAGTTTTTCAATGATACCCGAGTGGGGTATTGTATCAAGGCCTTAGCCAGATCGAGGTAGGCTGTATGGACTGCCTTTCCCTCATCAATGGCTTTGGTGACTGTTTCAAAAGTCAACCAAGTTTAAAAGGCATGATCTGCCTTTGACAAAGCCAAACTGGGTTGGATCCAAAGTCTGCAAATTCCCTATGTCTTTATTTATGAGGTCCATTATGATCCTCTCCATGGCTTTGCAGATAAGGCTTGTCAAGCTAATGGGCCGGTAATTTCCAGGGTCGGTGGAGGCACCGCCTTTGTGAAGTGGGACCACAGTTGCAGTGCGCCACTCCCTGGGTATGTATCCAGAGGTAAGACTTTGATTAAACAGCTGTCCTAGCTGTGGATTTAATTCCTCATTGAGTTCGTGGAGCACACAGCCGGGGACTCCATCAGGTCCCATGGATGCTGTGTTTTTTGCTTTGGAGAGAGCAGTTCTCACTTGGGCGCTGGAGATGTTTGGGGGCTGCAATCGTTTGGTATAGATATCTCTCCTTTTGGGGGGGGGGAGTTTGCACTGAACCTGTCAGCCAGTATGTTGGCAATGTCTGTAGGATCAGTAATCTTCACATCATTTTGAACTAGTTCTGAGCATATCTGGGAGTTTCCTCCCAGGTTTCTAACATAGCTAAAGAAGGCCTTATGATTGTCTTTTGAGTCTTTAGCTATTTTTCTCTCGAAATTTGCTTTGGATGATTTTATGAGAGCTCTTAGTTTTTACTTATAGTGATCAAGGGTGTCTTACCTCTTAAGGATTTTGCTCTATCTTGTAGTAGCTTCCTCCTTTTGTTGTAGAGTTTGTTTATGGCTGGGGTCCACCAGACTGGACGCTTGCCTTTGGTACAAAGAGTCTTTGTTTTGCTTGGGATTGCCTTATCCATGCAGTCCTGCAGGTGCTGGTAGAAGGCATTTGTAAGTGATTCAGCGGTTTGAGTACTGTTTTCCGCGCTCGGGGCCTTAAAGGAGACCACACTAGTCTTTAGAAGTGTGAAGTCGGCTTTGAGAAGTTCTTTACTGTGGTCTTTTTATTTCAGGTGGGGTGGGATGAGGACCTCCAGCGAGATTAGTTTGTGATCTGATCTCACCAGTGAGGGGTATACTTCGGTGTTGAACATTGTGCTCCCATGTTCGTGATGATGAGATCAAGTATGTTATCTCCTCTTGTGGGGATGGTGACTAGTTGTTCCATGGTATTTGAGTTTATGAATTCCAGGAACTTTTGGGCTAGGGTGTTTGGGCTTGAGTAGTGTTCCCAGTCTATATTAGGGTAATTGAAGTCACCTAGTATGATGGTGTTTGGTGATACATTTATCCCTCTAGTGTTTTCAGGAAGGCCATGTGAGGTTCCTGAGTTTGTGAGGGTGGCCTGTAACATGCTACAATTTGCAAAGCAGTCTTGCCTATGGTTAATTGCACCTGGATGGTCTCCGATGCATCGTGCGTTGCCACCAGTCTTGAGGTGTGGGTGTCCTTGATGAATATGGATACCCCTCCTTTCTTGGTATTGTCCGGATTTTGGGGCGGAACGCATGATATGAGGTAAAACCTGATAGCGCTGGGGTGCTCTCAGGAGCCTTGAACCAGGTTTCTGTCACAGCACAGACATCGATGTTCTCCATACTGAGAAGGGCCTCGAGTGCGTGCATTTTGAGATTTAGACTTCTGGCATTGAGCAGCATTACCCTTAGTTTTTTTCCTTGTTTGTGTTCTAGGGTGGTAGCTTTAGAATTTGAGCCTTGCGTAAAAAAGGCACTATGGGGGTGGCAAGAGACTTTGCCAATATCCGAATCCCAGGGTGACAGGTGCAAGCCGTCCCTTGCGAAGCAGCGTGGCTTGTCCAGCATGTCATCCCAGGCAGACAGACACTGGATCCCCTTTGAATGACACCAGTGTTTAAGCCAATTGTTAAAGCTGATCATCTTATCTCTGTATTGTGGCATCATTCTTGGTGAAGGTAGGATACTGCTCAAGGTCAGGGTCATACCTGCCTGGGCTACATAATCAGAGAGCTCCTCAATGTCTCTTTTCATGTAGTCCAAGGAGGTACGTCTCAGGTAGTTTACACCAGCTTGGACAATGACTGAGTCATATTTGTACCTGCTGTTGAGAGACCTGAGTGCTTGCGTTATGTGGCAGATTCTAGCGCCCGACAGGCAGCTTACTGTGACCTTCTCCTTACTCAGTCTGGTGAGCGGGACGTCAGTGTGTCTGACTATGGAGTCACCAATGACTAGTGTGTCTGGCATTGTGTTTGGCCTTAAGGGCTGTGACTGTTTGACACTCTGACTGTGAGGTCTATGTGTTGCAGGTGTTGTGTTCTGAGGTGGTGGTTGTTTGGGTGTCTGCTTTGGTGGCCTCTGCTGTTTTGGTAGATTTTGATCAGAGCCTCCAGTATGTCTTTGTGTGTTTATGTGTATGATTTGAGGTTGTAATGGTACTATGTGAGACTGGGTCTATAGTGTGTGTGGTAACCTTCTCCTCCTGACTGGTCTTGCCAGTCCTATGTTGAGAGAGCTCAGCCTCCAGTTTGGCCATATAGTTGCATCTCTCGCATGTATTTGTGTTTTGTGGGAGGAGGAGAGGGTTGTCTGTGTACATGAGGCAATTGTAACATTGCCTCAATATTCCCAGGTTCACCAGCTGAGCAGGAGAGGACACTAGCAACTGATCCCTCGACATGCTAGAAGGATAGACAAAAAACTTTAAAAAGATTCCGGGGGACGTGGGTGACCGAGAAATGGGGGGTTGCCTTTTTGGGGTACTATCTATGACAAGAGTGCCGTATCAAGGTAATAAGTACTGTAGGAGCAAGTGCTAGGTTTAACAGATAGAGAATAGTCTACTTGGAGTCAAGTAGAGAGGATATTTTTAGTTATAGGATACGCTGATTAGATCAGTAGTATAGTTCGAGGGAGGTAGTTTTAAGGGAAAATTTGAAGAGTGGACTTTAGGTAGCCCGAATAGTTTAAAGCTGCTTAACCGGCGCTGCCCTAGTGTGCAACAGTGGCAACTCCGCGCTAAAGCGTGCTTTATAGCAGGGGGCTGGAAAAGACAGGAAATGACCCAAAATGGCCAATAAACTACAAGTTTCTGCCTTAAACCACTCCTCTGAGGACAAACAGGCAGCTCAGTACTCCCTACTCCCACTAGTGAGTAAAGAAACTACCCCTTGACCAAACAAGGAAAATGGAGAAAACAGGAACCAAGACAAAGCCCAGGGATCAGCAAAATCTGATCACTGGAACAAACTATTAGAAAAGTATGGAAAACAAGAGTATTTTTTTTTTTTTCAAGTTTTATTTTCAGATAGGCAGAAAATACAATAAATGCTGTGTTTTTCGACTAAATGCTATCAAAAGCTAGTACACTTGAGTGTATTAGCCTGTTGTTTAACTTTTAAGCAAAACTTAAACAAGCAAGTGCAATAAACAATTCAAGCTATTAAAAACAGTAAAAAAAGGTAATAGCAGAATAAAACAGGCAGAAATAGCAATCGAAAGGCTTAAAAAGTCGAAAATGCAGAAAAAAATACTTAGTATCTGGAAAGTTTGTCTTTTCTGGTCTCTGCTGCTCTAGGAACTCTGCTGGACACCACGAGGAGCTGTGCTGAGTTCTGTATAGCCAGAAAAGCCCGCCAAAGCGTGCTTTATAGCAGGGGGCTGGAAAAGACAGGAAATTACCCAAAATGGCCAATAAACTACAAGTTTCTGCCTTAAACCACTCCTCTGAGGACAAACAGGCAGCTCAGTACTCCCTACTCCCACTAGTGAGTAAAGAAACTACCCCTTGACCAAACAAGGAAAATGGAGAAAACAGGAACCAAGACAAAGCCCAGGGATCAGCAAAATCTGATCACTGGAACAAACTATTAGAAAAGTATGGAAAACAAGAGTATTTTTTTGTTTACATTCAAGCTTTTTTCAGATAGGCAGAAAATACAATAAATGCTGTGTTTTTCGACTAAATGCTATCAAAAGCTAGTACACTTGAGTGTATTAGCCTGTTGTTTAACTTTTAAGCAAAACTTAAACAAGCAAGTGCAATAAACAATTCAAGCTATTAAAAACAGTAAAAAAAGGTAATAGCAGAATAAAACAGGCAGAAATAGCAATCGAAAGGCTTAAAAAGTAGAAAATGCAGAAAAAAATACTTAGAATCTGGAAAGTTTGTCTTTTCTGGTCTCTGCTGCTCTAGGAACTCTGCTGGACACCACGAGGAGCTGTGCTGTACAGTTTGAAATATTTTGCTTCGTGACAGTGATTTAATGTTGAGCAAGGCTATAGAGATTTGTTAAATCCATGAGCTCACAGAAAGGTACACAGATATGCTTGCAAGTGATAAAAGCATGGTTTCAATGAGCTCCAGAGCAAACGTAGACAGTATGCAACATGTGGCTAGCACAAATAGGTCTAAGCACATTGCAGCTGCAACTCCAGCAGGCTGTTCTGGAAAGGCACATGACTTTCTAGCAAGTTCTAAGACAACTCAGTAAAACGGACATGCTCAGTGTAGTGCAAAGGTGAATTAGCAAAACCTTAGTCAAGCTTTATTGTTAACTGTCACAGTTGTGGTGCCAATCATGAGTCTAAAAGAGAAAAGTGCTTAACATTTGTTTGGTCGCTGCTCTGATGCCAAATGCCACTGTTTTTTCTGTTTTGGATGCAAAAAATGTATTTTGACAAGTGATGCTTGATCGTAAATCTTCACTGCTGACTACATTCAGTACCTCATTTGGCAGATACGTATTTCTTAGGATGCCTTTTGGTATAAGTTCTGCAAGTGAAGTCTTTCAGTGTACAATGGAACAATTTTTTTCGGGTTATCCATGTGCCATAATTGTTGATTTATTGGTTGGAGGCAAGAGAGAAGAAGAGCATGACCAAAACCTCAGAAAAGTTCTGGATAAATCACATGAAGTGAACCTGAAGCTCAATCCTCTGAAGTGCAAATTCAGGTTTCCAGAAATCACATATGTAGGTCATTTATTTACCACTGCTGGCTTACAGCCTGATCCATCCAAACAAGCAGCCATTCTTGGGATGCAGGCTTCAGATAATGTCCAAGCCCTACAGTGTTTCATTGGTATGGTTAACTACTTGGGCAAGTTTATCCCCGATCTTAGTGAGATATAAGCAGCTTTAAGAGAGCTGACATGCACAAATGTTGCCTGGTCATGGTTGGAACAGCACTAGAGAGTATATGAAAATCTTAAGCAGTGAATTTCCAGTCCACCTACATTGTGATACTATGATGTTAATAAACCAGTTGTTCTTTCTTGTGATGCTTCAAAGTTTGGTCTAGGTGCAGTTATTCTCCAAGAAGGCAGACCTGTTGCCTATGCATCTCAAACTCTTACCCAAACTGAAATGCAGTATGATCAAATTAAAAAGGGACTTTTGGAAATTGTCTTCACATGTTCTAAGTTCCATGATTATATTTATGGTCGAGCTATCCAGACTGAAACAGACCATTAGCCTCTAGTTACTATTTTAATGAAGCCTATGCATACAGCTCCAGCAAGACTACAAAGAATGATGCTCAAATTACAAAAATACAACTTCAAAATGGTCTACACCAAAGACAAATGTCTTTATCTGGCTGGGAGATCTCCAAACTCTGGACCCCACACAGTTCGGGTTTGTAAAAGATCATGTCTCCTAAACCTGATAGACTTCTTTGAAGTAGCCACCAAAGCCATAGATGAGGGTAAGGTGGTTCACACAGCCTATCTAGATCTCGCCAAGGCATTCAACACCATCCCCCACTCTGGAATTATATAGTTAACAATGTTGAGTCCAACAACCACGCCATCTTCTCTGTGAAACAATGTAAAAACACAGAGGAAACGCAGTGCAGACTCCTGAAAAAACGTTTATTGCAATACAAACTTGCTGTGTTCATATAATAAAATATCCAATGATTAGTTACAATATAAAAGCTTTCAGCTACTTAAAAAGGTTAAGCACTTTCACCTACTCTATGTAGGCTTCTTCAGAACAACAGTTTGTATTGCACACCTCATCACAAAAAGTTTCTCATCCAGAAAAAAAGAGGTCATTGTTCCCCTGTACTCATCACTCATTAGATCCATTATAGAGTACAACGTCCCTTTTGGTATGTACCTCACAAGACATCTACAACAACTGGAAAGGCCGCAAAAATACCTCACCAAGAGGATTACTGGCCTCAAACAGATGCCTTACGCAGACCGCCTCAAAAATCTCCAGCTTTACTCCGTCGCATATCACCTACTCAGAGGCGATCTCTGCCTAACATACAAAGCTATGTCAAACTCAGAGCTGTTGGACATGCTCCACTTAAAGAAATCCCAATCCCTCTGAGCTACACACTCTAGGGACCTAAACCTTGTCACCACAATAAACAGAACATGCTGGAGGGATAGATTCCTGTCCCAGAGACTTCCCATACTCTGGAACAGACTACCTATGTTAAACTTAGCTCCTCATTAGTACTCTTCAAGAAAAATCTTGATGATTGGATGGGTCATAGTAAATTCACCCTGGGGATCACTTCTGTGCTTGACAGGGGCACAGGAAAATAATTTTCTTGGGTGGCGAAAGCCAGGGTACCTTTTTGGCTACACTTGTATAGGCCCTAGGGCCAATAGCCTAGTACCTACCTATGGAACTATACCTTATCCAGATTGCCCAGAATTGCTACAGAACAGCACGATGCAGAGAATTTTGACTTTGATGTCATGGCGGTGCGTAATTTTTCTTTCACGAGATTGGATGAGCTGAGAGATCATACAAAGACTGATTCAGTTTTGCAAAAGCTCAACCACTTCATTGATGTTGGATGGCCATCAAAGCAATCTTGTGTACCACCAGAAGTACAAGCTTACTTTCCTTATTGAGATGAAATGTTGATGGAAGAGGGCATCATTTTCAAAGGTCCTAAGATAGTTGTTTTGATTGTGGCCACCCAGGTTCCAATTCTACTAAAAGAAGGATGAGAGGACTAGTATTTTGTCCTTCTGTATCAAAAGACATTGGTAAAGTGCTTTCCTCTTGGTCAGTGTGTAATAGTTCTAAAAATCATTTGTAGAGAGAGAGAGACACTTCAGCTTAACCAAATTCCTGAACTAACTTGGTCTACTTTGGCTATTAACATTTTTTGAGTGGAACAATCAGCATTATTTAGTGGTGGTAGATTGATTTGCTACCTAACATAATGTCTAATACTGTCATCACAAAGTTGAAATGTCACTTCTCAGAACATGGTAGTCTACACATAGTTATATCTGACAATGGTACCCAGTTTACCAGTCAGTTGTTTCAGAGATTTGTCCATGTCACTAGCAGTCCTGAATATCCGCAGTCAAATGGTCTGGCTGAAAGTGAGATGCAGAGTGCAAAGCAATGTCTAGAGAGGTCAAAGCTTGACAATACCAATATCTTTTTATATCTACTCAGTCTCAGAAACATAGCCTGTGACAGCCTACTTGGCTTGCCTGCTGAGAGACTTTTATCTAGAGAAACCAGAACAACTCTATCTATTAATTCCAGTTTATTGGTGCCTAAATTTAAGAACAGCAGAGCAATTAAAGCCCAGTTGTTTAAAAAGAGATCTTTGCAGAAGTCTAGTTACAACAAGAAGAGCAGATTTCTTTGTCTGTTGGAGAAAGGAGAGATTGTGAGGATGCAAACAGTGAAAGGCTTCGACCAGATTGGTCAAATGACAGCTATTTGTGCCAAGCCAAGATCATACATAGTAAAGGCAGACGGTGTGGAACACAGGAAAATCACAGACAACTTCCTGTATCAGAACCGATATCGCAGCATCATACCTGTAATACAAACTCTAGATTTCAGAGCAATCCAGACAATGTTCTGATGGCTGAATATGTCTTGATAACTCCCGTTCCTGATGATGTCCCCAAAGATGAACCTTCTGTAAATACAATTCTCATTGCTAAACCTACTTCCAGTTTTTATATCACATGATTTGGTTGTATCTTTAGGCCCAGTGTGAAATACACTAACCTGGACATGATTGTTTCATATGTATCTAGTTTTGTATAATTGCTTGACAAAAGATTATTTATACAATTGCATGTCAATCAATGTTATTGTTGTATCAACAATTTCTCAAAGGAGGAGGATGTATAACATAGTGTGTGTCATGACTTTAAGAAGCATTTCTAAGTGACACTTGCATTTAAATACTGAGCACGTGCAGGCAGCAGTAGTGCCATTTTGAGAGAACAGCCAGAGTATGAGCCTGTGTGAATGTGGCAGTCAGTCTGTTTATAAGTTTATTTAAGTTTAAGTTACAAAACCTCAATCCTGATGTGTTTGTGTACAATAAAGCTGCTTGGCCTGCATCTTTCACCCCTGGGCTTCTGGATACTAGCCAAGGCTCTTACCACCCCTATAGTGCCTTTTTTAGGCGGTGTTCCAAAGACCAAATTACCACCATAACAGCTACAAACAAATGCAATCTGAGGAGCATGCTGCTCAATGCTAAAAGTCTAAATCTCAAAGTGCACTCGCTCGAAGCACTCCTTAAAATGGAGAACATCGACATTTGTGCTGTAACAGAGACCTGGTTCAAGACAGCAGAAAGTACCCCTGCACTACCAGACTATAACTCATTCCACACCTTTCGGCCCCAGAACTTGGACCAAAGGTCCAAAGGCAGTGGTGTTTCCATATTCATAAAGGATGCGCACACCTCCAGACTGGCAGCTAACATTCGGTAAGACAGCGATTCACGTCGTAGCCTGCTACAGATCCCCAACCATGTCCAAAGACTCACACTCCACATTCCTAAGCACCCTGGAGAATATTAGGGTCCAACCTAACCCTCTCATACTGGGCGACTTCAACTACCCCTCCATTAACTGGGAAAACTACTGGTGTACCAATACACTTGCCCAATGTTTCCTGTAATTTATTAATTCCAATGCCCTGGACCAGCACGTTCTTATCCCCACTAGAAGTAGCAACATCCTTGACCTGGTCATTACTAACATGTGCAACCATTGCTCTACACCAATAATCAACTCCTCCCTGGTTAGATCCAACCACAAACTAATCACCTTGGAAATCCACATCCCTCCCACCTGCCCTGCAAAGGTAACCACCATGAAAACCTTCTCCAAAGCTAACTTTGGACTCCTGAAAACAGAGGTGGCTAACTTCACAGCACCCATGCAAATGGAGAATAGTTGCATGACTGCCGAATCATACACCAATGCACTGTATGAACACATACACAAATGCATAGATCTCGCCATAACCAATAGAACGAAGATGCTCTCCTTCAAAAAAAGGAAGCCAATCTGGTGGTCCCCTGCCATGAACAAACTCTGCAACAGAAGCCGGAAACTGATACAGAATAAGGTGAAGTCTCAAGGCTGGAAAAACTCCCTTATCAGCCTCAGCAAAAAATTGACATTCCCTCATCAAATCCCCTAAAGCTAGCTATGAAAATAGAACTGTAGCAGATTATAAAGACAACCACAAGGCCTTCTATATTTATGAAAAGAAACTCCATGGCAATACCCAGATTTGCTCTGAGCTACTGCACAATGGTACCTCCTATACCGAGCCAACAGATATTACCAATATACTGGCCGATAGATTCAGTGCCAACTTTACCACTGTCTCCCCCACCAAAGGACCAATCACAATACCAGTAGATTGCCAGGCACCCAGTATTACTGCTGCACGGATTAAAACAGCACTGT
Source organism: Protopterus annectens (assembly GCF_019279795.1). NCBI lineage: Eukaryota > Metazoa > Chordata > Ceratodontiformes > Protopteridae > Protopterus > Protopterus annectens. The sequence continues at coordinate 1,026,483,914 of NC_056748.1, read as the reverse complement.
TCAAGGCCAAGAATACAGCTTCTATGGGACCTGACAATATCCCCAGCTGTGTTCTACATGAACTACAGGGTGAACTGGCACCTCACCTGTGTGCCCTGTTCAATCACAGCCTCACCTCGAGCTTTGTCCATACTGAATGGGCACTGCTACAGTCATCCCTCTCCACAAAGTAGGAGCAACCACGGACACTGGGAACTATCGCCCCATTAGCCTGACAAGTCTGATATGCAAAGCTATGGAACACAACATCATGGACCTAATAAACAAGGATCTAGGGAATCTCCAAACTCTGGATCCCACACAGTTTGGTTTTGTGAAGGGTAGATCATGCCTGCTCAACCTGGTCGACTTCTTTGAGTCAGTCACCAGAGCTGTGGATGAAGGCAAGATGGTTCATACGGCCTACCTTGATCTGGCCAAGGCCTTTGATACCATTCCCCACTCAGGAATCATAGAAAAACTCACGTAGCTAGGCATCAACCCTTATATCACTAGGTGGGTTGCAAACTGGCTTACAGATAGAACCCACAGTGTGAAAGTAGCTGACTCCAAGTCAGACTGCCGGCCAGTCACAAGTGGAGTCCCACAGGGTTCAATCCTGGGTCCTCTCCTGTTTGGTATCTACTTGTCTGAAGTCCAGGCCAACACAAAGGGACTCTGGCTGACAAAGTTTGCAGACGATTGGAAGTTGGGAGCTATTATTAACTCCCCAGGTGATGTTGATATCCTACAGAAAGGCCTCACCGAAACCAATGACTGGTGTCCGAACCATGGCCTTAAGCTCAATGCCAAAAAATGCCATCATCCTCTTTGGGCAAAACCCAGTTCCCATGAATTACCACTGAAGGTGTTATAAGAGATCTGGAAACACAGGTTGACAGCAACCTTTCTTTTGACTACCGTATTGCCACTGTAGTCAAAAAGTCTTTCTGTGTGGCGCATCTTATTACTAAGGGTTTTGCATCCAGGAAGAACAAGGTCAGTGTCTCCCTCTATTCTTCCCTCATTAGGCCAATCATCGAGTACAATGGCCCATTTAGCAAAACTGGAGAGGCTGGAAAAGTACCTCATAAAGAGGATCCTAGGCCTTAAACTCTTGTCCTATATGGACAGACTCAAAAAAACTCCAACTATTCCCTGTCTCATATTGCCTACTTAGAGGCAATCTCTACTTGACTTACAAAGCCATGTCTGACCCAGCTCTGTTAGAAACGCAACATCTAAAGAAATCCCAATCCTTCCACACCACATGCTCCAGAGACCTCAACCTCATTACCACAATCAACAGAACAAGCTGGAGGGATATGTTTATAACCCAGAGACTGCCCGTGCTATGGAATAGATTTCCCATACATGTCAAATAGAGCACCTCACTGGCCCTCTTCAAGAGAAATCTTGATGAGTGGATGGGAAATAGAAAATTTACCCCGGGGATCACTCCAGTGGCTCTACTCAACAGAGGCACTGGGAACAAAGGTCGATTGGCACGATGCATGGGTAATCCTATGGGCTAGGCTTGTAAAGGCTCCATGGCCATTAACCGAGTACACACCTATGAACAGAACCCACAACTGTTCATCTGTTTTGTCCTGATCAGACGAGGGACAAGAGTTATGCCCAAACCTCACCCAGCACTTATAGCCATGAGGACTGATGACTGCATAATACATTTCACCTTTGCTAGTCCTTCTCAAACAAGATACCACACATTAAACATACCTTTCAACTGTCCAGATTTTCCCAGAAGGTCCAGATTATTGCCTCATATTTTGTGCTCTTCTGGCAAATCACTGAGGGCTGAAGTTACTAAATAATGTCATACATTTGAGTTTCAAACTTTACATCCTCCAGAAAATGCTTGCTAGTACAAAACCTGTTATTCTAGCAACTTTCTAAATTTATAAGAACATATTTTTAAATTCTGTACCTATTTTTGTATCCTTGTCCCCCTATTATTTTAACCTCTGTCCAGATTTCTTTGGCAAAGAGGTTGAGAGGTGTGCACATGAAAGTATTCCAAGTTGCTCCATACAAATCACTGTAAACATTGCAAAAAATATCTGGCTGATCACTGCCATCATATTAAATAATTCTTACTTCGGTCACTGCTTTCTGTCTCATACTATTACATTCACATATCAGCTTAAAGCAAGAAAAATCACCCTAATATAAATAAATGCCCCCATTCCCAGGCTGAAGATAAAGCTGATCTGTTAAGTCTGATATTACAGTTTATTTAAAAAATAAAAAGCATTACATTCTTTCAGACACTCGACGGACAGAACTACCACTCTGTGCCTACTAATTTAAACATTGCGAGGTCAATGCTCATGTCTAGCATGACACTGCTTGATTGGCATGAATGGTCAAGTTAAGTGAAGCACCCACCCCCCAGGCTACCTGTCCTACTGAGGTGCAGCTGCTTCTTATTGAAACAGAGCGCTGCGTGTTATTTGTGTTATCTGTTTTTTAGGGCAACTAATCAAAGTATTTTATTGCTCTAAAAAATAAATGACTAAAATGAAAAAAGTGCCTTTCCAGCTATTTCAAGCAAAGCATCCTACGCATTTGCCTAGGCACAACTCTGACCATGTATGTATCACATACAGTTAACGTTCTTTTAATATAGATTTTACACCAAATTGCATAAATTTTAAATGTAGTTATAACTGGAGATGACCATCATGTCCAAACACCACAAAGAGAAACAACTGAAAATATCACAAGCAGATGTAGAGACACGCAATACTAATACAATACATAATATTCTGATAATACAATTACAGTATTAGTAGCCAATTTTATAAATGCAAACATTTGGCAATAAAGGACATTTGAATATTTAGTGGTGTGTTCACAAAGATAATTCAATGAAGTTTTAATTTGAAATGCTATTAACCAGAATCTTTGAAACATTGTGCTTATCTTGTGCTTATATTCAACATAGAGGTGGTAATGAATTTTTTATTTCTGCTTATTTGAAAAAAAATGTCTTCAATTGCTGTGAAATCTGATGATGCTCAATTATACATCTTTTTTTTTTTTTTTTTTTTAAATTTTATTGATTTTACATAAAACAAATAATCTCATAGATTTTAACATAGAGGTGTTCAAATAAGTTAACACAATGAATAACAGATAAAAACAACTAAAGTATTTACACTGACATCTGCTAAACATATTACAAAAATAATACTGTTATAACAGTTTGTGTAATACGTTGTTTATGTACCACTTGTCCTGAGAAATTACAGTAATTCAGAGTAGCAATTATTCTTTTTTTTAACAAATTCTGTAAATTTACCTACATATAATAAGCATAGGTCTTCCTAGCTGTTCTTGAATTTATATTCAAGATCTGTAAATGACATACATCAGTTAACACAAATTATACATCTTTTTCTGAGCTACCACCAATGCAGGCAAATGGGGACTTAATTTAACACGTTATTATTCATTAAAGATTAAATAGCAAACCAAAAGGTCCAAAAACATACAAAAGCCAATGCTAGAAAGAGATCAAAATAATGTAGAAAAAATGATGACCAGCAAGGCTACCACAACCATACAAGTATACTTTTTATCCCCCACAAAAAGGATTTCTGTAATATGAGTTTGGCAGAACAGAAAGCCTTGAAATCTTTAATGAATAATTTTAATATTTGTATAAGACCAGCCAAGGGGTTGCCTTGACTGTACTGAATATCAATGATTATTGTAATTCTCTGTACAGCCTCCTCAGTGAAGATAAGACTTATGTAAAGTTCAACATGGGAGGCGTTGATAAATTAACAAGACATGTGTATGATATGCTGTATGATTTATTAATAAGTCAGATAATTGAACAACTTTACCAGTTTTTATATGTGGAACAAACTCTAATGCCACTAATAAAGGGGTTACCTAAGGTGCACAAAGACCCCTTGCCCCACCGTTATGCCCTATTCTGGCTAGGGCGGGGTGGGTAATGGAGCCACTTTCCATTTTTATGGAAGAAAAGTTAAAAAAAGACCTGAGTTCATTAACTTCTCTCCTAAGAGACACTAATAATTTTCTAACAGATTTACATCACTTTATGAATAACATCAGTGAGGCATCCAGTTGGTTTCTTGTGACACTTGATGTTAAGAATCTCTTCATGAGTATTCCTAATGAGTTTGGCATACAGGCTGTAAGGGAAATATTCGGCAACAAAAGTGATTATAAGAATGATACTATTATGCTTATCTGTACCTTACTGGAGTTAATATTGGATAATAATGTTTTCATGTTTGGCAAAGATATTTACTGGCAGAAATGGGGTGTTGCAATGGGCACTCCATGTGCAAATTCATATGCCAACCTTGTGATGTATCACTGGGAAGAGAAATTTGTTCTCAATAATGCCCTATATTCCAACTTTATTAAGTTTTACCGTCATTTTGTGGACAACATCTTTATTCTGTGGGATGGTGATGAAATAGAGTTACAACAGTTTATATCACTGATTTTTTTTATGTTAAAATTGTGGAAGGATGTCTCTGGCCAGATTGATACAACATTGTACAGGAAGATATGCTGGAAGAATAGTCTATTAATGTACAATAGCATGCATCCTAGACATGTGTTTTCCAATGTCATTAAAGGGCCAATTTAATAGAATATCTAGGCTGTGTACTGCAAATGATGACTGTGCCAAGAATATGGAGTTACTTTCTGACTAATTTCTGTCTAGAGGCTATAATAAGAAACTGGTAGAGTGCATTAGCAATCAGGTTTTAAATAACAGAAGTACTACAACCAAACCATATTATTCTGTTGGTCATAGTTTGGTAACCAATGGGTGAAAGATAAAATCCTTTTCACATCATGGTTTGAGGTTCTTGACTAAATTTACCAATGATGTGAATCCAGTATGTGATATCATCTCCAAGAACTGGCAGTTGTTGACTGTAGACTCTGAGACAGCAGAAATTGTAGGCTGCAAACCAAGGCTTGGCTTCAGGAATTCTAATGACTTGAAAGATTTGTTTTGTAATCTAAGACCACCATTGCAAAGACATATTTCACAAAGATTAGGCACCTTTCCCTGCTCTAGGTGTAAAGCATGCTCATTCATTATGAAACAACAGATTTGTAAGCATCCTGTATTTGATTTTATTTTTAAACCTATGTTTTATGCTGATTGCCAGACAGCACATATTGTTGTTTAGATACTTGTGATGCTTGTGCCAGTTTTTATGTAGGGGAAATGGAAAGATAGAATCATAAGACATATGTATGATATAAAAGTAAACATCATAAAAAAAATGCTTTGGTAAAGCATATTAATGAGAATCATGGGCATACATTTTCCTTCAGGGCTTTACAATGTGTGAGAGTTAACCCTAGAGGTGCTAACTTAAATAACTACATAGAGAATCTGGAATTAAAATGGATACCTAAACTACAAGCTGATAAGTACCCAGGCATTAATGTTAATGTCTGTTTAAAACCAGCCTTGAGAGGGAGGAAATTGAATTCATGATATCATTGGTTGTAATGTTCAGCAGTTTTGTGATTGGTCTTGCGTTTAATTTTAAAAGTGTGTTTTAATCTGTTTTGAATGGATCTGAGGAAGCGTTAACCAATGCGAAAGTGCTTATCCGTGTTTTAATAAAAAATATATTTTTATGGTCATGGCAGCCTTGTTGGTCATCATCTTTTTTTTTTTTTTTTACATTATTTTCATCTCTTTCCAGCATTAGCTTTTGTGTGTTTTGGGGCCTTTTGGTTTGCTATTTTACAATATTCAGGTTAATATTTGCTTCCATTCTTTCTTTCTTCTTACCAGTGTATAAATGTTGTCCTCTGACAGTTATCTATGCATCTTTGCTGTGCTTCAGTCAGATGATTAACTTACTGCTCATGTTTTTAACACATTTATTGAATTATCACTTGTGATATAGGCAAACTTACATTTATATAAAAGTAATCAGACCATACTAACAAGTTCACATTTTTCAAATATTATAGGATAAATAACAATATAAGTGATGTATATACTTCAAAAGGTTTACCTTCATGTGTGCGTATTGCACAAGGGCGAACAGTAATTGTCTGAAAGGCTGTTTGCAAAGTTTGCAAATGCCGAACGAAAAAAGGTTCAAATGTCATTCGGCATTTTGGGGTGGATTGCACTATAGTGGGGATCAGAAAATGGTCCCTTTCCCCACTGTGGTGCGATCTCGGAGTTAGAATATTAAAGTGGGGAGGCAGGGGTGGCTCGTGCTATTGGACTGCAAGACTGCAGCACCCCCCAGCTGCAAAATGAAAACAGAAAACTAGCTGCAAGTCCTGAGCATGTCTGCTTTCCTATCTGAACTGCCTTTTCCCTATGTGCTTTCCTATCCAGACTGCCATCTAACCAGTCCGGGTTACAAAAACAAGGAAATCAGTGTAGATGCCCCAGTAGTCTATGCGGTTTGTAACTGCATAGACTGCAAGGGGAACAGACTGCAATGTCTGCAGTCTACATAACAACTGGCTCCCCAGCACTCCTGGCTCATATTGGACTGGCTGACTCCCACTCCCAGCACACATGCAGTCTTGGACTGAGTGCTACTGCAAGGGAGTAATGGTGGCAGAATTGGACTGTTTGTTCTCAGACTCGACAAGGAAATATATGCAGATGCTGTAATTAAATTCAGAAGTTCTTGGACTGCTGACAAGGGAATATATCGGAATCAGGCTCTGCCAACAAGGGAATATATCGGAACCAGGCTCTGCTGACAAGGGAATATATTGGAACCACCGATGCTGTAATTAGCCAAGGGAAACTGATGGCTTGGAAGCAAGCATGGTAGGGAATATCTGCAAGGAACTCACTCTTGGACTGAGGGATGGCTCGGAAGTGTAGCAAGAGCCTGAATTCCCTACCCACCACCACTGCAGATTTTTGCCTCATATGTTTGTTCTGAATCTGATGACTAGCATTTGAATTTCAGACTTCATATTCTTCAGAAAATATATTGGTAACACTACACAAAACCTTTTATTCTAGCAATTTTTTAAGTTTATAAAATCAATATTTGAAAATTACCGCTATTTTGGGGCTGTATTCCCCCATTATTGGCTTTCTCCAGGTTTTTTGTGCTAAGACGTTGACAGCTATGGTAAGAACTGAGAACTGAATTCACTGAATATGTCGGAGGGCTGTATTCCCCCATTATTGGCTTTGTCCAAGTGTTTTGTGCTAAGAGGTTGAGAGCTATGGTGAGAACTGAATTCACTAAATGATAGCCATTTAAGTTTCAGTCTTCATTTCTTTCAAGAAACAGCGTATATGGCATAATGGTATGTTGCTCTGACTGTAGTGCATAGGGGTCTACATTACATGTTCAAAGTTTCAAATCTGATATGGTCGACATCATATAATCCAAGTTTTGAAACATTGAAAAGGTAATAAAACACAACCACCTACAAAAACAAACCATTTAAATGATCTAAGCAGAGGGACAAGCCCCCCTGCACCCCCACACCCCCCGCTACTTAAATATACCAACTCCAAGATCACACTACAGTGCAGAAAAGGGAAATCTTCCCTTTCCGTGCTGTATGAAGATCTCCATTAAAAGATATGAAGTTTCAAAACTTCAATCATATGGTGTTGACCATATCAGATTCAAAGTTTTGAAATTTCGATCTTCTGATATAGACCCGTGCATAGGGTCCTGGTTTCAAGCCTTGGCAGTGAAATGCATGGTGGTAACATAACATTTTATTTTAGCAACTTTCCAAGATTATATAAGCAAAGTTTAAAATGTGTCTCTGTTTTTTGGGCTTTTGTCTCCCTCTCCCCCAATAAATTTTGGCTTTTTCCAGATTTGTGCTGCAAAGTTGAGATATACAGTTGAGTGCTGAGTGGATTTTACAAGGAGCTGAGAGCTTTATGAGAAGTTTAGTGCTGCATATACTGAGTCTACTTGCATTGTTAATAGCACAACAGATAGTGTACTTGCTTTTGATGCAGAAGGCTGTGGGTTCTATTCCCACAGTATGTACATGCATTGCTGATACTGTACTGTGTTGTACTTTTAAAGGGGCTGAATGCTGCAGTCCTGAGAATGTCCTCTTTGATGGAAATACCTAGTAACTATGAACCTGTTATCAGTTTGCCATCCATTCCTTATTGCAATATTACTAGCTTATCATTTTTTTAAATGTAACATAGGCAGCTTATTCCTCAAGGGCAGCAGGCACTTTATTTGTAGATGAAACAATGAAATATAAAGCTGTTTGCTAGCAGCAACCTCTTCATTAGTTACAGATCTCTCTAATGTGGAATTATTTAGATGACTTTTACTTCTGCAGAGATTGTGGATATTTACTGATACTGGTGGATTGTAGAAGTCTGAGTAGACTTTTATGATGGAAATGTTATGAATTGGGCAGTTTTGCCATTATTGGTGCGTGCATTTTGTTTCATTGTTTACTGGAAAAATGTTCAAAACATTAAATTTAAAACGCTGTCTAACAACTGTACTGTATTATACAAGGAATATAATTTAATACAAATCAGGGAGGTGTTTATTGATTATCTGATTAGCTCAGGTACGCCCCCTCTCGGTTCTTGGTTGGATGTGTTCGATTAGGAACCAGTTAAATCAACCGTCTACAAGCACAAACTTTTTTTGTTACTGAATATTTTCACTGAGTCTGAATGCTACTGAAAATGATGAAGCCAGACTGAAGCAATCACTTCTCCAGATCTCTGTTTTTTTTTTTTTTTGAACGGGGGTACTTATTGTCCACACTTAGGGAGCTAAGTCCGTCGTGTAGGATTTCTGCCGCACAATTCTCCCGGCTGAACTATACTCTCAACTGTCTAGATTTTCACAGAATGAATAGATTTTTGCTTCTTATTTTTGGTTTGTTCCTCATAAAATTTGTGGTTTTCTGGCAAATAATTTAGGATTGAAGTCACTTAATAATTACAGACATTGAGTTTCAAACTTCATACCCTTTGGAAAAATGCATGCTAAAGCAAGACCTGTTATTCTATCAACTGTCTAAGTTTATACAAGAGCAACTTTTAGTACTGTTTGTTTGTTCCCCCAATATATTTGGCCTTGTCCAGATTTCCTGCATTAAGAGGTTGAGAGGTATGCGCAAATAAATTGTTTTATAGAATTATGTATATCCAAACCTCTCAACTGTCCCCAATGTTGGCTCAAAAAGTTGCTCTCCCCCTAATAATCACTCCACAAAATAGCAATTTTGGAAGAAACATGGAGGGTTTACAATTAATAAGTAATTGTAATGATCAGAGTTACAGATTACTTTTATTTTAGAAATGCATGTAGATTCTCTTATTTTGTCAGCTGCTCAACTTAACACTACTAATATTTATTTTTTTTTTATATTATTTATTTTACATTTTTTGACCGCGATAGTCCAACTGGATATATGTTCATTTTCAGTGGAGGCCCGGGGAGAAAAGCTCCATAGCAAGTACAACAATTACATAGCAATTAAATCATAACATTTATTAAAAAAGTGTCCCTTTTCTGACAGATTCCCAGCTGTATTGTGTGGCTGTTTTATATTTTTGCATCCCAATTTTGGTCTGTTTTTCATTGAATTGTGGTTTTCTGGCAAATCATTAAATATTGAAGTTGGAAAATAATGACAGACATTTGAGTTTCAGATTTCATACCATTCAGAAAATTCATACTAATACAAGACCTACTATTCTATTATCTTTCTAAGTTTATAAGAGCAATATTTAAAAATTGTCCTTATTTTTGGGCCTTTGTCCCACTTCTATTTATGGCTTTTTCTAGATTTCTTGCTCTGAGGTTGAGAGGCATGACAAACATGTCAGGGCCATCGATGTTAGCCAAACACATTTCAAATTGTGACACTCCCCCATGTAGTTACTCTGGACATGTCCTAGCAAGGCAAGGAGCAGTTATGTAGTGTAAGTGTGCAAAGTATCCCCCCATCCAAGGTGGACAAATACTACAGTGGCTTTTCATCTATCCTTGATTTTGCAGAATGTTCTGGTTTCTGTCACATTTTTATACTGTTGATTTATGCTTCTTATTATTCAGAAAATGCATGTTGCTGCAGTGCATGTTGCTCTGTGTTTAAGTAGTAATGCTCTAATGACCATCAGGTAAGATTGTCTGGGATTGTAAGATGCAAGTAAGCTTTAATAAGCATACTGTTAAAGAATTATCAACATTGAAAGCCTTTTTGTTGTTGCCATGCAGGGAATATTTACATAGCTAGATAATGTATAAGCCTTAGGTATTGAAATGCATACAACAGTATTTGTAATAAAGGACAGGATTACAGGATTTTCAGTCACATTACATTTGTTGGAGACTTGCAGTCAGCTTTGCAGGCTTTACCTGTAAATTAAACAGAATGCCAATCTGGCATGTGTGGTCCATAAACTGTGCAGTAATCCTTTAAGTAATTCATCTTGCTGTTCATTTTTTACTTTGATTATGTTTTCACCATGAAACAAGTAGATAGTTGTCAGGCAGCACCACAGCAAGTTTTTTTTGCATAAGAAACATTTTTACAAGTGGGGGTAATCTGTATCACAGAGATTGCTACTTTCAGCATGTTACTTGGTACTTTTATAAAGCTGAATATAAATTATAATTAGAACTGCAGTGCAAGGAGAAGTGGTTTGAGTTGAGTGCTGCTTGTTTTTTTTATACTTGATTTTGACTGGCATTCCAGTAATGTATTTAAAAAGTATTTTTTTTTTCATGCTCCACAACCTTTGTGTTTCCAACTAGATATTAAGTAAGTTGTCATGTAGCCAATGCACTGAAATATTTTTTTTCTTATGCACTTCATTTTGTCTTGATTGGACTCTCATAATGACAGTTTGGCACCCAGGGCAAGCGTATTTAATTAAAGTCCCAGTTTTGTGGTTTTGAGCATATCTCTGCCCCTTTCTAGTTGGCCACACCCCTTCCCATTGGCCCCATCCATTCAGCTGTCTCCTGCAGCCCCCCCTTTGAGTTGAAGTCACCAGCTGCTACTGAGGGAGACGTGGGGGACTTGCCCCCCTGCTTTATACTTCATTACATTTTTTTTCGATATTTATGTTCGAAAATCAGCGAATCTGCTTTTCGATTTGCTGATTTTCGAACATGTAAAATTGTCGCTGTTTTGACTTTCATGGTTACAATTCATATGAGCAATCGCACCAGTGTGATTCGGTTTTGTAAAAGTAAACCACTTCAAAAATAGTTGGTTTAGATTTTTATTCCAGTTTTTAGTAACTGCATTTTTGCAGCCACAATAATTAAATTTAACAAAGCTTTACTATATCTAGGTCATTCAGATCTTGAATCCCAGCTCAGAAACTCATTTCCTTAGTTACACTCATTTGCTCGCCTAATATTCAACTCCCTGCTCATGTAATTCTCGTAGCACCTTTGAACACAGCAGCTGGGATTAAACTGGTGTCACTGTCTTAGTACAGGTGCTAACAAATGTAACTGGATAACCATATTGCTCTATAGCAGCTTCTTTTTTATAACGATGATTCTAGCTTTAATGTTTTTATTTTCATGTCTGTAAACAGCGTTTATGTCAAAATGTTAAACTAGTGCTTCACATCAGGTCCTTATGTGTATCTCACTACATAAGGAGGGACTTGTATGTTAGAAATCTGACGTTACTGGATCATTTTCCTGGGAATCTGTTGCAGTAAATCATTCATTCATCCATCTGCAGTACCTGTTTTGTACAGTTAGAGTCATGGGGAGTAGGGACCCGTCCTTGTTAAGCTATGTGTATAAAACAAGAAATTAATATTTTATTGTATGCCAGTACAGGGCAGAACACATGCATATACTCATTTACACACATACATACTCATACACCTTCAATCTTATTTATGCTGTTTATAGTAGAGGGTCGGATTTATGCTTTTTCTACTTCATAATGTAATTTCTAAGTTTTATGGACACCAAAATGGAGAAAATGAGACTTGTGCGGTATAGCAGTCCTGTGTAGTTAGAGGATGTTCAAATTAAGAGTAACGCTATTAAATATATATCTGCTAATTGTGAAATGCATACCTTTCAAACTCTAAGCACAAGAAATCTGGACAAAGCCAAAAATAATTGGGGGGGGGGGGTAAAGGTTCAAAATCAGGGACAAATTTTAAATATTGCTCTTATAAATTTCATAGAATAACAGGTTTTGCGTTAGTGTCTATTTTCTGTGGGATATTAAATCTGAAACTTAAATGTATTTCACTATTTAGTGACTTCAGTCCTCAATGTTTTGCCAGAAAACCACACATTTTATGAGAAACAAGTAAAAAAATGTGAGACAAAATCTGGACATTTTGTGAAAATTTGGATAGTTGAGAGGCACGAAGTAATGTTGCAATGTCATTATCAAGTCTAGAACTTTCAATAGGTTAATCTTGTGTTATTATCTGTATCACACTTATTTTGCTAGTATAATTTCAAAGCCTCCTGCTTTACCAACTACATATTCCACCTGCTTTGTAATGGTGGTCCTGACTTGTATGCTGGCCTTCTGCTGTACTGTATAATTTGAAGCCCACAGTTTCCATGTCTGCCAACAGATACTCACTAATTAACTGCTGTTGTAAATTTTTAGCTTTAAACCCACACTTTGCTCTGTGAATGTTTACACTGCTCTTTCACAGTCTATGCCAAAGGTGGAACTCTAGCAGATACCTGCCCTTCACCAGCAGTGATTCATATCAGACATTTCATAGTGGGCAGTTCACCATTCCAGGCTGTAGTTAAGTCAGAGATGGTGTTTTCATCCAATATAATTTAAAAACTTTTTTACTGCCACTAGTTGTGACCATAATAAATCTCTGTCATCAGTGGAAAATATATTTGAAGTGACTACCTTTTTGATTCTTTGTTACTGAACTGCTGTGAAAGATTGTTCACTAAGCATCTCTCACCTTCCACTTGGTGTCTCAGGGAAAGTCTGCCTAATGTAGATTTGTATATGCAGATATGCAATAGTCTATCACAAGGTTAATGTGTGCATAACATTTGTAATATTTTAAAACTATTGTCTGCAGCCCGATGTTCAATTCATACTAATCCTTGTAGTAAATTAAATGAAATCTGTGGTCTACACTCTGGAACACTGGGTTAAATTCCATGTAACCTGCTGACTTTGCTATGTGTGTGATCATTGTGAGCTGCATATGTGGAAATTGGGTTAGGGATAAATTAAAATTCCAAAGAAGCAAAGAGTTGTGAAGATTTTTTTTTTACATTCATGCTGGATTAATTAAAGCTGTCTAACTCTATAGCTATTTAGAGTTTGACAAAGTACAGTTTTTGAATTTCTTAAGAAAATGTAAGCATTAATGTCTTATTCTGGGAATGTCTCCAGATGTGTTATGAATTGCAAGTCTGAAAAAAAAGCAGTTTAACACTTGCCAGAATAAAGTGTAGCGCACCCATTAGCAGCTGTATCTGTCAGCTTAGCAGATTGACTCCAGACTTCCATATCCTAAAATAGTTAAACTCTGCTTACCTATTATTGACTAAAGCCAGCTGCTTTATGTAAATGGTCTGCAGTACTAGGATTGCTGTGAAAGGAAGCCACAGCTGTTAAAATAAGAGGATGGTCTCCACAGCTGTTCTTAAACTGAGGGGAAGGTCTGCAGTTGATAGGATGCTGTGAGTGGAAGACTGTGAATATTTTGAAGCTAAAACATTAACACCAAGAGGAAGTTATAATTCATAGGATTCATAGATTCATAGATTCATAGATTAGTACTAAGCTAACTGCCCTTGTGAGCCATTGTAAGCCTAGCCAGTTATCCCTTGTGAGACTCAAACCCTGCACCTTGTGTTTGTAAGGCAAACACCTTAGCCATTAGGCCACCCTCCCAACCCATTGCATAGTAACTTATTCCATGTCCCACAAGTCGACATCACATAGTCTGATTTGAGGTACCCATATGCCCTAACACCTTTTTTAACCGTGTTAAAACTGGGTCATTGACTTTACAGAAGTGTTGCATTATTTTTACGTTGTGGATAGCTGACATGTATTATTACCAACTGTTCCACTTTGCCTGTAAGTTACTGTTTTACATAAATACAGAAGTTTTAAGTGTCAGGAAAAAACTATTATATAGAAAGAATGGTTAATGTTAATACCATTTTATATGAAATTGGGTAATTTTAGTAGTCTGCGATTGTATAATAAAGTACTATCAGAAAAAAATAAATTGCTAGAACACACAGTATACAGCTAAGAGAGAAAACATACTCGAGTGTAGGTAATTGGTATGTGGAGTTCCACAGAGTTCACTGGTGAAAGAATCCTGTTTAAAACATTTATGTATGCTGTACTAATAGTGTTTGCATGTGTGCAGACTATACCAGAACAGCACTGCATTACAGGCGATCAACTAATGCACTAGTTAGATTTATGTATGCTATGCTGGTGAACTAGTACAAAAAATGGTTATTGAAAGACCTGTCATAAAGGGAAAGTTTTAAAACATTTAATGACAGCTGTCTTCCCCAGGAAGGACAAAAGGATGAGCAAATGCATTGCCAAAGGAAACTCGTAGTAGAGGCTAGAAGCTTGTATACATTGTAAAACTTATGCACACTTTGTGAGGAGGCAATGCCTACGTGACTGAAGACTTGCCTTCAGAAACTAAGCCTGTATTGTGAAAACCAGCTGACGGACAAAAATCTCCCTCATGGCAGATCCAGTTCACATCACTTGTTATTGGTCCACCCACTCAGTTTGCTCTTCTTATTCTGGATTATATTAGTCACTGGATCCTCACATAGGGAATAGCCTTCCAGCAGTGGCTGCTGTTCCAGAACAGCCTTTTCTATAGTAGTTTCCTTCATAGAGGTTACCCACTTCTATTTCCAAGCACGGCATATGTGATCAGGGCATCGTATAAAATAAAAGACAATACTTCACCTGATAAATTCTTTCTTTCTTTTGCAAGTATTGTACTAAAAGGACAAAGCTCGATGAATTTTTTTAAATCCAAGGTTAATTCTTTCTGAGTTGAAATAATTTTACCGTTAATGTTTTTCCTGAAAAGAATAATGGCAGAATGTGGTAGGATCATATCAGCATATTCCTCCATCGGAGCTGGAGTTCCTGAGTATAATATAGGTACCTGGGTTCAGTTATCAGGCCTGGACTGTTGAGCAGGAAGAGGTAGGTTTAAGTAAGCGGGGGGGGGGGGTGACTACTCTGCCTCTTGTAGAGGTTCAAGGGTTCCATACCACATGAGGCTACATGCGGGTGTATGTATGTGTGTATATAGACAAAACTGTCTATATGCGATGATACACCTAGATAAAAAATTAGTGGCAGATGGGCTATTGATGCATGTGTTGCATGATCTAAATGCAGACCCCATCTGGACCATTTTAGGCAATGAGAAGAATTCTAATCCAGCTGTGTGACACAGCCAAACAGTACCACACTCACATTTCCTAATTCATTGATATTAAAAGAATACTGAGAGGTAGTTATAATAATTATTATTTTTTTTTAAATATCTCCAATCCTTGTGGGTTTCTAATACCATAATGGAAATGGACCCCATTCCTAATTCAAAGTCTGATGAAAGTTCATGAAATTAGTTATTGTTTCAATCATTGATGATAGCTAGAAGTGCTCTTTGCAGCACGCTCAATGTGCCCAGTAATCAGTTCTGCAGTTCATACGGCATTATATGTGTCAGTAACATATCCAAGTACGATTGTAAATCCTTCTTTATAAGGCCTGTTTCTCTGACTACTATAGAAACTGACTAGGTATCCTTTTTTCACATTGCTTCTCTCTTTTTCAATTTCTCCAAGGTTTTTGGGTTTCTAATACCATAATGGGAATGGACTCCATCCCTAAATCAAAGTAGTCAAAGTATGATTAAAGTTCATGAAATGAGTATTGTTTCAATCTTTAATGTCAGCCAAAAGTGCGCTTCTCAGCACCCGCAATGTGCCCAGTAATGACTCCTTCTGCAATTCATAAGGAGTTACATGCACTGGTAACATATCTAAATACGACTGTAGATTCTTTTTTATGAGACCCATTGCTCCTACTACTATTGGAACTGTCTGGGTATCTTTCTTCCACATGGCTCCCATTTCTGCCTGCAAACCATGATATTTTATGACTTTATGTTTCTCTGTATACAAGACACTATAGTCACTGGGTGTAGTGATTTCAATAATCAATGCTACTTTTGTTTTCTTTTCATGGACCACTATCTCTGGTGTTCTCGCATCTGTCTTTTGAACTGTTGGTAATGGGTGATCCCATGTGATGTAAACTTCATCATTTTCTGTGATGCATTTTGGCTGTTTCCAGTGTTTTTCAGCTACATCAATACTATAATGTTTGCACTATCCCTAGTGCAACAGTCTTACCACATTATTATGCCTTTCAGTATACAGGCCTTCTGCCATTAGGATGTCACAACCAGCAATTAGGTGTGTGTGACTGTTTCCAATTCTGTCTTAAAAAACCTACATTTGTCTGTTTCTCCCACATGTTCAGTGGACTTTGTGTGGCCCACTATCTTGGGCCACCAATATTAACCTTTCATCCTTTGGCTTGAATTAGCTTCTCCTTAACAATTCCTGCATTTGATCCTGATCAACACGAGGTTCTTTCAGAAGTCTTCTATACTTGCAACTATATTTATGCATTGACAACATTTCTTGCTTTCACATCTGATCCTTCACCTTATATTCTTTCTTTTGTTTTTTTTGGCACATTCAGTTGCTGTCTGACTTTTATCTGTCTGTGGTTTGATTTCCATTCCTGCTTGATATAGATATGCTTCTGCTAGACTAAGCAGGGAACTTATCTTAGATTTATTCTCCTAATGTTTCAAAATTTTCACTATGTTCGGGTCATTTGAAGTCAGCAGATATGTGTGCAGACCCATGATTGCAGATCTTTACATGTAATAAATTTCAAGGAGGCCCATCCCTCCTTCAGAATGGGGAATATATAATCCTGGTATGCATTGATTTTTATAAATCATTTGGTGAGCATGAAGCATCCTTCTTGTTTTCCTGTCTAATCTGTCCAACACCTTTTGGGGCCAGTCAGTCACTCCAAAACTGTAAGTTAGGACAGGAAGAGCAAATTGGTTTATAGCTTGGATCTTGTTCCTAGATGTCAACGCTGTTTTCAGGATTAATTTAAGTCTTCTAAAGTATCCCTTACTGGGATTTATTCACATTTGTTCATTTTTTGATCCTAGATGTCAACGCTGTTTTCAGAATTAAAGTCTTGTAAAATATTCCTTACTACGTTTTATTTGCACTTGTTCTTTTTTTTTTGTTGACCCTTCGTCACTTCCCAAATATTTATACACTCCCTCTTGCTTATGTTCTTTTATATCACATTTTTGTCCCAAACTGTTTTCTTGGTGCTGCAGTTTTCCTGCTTTAAAGGTTACTTTTGCACATTTATCAAGACCAAATGACATTCTTATATCATATGAAAAAGTTTTGACTACTTGCATTTGTGCTTTCAGTTCCTCATCTGATGAGCTATACAGTTTTAAATCATTGACAAAGAGAAGATGAAAAGTGTTTACACTTTGTTATTTTCTAAGAGCCAAATTATAGCCATGACCCAGTCTGTTAATTAGACAGCTTAATGGGTTAAGGACAAGACAGAATAGCAACAGTGACAGGGAATTTTATCCCTGGAATAATAATTTGCCCTTTATTATGGTTTAATTGCAAAGTGGTCTGCCACTGTTTCATTGTCACTGTAATGTAATCCATCAGTGCAGGGTGTATCTTATACATTTTTAAGCACTCTTATCCATGAATGTGGAATACTGTCAAGGCTGAAACACTCAGTTTCATCTTCTTATTCTGGATTATTTTAGTCACTGGATCCTCACATAGGGAATATCCTGAGGTTTCTAATACCATGATGGGAATGGGCACCATTCCTAATTCAAAGTTTGATTAAAGTTCATGAAATTAGTATTGTTTCAATCTTTGATGCTAGCCAGAAGTGATCTTCGCAGCACCCGTACTGTGCACAGTAATCACTTCTTCTGCAATTCGTATGGGTTACATGTCCATGTTAATTATATTTGTTATATGTAACATATCCAAGTATGATTGTAAATACTTTTTTTTTTTTAAAGATCTGTTGCACCAGTTACTATAGGAACTGTCTGGGTATCTTTTCACTTTTTTAATTTCTCCAAGTCTTTGGGGTTTCTATTACCATGACAGGAATGTACCTCATTCCTATGTGAAATTATGATTAAAGTTCATGAAATTAGTATTTTTTCAGTGATGTCAGCCAGTAGTGCTCTTTGCAGCACCCACAATGTACCCAGTAATGATTCCTTCTGCAGTTAGTATGGAGTTACATGTATTGGTAACATATCTAAATATGATTGTAGATTCTTTTTTTATAAGACCCTTTATTCCTACTACTATTGGAACTGTCTGGGTATCTTTCTTCCACATTGCTCTCGTTTCTGCCTGCAAATCCTGATATTTTATGACTTTGTGTCTGTCTGTCTGTACGCAAGACACTGTAGTCACTGGGTGTGGCAATTTCAATGATCAATGCTACCTTTGTTTTCTTTTCTTGGACCACTATATCCAGTTTTCTAGCATCTATCTTTTGGACTGTTGGTAATGGGTGATCCCATGTGATTTAAACTTCCTTTTCTAAGATACTTTATGACTTATGTTTCCAGTATTTTTCAGCCACTTCAGTACCATAATGTTTTCACAATCCCCAGTGCAGCAGCCTTGCCACATTATTATGCCTTTCAGTATACAGTCCTTCTGCCATTAGTGTGTTGCAACCAGCAAGAAAGTGCATGACTGTTTCCAGTTCGGTTTTACAAAACCTACATTTGTATGTTTCTCCCACATGTTCAATGGACTTTGTAAACCAGCGTGTACGTAGCCCACTATCTTGGTCTGCCAATATTAACCTTTTATTTCTTGGTTTGAATTCGCCTTTCCTTAATCATTCCTGCATTCATTCCTGATCAACATAAGGTTCTTCCAGAAGTTTTCTATACTTGCAACTATGTTTATGTTTTTTTTCCACATTTCTTGCCTTCTCATCTGGTCCTTCACCTTATATTCTTTCTTTTGTTTTTTGACACATTCAGTTGCTGCCTGGTTTTTATCTACTTCTGGTCTGATTTCCATTCCTGCTTGACGTCGATATGCTTCTGCTAAATTAATCAGAGAAGTCATCTTAGATTTTATTTTCCTTGTGTTTCAAAACTTTCACTACATTTGGATCTTGTGAGGTCAGTAGATATGTGTGGAGTCCCACTATTGCAGATCTGTACATATAATCACTTTCAAGGAGGCCCATCCCTCCTTCGGAACGGGGAATATATAATCTTGGTATACACTGATTTTTATAAATTATTTGGTGAGTATGAAGCATCCTTCTTGTTTTAATATCTCATCTATCCAACACTTTTTGGGGCCAGTCTATCACTCCAAAACTGTACATTAGGACAGGAAGAGCAAATTGATTTATAGCTTGGATCTTGATCCTAGATGTCAATGTTGTTCTCAGGATTAATTTAAGTCTTCTAAAGTATTTGTTACTGAGTTTTATTCACATTTGTTCATGTTTTATTGCTGATCCTTCATCAATTCCCAAGTATTTATACACTCCCTCTTGCTCAAGTTCTTTTATATCACATTCTTGTCCCAAAGTGATGTTTTTCTGATGCTGCAGTTTTCCTGCTTTAAAGGTTGCTTTTGCACATTTATCAAGACCAAATGACATTCTAATATCATCTGTAAAAGTTTTGAGAACCTGCAGCTGTGCTTTCAGTTCCTCATCTGAAGAGCTATGCAGTTTTGAATCATCGACAAAGAGAAGATGAAAAGTAATTAGACTGTTTTCTAGGAGCCAAATTGTAGCCATGGCCTAGCTTAATGGGTCAATGGCAAGGCAGAATAACAATGGTGACAGAGAGTCACCCTGGAATATCCCCCTTTGAATTTTTATCCCTGGGATAATAATCTGTCCTTTATCATGGCTTAATTGCAAAGTTGTCTGTCATTATTTCATGGTTACTGTAATGTAGTCAATCAGTGTAGGGTGTATCTTATACATTTTTAAGCACTCTTTTATCCATGAATGTAGGATACTATCAAATGTTTTTTTTTTTTGTAGTCTATCCATGCCATACTTAAATTCTTCCCGTTTTTACAGTTCTCCACTATGACTTTATTTAACAACAAATGACCCTTTGTTCCATATGATTTTCTTTTTATTGCCCTTTTGTTCTACTGTCATAATTGAGTTTTCTTATAAATGACTATAAACTTTGCCAGCATCAGTTCCAGTGTATAGTTTATACATCGTCAGAAGGCAAGTTATTGGTCTATAATGTTTAGGGTAGCTTGCAGGTTCACTCTTAAGTAAGAGCACTTGTACCATTTTGCCTGTTGTTAGCCAGTGTGGTGTCTGTTTGGGGTGCGCATATAAATAGTTCTTACTCATGGCTAAATCCTCTTTCACATTGTAACTTCTTCCATGTCCCGTGAGATGAAATCACATAGTCTGATTTGTTCACTCAGGAAAGAGGACCCCCTTGGTGTGATATAGTATGCTAAAACCTGGTGGAACAGGGGGAATGACAGGTCAGTAAAGAATTGGAAGGATTGGATGTTTAGGCTGGTAAGGGCTAACAGCATTAATAGAATCTTCATTTAAGTGGTGTAAGTGTGACTATGAAACTGTTAAGCATGTCCATCATCCTGTCAGACTTTTCAGTTTGGGCTTTGGCAGTATCATGGAGGACTGTGAATTCTACTAAGGATTCAGCATTGTTATATCATACTTTCAGCGCAAGGTTCTGTGTGACAGAATCAGTAAATTGCAATAAAACAAATCAACAGAAAACATCTTATTATTCAAATTTGATGAAGAAAGGAAGCCATCACCACTGATGTTCTTCGTATTGATCACTGCGTCAGCAGCCTTATCTTTGGCAGCTTGAGCTGACTAAAAGACAAGTATGGGTGCTAAGCCCTTCAGAACATTACTGCCGCTGAAGAGTATGCTCTTCTGATGCTTCCAAGGATCGACGGTTGGCTTGTGCTGTTCCTTTGCCGGACAGATAAGTTCCCTTTGGGGGGAAACTTCAATTGATTAGTTTTTGTTTATTAATACTTTCTCCTTCAGGAAAGTTATTTTAAAACCAGGAATGTATGTTTTAATGGACTGTCATGAGACTATAGTGCACTTTTAAATGGGAGTGCCCTTTTTTTCATTTCAGTTAAAAGTAGTGTAATTAAAACAATCTTTTTTGCAGAAATAAATTGTGTTTACTTTACTTTGTATGACTGGCAAAGTATTTTAAAGTGCTTTTTACTATATCTGTGAAAAAGTGACTTTTATACTGGCATTTGCTGCTTGTTTTCCCTGGGAAAGAGGCACCATTTTTGGCATTTTTGAACTCAATCTGCTAGACAGTTTGGGTACAAGGAAGGTGCCTGGAAGCTTTGGAAGCTGGCCAGCTCTTATATCATTGGCAAGATATAACCCATATGGCTTAGGCTACTGCAGCAGTGATCATTCATACACCTACTGTTGTGATAAGTGTATTTACACAACTGTACTTTCTTGTCCTTGTCTTCAATGTATTGCTAAAACATAAGACATACTCCCGAAGTATGTTGAGTAGGTATAAATCTCAGTGCTGAAATTCTTCACTGAATGCATTAACCCAATACAGTGACACCCCGAAGGCAATGACCATCGCCACCTCTTAGAACAGGGATCCTAACTGTGCCATTGATATTTCTGTCAACACATCTGCCTCTTGGGATGGGAGATGGTGTTGGCTGCCTGCAAGAAGACAAGGAATGCTAATCATGAGTTTTAATTCCTTCGTACTTCTAATATTGCCTGCCACAATTTAGATTTTACACATACTTCAGAGTTTGGCTTGATTCTGTTTTATTGTCGTTGTCTTTCTTTGTTGAAATTTGAAGCTATACTCCAACATCTGATCTCAGTTTGTTTTGCTTCTTTCTGGCAAAGATAACATCTGTTATCCCTTAATATCTGTTGTTCCTGCGGTTCTTCTTTTTCTGCTTTCTGTTCCACTGTAGTAGTTTACCAGCCCACTTTCTATTCCACTGTAGTGGTTGACTTGCCCACTTTCTGTTCCACTGTAATGGATGACCTGCCTACTTTCTGTTCCACTGTAAAAGCCCCCTTTCTGTTCCTCTGCAGCAGCTGACCTGACCACTTTCTGTTGCACTGTAGTAACTGACCTGCCTTCTTTCTGTACCACTGCAGTGGATGACCTGCCTGCTTTCTGTTCCATTGTAATGGATGACCTGCCTGCTTTCTGTTCCACTGTAATGGATGACCTGCCTGCTTTCTGTTCCACTGTAACAGCTGACCTGCCCCATTTCTGTTCTTCTGTAGCAGCTGACTTGACCACTTTCTGTTGCACTGTAGTGGATGGCCTGCCCACTTTCCGTTCCACTGTAACAGCTGACCTGCCCCCTTTCTATTCCTCTGTAGCGGCTGACCTGAACACTTTCTGTTGCACTGTAGTGGATGGCCTGTCCACTTTCTGTTCCACTGTAGTAGATGACCCGCAGTAGATGACCTGCCACTCTTTCTGCTCTTTCACAATTGGTAAGATGCTGTCACCTATCATTATCGCTTTTGCTGTGACAATACAAACTTTCAAGGTTTCATAGCTTGCTTATTTGGAAGTGTTACATTGTGTTAATGTATGCTTCACCATTCTTCATCAAGATGATTTTCCATGACTTAAATTGCATTTTCATATATTTTTATTTGTATGTATGATTAAAGGACTGTATTGTTAGTGTACAGTGTCTATATATTTAGTTTTTCTCCCAATCTGGCCATGATTATTAGTGTTTATTTGCAACTGGAAACACTACTTTATTTTACTTTGAGGAGATTAGGGTTGAAGATAGTATGATGCTCTACCCCCCCAGATTAAACTTTGAGTCCTTCTGACTTCAGATGCTTGGATACAGAATTGTTGAAGGTAATCAGAAAGAATGAAAGGCTATTTTGGTTTTAATACTCGGTTCATAGGTTCATAGGTAGATACTAGGCTATCTGCCCTAGGGCATTTATAAGCCTAGCCAGAGTATATTTGTCTTCCGCCTCCCTATTAGATTAGCCTACTGTGCTTCTGTAAAGTAGGTCACAGAATGTACCCTTTTAAGAATAGTTTACTGTGCCTCTGTCTAGCAGGGACACAGGAGAGATCCCAGGGGTGAATTTGCGATTTCCCATCCATGCGTCCAAATTTCGCTTGAAGAGGGTCAGCGAGGGGCTATGTCTAACATGAATTAGGATTCTATTCCAGAGTGAGGGGAGCCTCTGGGAAATTAATCTGTCCCTCCAGCATGTCCTATTTATTTTTGTGCTGAGGTTTAGGTCCCTGGAGCGTGTAGCTCTAAGGGACTTGGATTTTTTTGAGGAGGAGCATGTCCATTAATTCTGGGTTTGACATGGCTTTGTACGTCAGGCATAGATCGCCTCTGAGTAGGCGGTAAGCAACTGAGTAGAGCTGGAGTTTCTTTAGTCGAGCTGCATAGGACATCTGTTTGTAGCCCATGATCCTCTTGGTGAGGTACTTTTGGGGTCTCTCCAGTTGCTGCAGGTGTCGGGTAAGATACATCCCAAAAGGGGCATTGTATTCAGTTATGGGCCTGATGAGTGATGAGTAGAGGGGCACAATGACCTCTCTTGATCTAGATGTGAACCCTTTCGTGATAAGGTGGGCTATATAGAATGTCTTTCTAACCACTTTGGCAACGTGA
The DNA here is from genome assembly GCF_019279795.1 of Protopterus annectens. Taxonomy (NCBI): domain Eukaryota; kingdom Metazoa; phylum Chordata; order Ceratodontiformes; family Protopteridae; genus Protopterus; species Protopterus annectens. The sequence continues at coordinate 1,026,460,071 of NC_056748.1, read as the reverse complement.
TTATCAAAGGAGAGATTACTATCTACGTTGGTCCCCAAATCTCTAATTACTTCTTCCGTACTTAATGGATTACCACATATGTGGTAATTTGTGGGCACCTTGTTTTTCCCAAAGGGGATGACTATGCACTTTTTAGCATTTAGCTTGAGGCCGTGGCTCTGGCACCAAGCATCCATCTCTGTGAGACCCTTTTGGAGGATGCTTGTGTCAGCTGGAGATTCAATTATGGCCCCCAGTTTGCAGTCATCTGAGAACTTTGTCAGCCATAATCCCCCCGTGTTAGCCTGAACCTCAGAGAAGTATATACTGAACAAGAGAGGTCCCAGAACTGAGCCCTGTGGGATGCCACTTGTAACTGGTTTGGATTTGGACATGGCACCTGCGATTCTGACCATGTGGGTTCTATCTCTGAGCCAGTTTGCAACCCATCTTGTGATATAGAGGTTGATATTTAAGCTGGTAAGCTTATTTATGATGCCCGAGTGGGGTATTGTGTCGAAGGCTTTTGCGAGGTCCAGGTAGGCTGTGTGGACTACCTTGCCCTCATCTATGGCTTTGGTAACTGTTTCAAAGAAATCAACTAGGTTTAAGAGGCAAGATCTGCCCTTAACAAAGCCGAATTGGGTAGGGTCCAGTGTCTGGAGGCTCCCAATGTCTTTGTTTGAGTTCCATAATAATACGCTCCATAGCTTTACAGACCAGACTAGTCAGGCTTATGGGGTGATAGTTTCCGTGGTCTGTTGTGGCACCACCTTTGTGGAGTGGGACCACTGTAGCTGTATGCCATTCTTTGGGTACATATCCTGTAGTAAGGCTAAGTTTGAACAGTGACTTAATGTGAGGGTTCAGCGCTTCTTGGAGCTCGTGTAAGACACAGCCTGGGACACCATCTGGTCCCATAGATGATGTGTTTTTTGCTTTGGAGAGGGCAGCTTTCACCTGTGCATCTGTGATGTCAGGGAGGTTACATTCAGTTGGGATAGGCGTTTGCTCCTTTGGGGGGGGGGGGGAGGAGAGTTTGCGCTGAATCTGTCTGCCAGGATGTTGGCTATGTCTGTAGGTTTGGTATATTTTGTACCATTATGCAACAATTCAGAGCATATCTGGGAGTTTCTGCCCATGTTTCTGACATAACTAAAGAAGGCCTTGTGATTATCTTTAGTGTCTAGGGCAATTTTTCTTTCAAAACTGGCCTTTGATGATTTTATGAGGGATCGAAGTTTCTTGCTAATACTGATCAGAGATGCCTTCCCTTTTTGGGATTTTGCTCTGTCATGTAGTAGCTTCCTCCTTCTGTTGTATAGCTTATTTATGGCCGGGGTCCACCAGACCGGTCTCCTGTTTTGGAGGAGTGAGTCTTGGTTTTATTTGGGATAGCACGATCCATGCATTCCTGCAGGTGCTCATAGAATGCATTTGTAAAGGATTCTGCTGATTGGGCTGTATTATCCTCTGGCCCAGGGGCTTTGAAGGATTCTACCTCAGTCTTGAGAAGTGCAAAGTTGGCTTTTGAGAAATTCTTTACAGTGATTTCCTTGGCTGGGGGTGGGGATGGGATATGGATGTCCAGGGAAATTTGTTTATGGTCTGATCTTACCAATGAGGGGTTTACCTCTGGTGTGGAATATAGAGTCCCCATGTTGGTGATGACCAGGTCCAATATGTTGTTCCCTCTTGTGGGAGTGGTGACCAGTTGTTCCATTGCGTTAGAGTTTATAAATTCAAGGAACCGTTGGGCGAGGGTGTTTGGGCTTGAGTAGTTTTCCCAGTCAATGTTTGGGTAGTTGAAGTCACCCAGTAACATAGTGTTTGGAGAGACCTTCATATTCTCCAGTGTTCTCAGGAATGCCAAGTTGGGTTCCTGTAATAGGGAGGGTGTTCTGTAGCAAGCTACAAACTGAAAGGCAGTTTTGCCTGCTGTTAGTTGCACATGGATGGTTTCCGATGCTTCGTGCAGTGCCACTAACCTGGAGGTGTAGGTATCTTTGATGAATACAGATACTCCCCCTGCTTTTGTGTTTCGGTCCGAGTTTTGGGGCCACAACGCATGGTATGAATTATAATCTGGTAGTGCTGGGGTGCTCTTAGGAGCCTTGAACCAGGTTTCTGTTACTGCACAGACATCGATTTTCTCCATACTGAGGAGAGTCTTGAGTGCGTGCATCTTGAGGTTTAGACTTCTGGCATTGAGTAGCATTACCTTTAGTTTTTTTATCTTTGGGTTGTCTATGGTGGTGGGTTTGTCCTTTGAGCCTTGCCTAAAAAAGGCACTATGGGGGTGGCAAGAGCCTCGGCCAGTATACGAAAGCCTAAGGGTGACAGGTGCAAGCCGTCCCTAGCAAAGCAACGTGGCTTGTTGAGCATGTCATCCCAGGCTGACAGACACTGGATTCCCTTTGAATGACACCAATACTTTAGCCAATTGTTGAAACTGATCATTTTGTCTTTATACTGTGGCATCATTCTTGGTGAGGGCAAGATGCTACTCAAGGTCAGGGACATACCAGCCTGGGCTACATGGTCAGAGAGCTCCTCTATGTCTCTTTTCATGTAGTCCAGGGAGGTACGTCTCAGGTCATTCACACCTGCATGGACAATGACGGAGTCCTACTTGTACTTGCTTTGGAGTATCCCGAGTGCTTGCATTATGTGGCGGATCCTGGCACCCGACAGGCAGCTTACAGTGACCTTCTCCTTGTTCAGTCTGGTGAGTGGGACGTCAGTGTGCCAGACAATAGAGTCCCCTATAACAAGTGTATTTGGTGTGTTGTTTGGCCTTATGGGCTGTGACTGTGAGGCACACTGATTTTGTGAGATATGTGATTTGTGGGTATTGAGGGGTGGCTGTTGCTTGGATATCTGCTTAGGAGGTCTTTGCTGTTTAGGCAGATTTTTATTTAGAGCCTCCGAGTATGTTTTTGTGTGTTTATGTGTTGGGTATGCAGATGCAATAGGTCTGTGTGAGACTGGATTTGTGGTGTGGGTGGTTACCTTTTCCTCCTGACTGACTGTGCCAGCCTTGGGTTGAGAGAGCTCTGCCTCCAGTTTGGCTGTGTAACTGCATCTCTCACATGTATTAGAGTTTGTTGGAAGGAGGAGAGGGTTGTCTGTGTACATAAGGCAATTATAACATTGTCTCAAAATTCCCAGATTCACCAGCTGGACTGGAGAGTAACCCTGAAACTGACCCTTGGACATACCAGATTAGTATAGGGAACTGTTTTTTTTACTGATCAGATTAGGGAAGGGAACTGATTTTTCACTTGATCAGGAAGGACCAATTGGGAGTCTAATACTTATGAGAAGTCAAGGATTGTGTAGTGCTTTAGTTAGTTAGTGTTTCCTTATAAGAGCTGAGCAAGTGCAGGGCTTTAGAAAGAGAATATAGTGATTACTTTGAGAGTTTGAACAGTTCTAAGGGAAAAAGTGAAGAGCAGACTTTGTGGAGCCTGGAATAGTTTAAACATGTTTAGGCGGCGCTGCCCGATGCTGCTCAGTGCGCAAAACTGCGCAAAAAGAGAGTTGTAGGGTTTTAATGGCCAATAAAACTACAGCTTCTAGGTAGTAACCACTCCTCCAGGGACAGGTAGGCTGTTCAGTGTTAACCACTCCCACTGGTGAACACAGAGACTTCCCTTTAGCCCAAGCAAGCACTGGCCTTCTAGAAACTTCCAAATAATTCAGAACAGCAAATCTGTAACTGAACTTTCTTAACTTTCAGAAAGTGGGAAAAAAGCAAGATTTTTTTTTCTTTTTGTTGTAGTTTAAAGGTAGCAGAGATACACAAGCAGCAAAATAATCACAACAGTGCAATAAATGACCCCACACTTGAGTGCTAGGCCAAAATCAGGTAAAATGCAGTTTTTATAGAAAAAAACGATTTTAAATTAAGTGCAACACATGAAATGCAGTAAACAGGCTCTAGAAGTGTTCCAAGTACTGTTACTGTTACAGATATAAACTTTAGCAAGCCGGAAAATGCCAAAAAGTAGGTGGCAAAGCAGTAGAACTTAACAAAAAAATCAGAAGAAAATACTTAAAATCACAAAAGTGGCTCCTTTTCTTCTCTCAGCGTTTTCTCCTCTTGGTAGGTGCAACAACTAGCAAGCCTGAAAAGACGCCAAAACCACAAGGCAGCCTGGCTTTAAGAGAGAGAGATCAAGGAGTTTAGAATTGACCCAAAATGGCCAATAAAACTACAGTTTCTAGGTAGTAACCACTCCTCCAGGGACAGGCAGGCTGTTCAGTGTTAACCACTCCCACTGGTGAACACAGAGACTTCCCTTTAGCCCAAGCAAGCACTGGCCTTCTAGAAACTTCCAAACAGTTCAGAACAGCAAATCTGTAACTGAACTTTCTTAACTTTCAGAAAGTGGGGGAAAAAGCAAGATTTTTTTTGTTTTTTATTCCCTTTTGTTGTAGTTTAAAGGTAGCAGAGATACACAAGCACTAACATAATCACAACAGTGCAATAAATGACCCCACACTTGAGTGCTAGACCAAAATCAGGTAAAATGCAGTTTTTAGAGAAAAAAAAATTTAAATTAAGTGCAACACAGGAAATGCAGTAAACAGGCTGTAGATGTGTTCCAAGTACTGTTACTGTTACAGATATAAACTTTAGCAAGCCGGAAAATGGCAAAGCAGTAAAACTTAACAAAAAATCAGAAGAAAATACTTAAAATCACAAAAGTGGCTCCTTTTCTTCTCTCAGCATTTTCTCCTCTTGGTAGGTGCTTCAGCAACAACTAGCAAGCCTGAAAAGATGCCAAAACCACGAGGCAGCCTGGTTTTAAGAGAGAGAGATCAAGGAGTTTAGAATTGACCCAAAATGGCCAATAAAGCTATAGCTTCTAGGTAGTAACCACTCCTCCAGGAACAGGCAGGCTGTTCAGTGTTAACCAATCCCACTGGTGAACACAGAGACTTCCCTTTAGCCCAAGCAAGCACTGGCCTTCTAGAAACTTCCAAACAGTTCAGAACAGCAAATCTGTAACTGAACTTTCTTAACTTTCAGAAAGTGGGAAAAAAGCAAAATTTTTTTTTTTCTTTTTGTTGTAGTTTAAAGGTAGCAGAGATACACAAGCAGCAAAATAATCACAACAGTGCAATAAATGACCCCACACTTGAGTGCTAGGCCAAAATCAGGTAAAATGCAGTTTTTAGAGAAAAAAACAATTTTAAATTAAGTGCAACACATAAAATGCAGTAAACAGACTCTAGATGTGTTCCAAGTACTGTTACTGTTACAGATATAAACTTTAGCAAGCCGGAAAATGCCAAAAAGTAGGTGGCAAAGCAGTAGAACTTAAAAAAAAATCAGAAGAAAATACTTAAAATCACAAAAGTGGCTCCTTTTCTTCTCTCAGCGTTTTCTCCTCTTGGTAGGTGCAACAACTAGCAAGCCTGAAAAGACACCAAAACCACAAGGCAGCCTGGTTTTAAGAGAGAGAGATCAAGGAATTTAGAATTGACCCAAAATGGCCAATAAAACTAAAGCTTCTAGGTAGTAACCACTCCTCCAGGGACAGGCAGGCTGTTCAGTGTTAACCACTCCCACTGGTGAACACAGAGACTTCCCTTTAGCCCATCGGGCCAGTCATAACTTTCTTTCTGTCTGGACTTATGCATAGATTTCCATTTTGGCTTGGATTATAACAGACTGTCAATCATTTAATTTGTTGCATTATTATTTTCACTGAATTTCAGACCTAATGTTGCATTCTTTTTTTGAAGAGTTTTGCAATGAGTTTACTTTGACAGGCTCTTTGCACAAGCAGCATATCAGTTTTTCTGTGGTTTACTTTTGGAAGCTGTTTATAGTTTAAACACTTGAACGCGACTTGATTCTCTATCTGTAAGGGGTGGTAGAAAAAAGCTTTATAGGGAAGTCTACCAGTGACAGCTACTCTGCCCAAAGTAGCCCATTTGCACCTATAATGACTGTGTTGAAACTGCATCTTTGTCAGTGTCTGAGTCAGTTTCTCTCGCCCATGATGAGATGAGACTATCGGATGCCTTACATGTACACATGAGGTCAGGATCATCTGAAATCATGTTTCATTGTCATCATGAGCTGTTCATATTTAGGAAACGGCATCAACCTCGTATAGTGAATAGATTTCTCCTTTATGACTTCCTCCCACATTTTTCCTATTTAGTTCAGCATCTGTTTTAGTCAGTCTGCACAGAGAGGTTCCACAGGCTTATACTTCACAGATGAGCTTGAATCTGACTACCTTCTCAGCTTTGTGGGAGAGATCATGAACTTTGCTGTACTTACTTGCAAGGTATTTATGATGAAATCAGATGGAGTACTTAGGTGTAACTGAACCATGATGAGACAGCCATAAAAGAGGCTTTGATGATGTCTAAAAACTATTATTGGTCCTTTAGGGTCTATATTATAAACATAAAAGGTCTGAACTGCGAATACATCTACACTGACACATAAAGGTCGATGTACAAAAAGAATGAAATACGTAATCGGCGAAAATGAAAATGACGAACGTATTTGTCAACCAACAGCACCATGCAGGTAAGCTCAAAGTAACTAAATAAAATTAAATTAACTCACTTTTGCAGGGGGGCAAGCCCCCCTGCACCCCCCCCCCATTTGAGGTGCTGCACCCCTACATAAATATACCAACTCTGAGACCACAGTACAGTGGGGAAAAGGATATATTTCCTCATCCCCATTATCGCCTTTTTCATTTTCACCGATTATGTATTTCGCTCTTTTTGTACATCGACCTTTATGTGTCGATGTAGATGTAGTCGCTATTTGCAGCTTTCATGTTTATAATATAGACATAGTCCTTTATATACAATAAAGAAAGTATTTTGAGGCAACGGGTACTTGTCCTTGTAGACAATAGGACATTAGGCAATACCTTCAGCTGTTGTGTTACATGTCCAGAGCCAAAGTAGCTATCTCATGCACTTGGTTATAAATGTCACTCATTGGATTGTCAGAGCACAGAGGAACCAGAATGCAGAGACAGTGGTCGATGACATTAATGATCACAGAGCTAATGATAAAGGAGTTTATATGGTAGGTTTAAGATATGAACTAAAAGTCTGTAATCAGCCTTTCTCAGGAGGACCAGTTCATCCTATAATGTTGAATACTTTGCAGTCATGATAGGGTACCCAGATAAAATTGGCTCTTCCTTGACCATGATGAAGAGATGAATCTGGATATTAGTGCTTTAGAAATTGGGAAGTACTTAAAGCTGTCACCAACTTTCATGGAATAAGTTATTCAACATGGCCTTGATGCTCTGTCTGAGCAAACAGGACTTGGATTCCTGCTTAATGTTTAGGTAATCCATTAGCATTAAGGAACTGATGATCAAGAAGAATTTATTCATTGCATCGGTTATCTTCCTTTATCTGTGTGAGATATGCAATACTCTGGCAAATGTTCTAAGGAAAGCAGGTCCTGAATGAAATCATGCACAAATTCATTGATGATTGGAGGAATTTGAGAGAGAGATTTGTTTGCACATTCTTAGCTGAAGTTCTTCTCCCTCTCATGGGGCAGGATTTCCCATCCTGAGACATTCCCTTTCATTTTTGTCCTAGACATGTGTGTTCTTTCCATACAGCCTCTTATGTTATCTGTTCTCTTGCTTGCTGTTTTCTACTGGTGCAACATCTAATTTCCAGACCTCTCAACTGTCCCTATTTTGGTAGAATGTTCCTATTTACAGGCCTGATTTAGGATGGCCCTAATTCTGGCGGTATGTCCCTATTTTCAGGCTTTGATTTACCCAGTCACACATTTTTCTGAATCCTCCCTAATCACATGTGATTTTTTGAAGCTGCCTAGTACACAAAAAAACACTACATGACCAACATACTAGTGGCATCAATAAATTAAAAATAAAAGACACAAGTATTACATCTCCATTTTTCTGAGGCAAAGCTAATTGACTTTATGTGGCATTTTCAGTATAGTTCATTAAAGTCTAGAGAATTTACACTGTCTATGATAATGTGCTTATATTTTTCCATCATTTTTTGTCACTCTGTTTATTTAAACATATGTTTCTGAGTGGTATTCCATATTCCTACTGGAAGCAGAAAGACTTATGTGCTACTTGGTCTTCATATTTTATGCTAATTAGACATGCAGACTTTTACTGCCGCGGTGGTACGGTGGTAGAGTTGTTACCTCACAGCAAGAGGTTCTCCCATTCGATTCTCGGCTTGGATTGGGAGTGCCTTCTGTGTGGAGTCTGCATGTCCTCCCCGCGGTTGGGTAGCATTTCGAAAGACATGCGTGCGTAAATGGGCATGCCTTTGTTGAAGGTTGGGCGTCGAGCTGGCACCTCAGCGTTTCATAAAAATCTACTGCCAATCATTAGCGGCCGGAGTTCCTTACCAGGAAAAGCCGAAAGACATGCAGACTTTTGTCAAATAGAGAACAAATGGGATCCATTGTCAAATACAGTAGGTAATATTACCTTTTTGTAGCACTAGATACTAGTCTGTTACTGACAATGAGTTTGGCTTTCAGACATTTTGCAGTCTGAAAAAATTTGGTAAAGCTGGATGTACCTCTCAAATGCTATAATTTAGGCTTAACATTATTTGGCTCTCAGATTTATCCTTCTTAGATGTACTTGTTTTTGTTCATAGACATAGCCTACTTTATTAAATAAACAAAGTAGACTTGCCCAAACATTGTCACTGACTATATGGTTTCTAGTATTTGAAGACTTTGTGTTCCGAAAAAGAAGAAAAGGCAATGGTTTGCTTATGCAAAATTCAGCTTGACACAGATCAGCTGTTTATTCTAAAAGGTGCTGCAGTGAAGGATGACAGGGCCAGAGACATTACATGCTGACATGGTCATAATTCTAATGCATGAGAGTTACATTATACAGAGTGAAATGAAGATGGCTGGGGGTGTTATTACAGCAATCCCAGCAACAGTACCACATATACTGGAGTATATGTGGTACTGTTGCTGTTATTACAGCAATCCCAGCAACAGTACCACATATACTGGAGTATTTGTTGCCCTCTCCATATCAAACAGGGCAATATATTCACTACCTTTACATCTAGACTAAGTAAGTGGATAGGTAATGGTAACTATACCCCAGCAAGATGTTGTAGCAGTCTTCTTGATTTGGGCAACTAATACCTTAGAATTTTACTGAGTTTCTTGACTCAGCTTCTCAATAACTCCTACACCACAGGCTTAGTAACTACCTATGAACTTGTAAACTTGATTCTAAGCTGCTTTGTACAGTATATCACTATTCACCAACTTTGCTGTATTTCCTGTGATACGGTGTGGATACTGTGGCAATGCTGGACAAGCCCAGGATGGGTTAGTAATCTTATGTTATTGCTATGGAAATTAATGAAAAGGGACATTTCTGTTCAGATTCCTAGAAATCTGTATCTAGACACCCTAAATAGAACAAATTAGTCTCTCTTGACCACATGCATGTTCTTCCTGATGTGAAAGAATAATATTTCACATACCACATATGACTGATATTTGTTTTATTTCAAATGTAGATGAGCATGCTTGTTTTTAATCACAATGTTTTCTTTTTTTTTTTTTTACTTAAGGTCTTCTGTTTGAACCTTTGGCCAGTCATATTCTGCAATTTATTTATTTTTATTGCATATTTATTTAGATATGATAAAACAGTGTGTTTATATATATGTGTGTATGTGTGTGTGTGATATATATATTTTTTTATTTTGGAAGACGGTAGCAGTTAATGACTCAATGGTCTGTATGTATGTTCTTTCTGTGGAATAAACTGTTCTAGTGGATCATGGTACTGTATGCAACTATACACTGTTACAGGCTCTACGTTAGTAGAATTTGCATTATTAAGTTGTTTTGCAATGCCAGCTTCTTCTGAAAAACAATTATGGATTTGATGCATGCATTCATATTCAGACCTGATATTTAAGATGTTAACTGGAATGGCCGATAGCTTGACATATGGATGAGACTTGCCCAACAGTATCTGTGATAATCATGTAGTACATTTCCTCTTTTGGAAAAGTGCTAATTTTAGCAACTGCTACAGCATCATAAAAGATGTTTGAGTCTCAGCCTTTGTGGTGTGAGCAATGCCTCTTTATCTTTCATAAAGGTATAAAGATACAGTCTCCCTTTACATTAACCTTTCCACATTCCCTGCACTCATCAAGCCTATGATTTATTTATTTAACATTTGTTGTCCAGGAAAGCCGACTAGGACAGAGCCTATTTTCAGTGGAGGCCCGCGGAGAAATGCTCCAGACGTATGGCTTTGGAATATGGGAGAAAACCAGACTACCCAGAGGAAACCCACATGAATGCAGGGAGGACATGAATACTTCGCACAGAAGGCATCCCAGGTGAGAATCAAACTGGAGAACTTCTTGCTGTGAGGTGACAACATTAACCGCTGCACCACTGCGCCACCCAGTGATCCTTGGCAAATGCACATTCTGGTGCCTTCCTACTTGAACCAGTTGTAACTGTCACAGGACACCCATCCAGTTACAGGAAAACAGTATTTGTCTTCATTTCAGAGCACTCTGTCACTTCATATTGTGAATTCCAGTCTATGTATACTACCTGTATAGTTTGTATTTTATTGGTCATTGCTAAAAGAGACCTATTTTCCTTCACTCACTTACCTGGTTAATGAAATAATAAATACAAATAAATAACTAATCCTAATTTCTTATGTAAGTTCATTTCAGAGTTTACAAATGCCAGAGCATAGCTGTATTTTCCAGGAAATTCCAACATTGAGAGGCTAATCTGTTTGGGTTGAGCATGAAGAGAGTTCAGCTTCATAGGTGTATATTTGGCTAATGACCACCGGGGTCTTTATAAGCCTACCCTTATAACTCAGATGTATCCCTTGAGTTATTTTGCCTTAGGTTATTTTAAGTGGTGTGTTAGGGCATGATTTAACAGCTGCCTCTAAGATACATACCTGTCCCTCCAACATGTCCTGTTTAAGTCACAAGCAAAGTTTAAATCCTTAGCTTTAGTAGTTCTGCTGGTATTTATTTTGTCAATATGCAAAAATGTCCATCAGAGCAGGATCCAAGTATGTCTTGCATGCCAGGTATAAATCACCTCTCAGCACTGTGTAGGAAACAAAGTACAGAGATAGGGCTTTGAGGCGATCTGCACAGGACATTCTGTTTACACCCTGTATTCTTTTTGTGAGGAACCTTTGTGGACTTTCCAGTTGTTGCATATGTCTGGTCTTGTACATACCAAAAAGGACATTATACTTGATGAATCTGATAAGGGCTGAGAACAGATGCACAATGACTTCTCTAGACCTAGATGTCCTTACTAATAAGCTGAGTGACACAGAATGATTTTCTTACCACCTTAGACATATGTTGGTCAAAAGTCAGATTATTATCTATGAGTCCCTGAATCTCTGACTACTGTGTCTATTTTAGGGGTATTTTATCAATGAGGTAGTTTCCCCTGGGTGGCCAACATCCCAAAAGGCACTATTGTGTATTTCTTGGTATTGACTTTTAAGACATGCTTTGACACCAGTCATTGGTCTGTGTTAGGCCTTCCTGTAAGATGTTAGTATCTTGGGATTTGTCTGTGATTGCTCCTAACTTGCAATCATCTGCATACTTGGTAAGCAAGAGGCTGTTGACATTGGCCTTGAACTTCTCTTGACTTGTCAAAGAGAAGCAGACCCAGCGCAGAGCCCAGAGGGATTCTCTCTAGTCTTAATTTCCTGGGTCTTGTCTATGATTCTGGCTATCAAGTGAGTTACATTAGGGTTAGTTAGGTCAACAAAGGCAGTATCCACAATTTTACCCTTATCCATTACCTTGCTGACCCTCTCAAAGAAGTCCACCAGGTTCAGTAGACATGACTTGCCTTTAACAAAACCAAACTGGGTTGGGTCAAGTGTCTGAAGGTTTTCTATGTCATTATTAATCATTTCCATTATAATTCTTTCCATGACTTTTTATACAAGACTAGTCAGACTAGTGGGTCTGTAGTTACCTGGATCCTTTGATCATTCTCCCTTATGCAGAGAAATGACTGTTGCAGTTCTGCATTCACATGGCATGAAGACGGTGTGAAGGAAGCTGTGGTTGAATAGTGACTGCAGTGGCCCTGATAGGTCATATTTTGGGCTATTTAGGAGATATTCTGGGATAGTATCAGGGCCCATTGAAGCTGTTTACTTGGCCTTAGAGGCCTCATCTATGATCGGCTCCCTAGTGATAATTGGAGGGGTTATGTTAGACGGTATTTACTGGGGGGGTACTTGGCGATGGGTGGGTAAAGTTGGAGCTGGATTTGTCTGCCTGAGGATTTGGTATATCTCCTGGTTCTGTGAATATGGCTCCATTTACAAACTGTTTTGCACACTGTTGTGTACTGTGTTTAAGGTTTCAGACATAGCTAAAGAAGACCTTATGGTTGTCCTTGGCCTGGGATGCTGTCTTTAACTCAGAATTTTTTGTTGAAATTAATTAGCCCTCTTATTTGTCTATTCAGTTTGATTAGAGACTTTTTATCATTTTTGGTGTTACACTTCCTCATTTCAGACATTCTCTCATATTTGTGATTACCAGATCCAATATGTTTGTACATCTAGTAGACATATGTGCTAACTGGTCCAGGTTGTTTATGTTACAAAGTCTATGGATCTCTGTACCTGCAATTGTAGGGTTTTGTAGGATCTCCAGTTTATAGAGGGGTAAGTAAAGTCCCCTATGAGTATGGTATTTTGTTGAATATTGGGTAGCTCCAGTAGGTTTAAGTATGAGCTCTGGGTTTCGTGAGATATAGAGGGTGACCTATAGTGTGCTAGGATATGATATGCTATGAGACGTTGTCAGTGATAACCTGGACATAGAGGAACTCCAGTGCACCATCCTGTTTAACCAACCTAAAGGTATGCTTATTACTGAAGTGGATTGAGAAGTCTACACCTTTAGTTTGTCTGTGCATCTGCTAGTATAAATGTGTGGAAGGCACTGAAGTCTTGTACTGCCAGGGTACTCCCTGTGGCTGTAAACCATGTCTAGGTAACTGCACAGATGCCTGCATTCTCCAAGGTGAGGACAGCTTGGAGGAAGTGGAGCTTCTTGTTTAGACACCTGGAACAGAGCAGTGACACCTTTAGATTTCCTTGCGTAGATTTTGCTATGTTGGAGGGCTTGTCAATTTGCCCTTGCCTAAAAAAAGACTCTATAGTGAAGGAAATGTTTTAGCTAATAGTCAAAAGCCTAGAGGGGACAGGTGCAGACCATCTTTGGCAAAGCAATGTGGTTTGTTAACATTGATCTCCCATGCTGACAAAAAATGTGTTCCCCTTGAATGACACCAAAAACAAAACCAATTATTAACGTCAGTCACTTTCTGTTCATATTTTGGCATCATCCTTGGTGAAGGTAGAATGCTGCTCAATGCTAGGCACATATCAGACTGCAACACACAGTCCAAGAGATCTATAATTTCTCTATTCATATAGTGTAGATAGGTACATCTCTGGTTGTCAAATAAATTGTTAAAATCAGACTGTAAAAATCATTAGGCTTTTCAAAATGACAGTCAATAACACAGGAAGCTCAAGTTCAAAACGTTTTACTAGTGTACACCAGGAGGCAAAAAACTATACAGTACAAGTATAGAGTTTTGACTGACTCTATACAGGAAGTAACTTTGTTTATATAGTATTTACAATCAGCTTTTGCCCACCTTACTGACGTGGTCAGTCACAGGGCATTTACATCACTACAGTCCACAATATTCTATTCATAAGAAGGTGCTGAGGTAATGCTTTTTAAAAGTTTTCCCATGAGAATAACACAGCCTTGCAAGGCACCTGGTCAATTACAATGTCTTTGTGTAAATGTTGCTCTTTCAAGGTTCCAGGCCTGTTCGAATACAATAGTCAGTTCATTTCTTAATACGTTCCTTTGTCTCTCTGGTAAGCAGCTGTACTCTATCTTCGATAGAGCTCACAAGGCCATCCTTCTCAGTGGAAGGAAGAAAGATATACATGTACATACATTTATTTTTCTCTAACCCAGCAGATAATTAATGCTGAAAGACATAAACCTGCTGAACTGGTTACTGCCAGGGTCAGAGTTCAATCACACTGCAGCTAAGATTCAGGCAATTACATGCAAGATCATTTCTACTGCCATATTGTAAAATATTATAAAATACATTATATACTATTTGCTTCTAAACTAGCACTTCATATATGTTTATATATATATTTTTCTAACATTCTCCCTCCTTTTAATGCTTTTTATTCTATTCAGAAACATAAACAACATTATTTCATTCCCTAGCCTCTTCCTCTCTGGAACTTTCAACTAGGCAAGTCATTTGTTTTATATTTCAGAAAGAATTTCATTTGGTATTAACAGATTCAAATCCAGGTCTTGATACATAGTCTCTGTTACGGATATGTCAACAAAGTCCCCAACTAATCTTTTCATACAAGGTATCCCGCAACAGACACATGCTCCCAATATGAGCAAAATAACACAAATGGCAATCAAGATATTCATTAGGATTGAACCCCATCCACCAAATAGATTCTGGAAAAAGTTCGTCAGTGGGTTTGGGCCTGGTTCCGCCATGGCTGATACCTGCTGTATTACCTCTAGGTGGTCGTTGATCTCGTGCTTGTTATCTGGTATGTAAGCACAGCATTCTTCTTTGATAAGCGCGCATGTACCACCTCTCGCCGCTAGGGAGAAGTCAAGAGCCATTCGATTTTGTAGTACAACAGTTCTCATTGCATTCAGTTCATCAGTCACAAGTTCGAGAGCGGAAAAAGTCGCATTGCTCATTACTTCGAGAAGTTTTGACAACTTCCTCAGTTCCCAGATTGATTTGACTGCTCCATAGGCTGGGAATATTCCAGCCCAGGATATAACACTGTCACTCAAGTCCATATGAGTCAATTTTTCTTTATCTCTTACGGATGAATGATCTTTCCAACCAGCTTTGATCTTACCCACTGGATTAGTAGGTTTCTCGACTGAGTTCCCAGTTCTTCGAGCTATATCTCTTACATTTCGTATCTTACCCAGAGGCAATTCTGCAGTAAGTCTTATGGCTGGAACCAGATAACCCAAAAAACAACTGCCAGACCAATTCTCAGGTAACCATTTATATGCTTTTTTCCCACAAACAAAATAACAATTTTCTACTTTAGTACTGATGCGGGTTAACTCTGAATGAAACATTTTCCTGTCTATAACAGACAACTGTTTATACAATTCAGGATTTTTCTGCACATCTTTCAACATTGTTCTCATTAAGCTTAAATACGAATCATAATTTGTGCTACAACTAGTACTCTGATCTTTGGCTTTTATATAACATTTGTAAGACACAGTTATGTTACAATTACTCCAACCAACTTGGAGTGTATCATTTTTATAAAAACAAACAATTCCTTTTTGTGTAACAGGTAAGTACAGTGCCACTTTGTCCTGTGATCTCACAGAACCTGTATCAAAAAGTAGATTTTCCCAAGTCTCATTTATCCCCAAGGGGACAGCAGACATCAAAAGTCCTCCATATGCTGTAGGTATGGCTGTACAAACCCAGCAATTTGAAATGTTCATAGTCTCTACATACACGCTTCATGGCTAGGTATGTGTTAAAGTTTGGATGCCAATCTGTGGCCAGTTCAGCACGTTTCATTATTTTTATCTGTGTAGTTATTTGCAGGAAAAATCCCAGCAAAAGAAAAGCCACCACGAACATGGTTAATAGGTGTATGATTAGTAGGACAGTAAACCAATGTCTTTGGGGTTGCTTTGTATTTTTATACACTCTGCCCCTGGTCATTCTGTCTCTGTGGTATATCAGCTACAAAATGTTTATCAAGCTGAAAATTCTTTACCGGTTTGCAATGTGTCAGGTGAACCCAGGACGACCTCTCCGCAACCTTTACTGCAGTAGGCGTTGCCAACAGTACCTGGTACGGACCTTCCCACTTTGGACTCATCCAGTTCTTTTTCTTGATAACTTTCAACCACACCCAGGACCCTGGAGTTAGCACTGCGTCCGGCTTCGTTTGTTCTTTATCTGAAAAAGAGTTTAACTGCAAAACAGTCTTATTGGTTAACAATCTTTTCATATAACTGGCTAATGAGCCATCGACCTCCAGCTCTGCAGGCATGAGAGCCTTCCACTGTGGCACATAATATGCCCTTCCAAATACTACTTCAAAGGGGGTCAAACCCTTTACATTTGGAACTGTTCTCATGCTCAGCAATGCTAAAGGTAGACAGCAAATCCAATTCTTCTGAGTCTCACTCATCAACTTCCTTAACTTATTTTTCAAAATCCCATTGTACCTCTCCACCAGTCCTGCTGACTGTGGGTGGTAAGCGCAATGATTCTTCAAGGAAATCCCAAAGAATCTCCCAAGTTGCTGGATTGTCTGGTTGACAAAATGTGTTCCATTGTCACTATAGATTCTTTCCGGTATGCCAAATCTAGGAATTATTTCCTTTACTAGGGCCTTTGCCACTGTTGCTGCATCCGGATTCCTGGTTGGAAAAGCTTCTACCCATTTTGAAAACATATCTATGATCACTAAACAGTATTTCTTCCCTTCACATTTATTCAGCTCTATAAAATCCATACAAATAGTATGGAACGGATATGGTGGTGTAGGGAAACTCCCTCGCTTCGGTTTGAATGCTCCCTGTGCATGATGTTTACTGCAAATATGACACACTGCACAAAATTTTTGTGTGTAGTTTGTAAATCCGTATGTTTTGAATATTCTGTTAACTAACTGTACCATCCCCCCTGTTGAGACATGGCTTTGCCCATGGCTCAACAAAACCGCATATCTAAATAAATTAGACGGTAATATTGGCTTTTTCTCTTTGGAGATGTACAGTCCGTCTTCAAGGATTGCTCCTCGTCTTACCCACTTCTGTTTTTCTGCTTTCGTAGTTAATGTTTGCATTGTTTTTAACATTTCTAAATCTAAAATCTCAGAGGGTTGTAATTCCTCATTCAAAAAGAAAGTTTCTGAGTCTGAGGCTGCTTGTTTTGCAGCTGCATCAGCTCGTGCATTACCTTTCGAAATCTTATCCTGTTGCTTTGTATGAGCTGCACATTTACAGATAGCTACTTTAGTAGGTAACTGAATGGAATCTAATAAATTCAAGATTAATTGTGCATGATTAATCGGTTTACCAGTGGATGTTATCATTCCCCTATTCTTCCACTGCTGCGCAAAAACATGCACTGTAGAGAAAGCATACTGACTATCAGTATATATGTTCACACATCTGTCTTTCGCTAGAGGGCAAGCACGTGTTACAGCTATCAATTCTGCTGCTTGAGCAGACAAGTTATGCTGCAGGGGTTGGGCTTCTACAATCTCAACATCAGTAACTACTGCATAACCTACTAGATTCTTTCCTGTAGGACCCTTTCTACATGATCCGTCCACATAAAATGTCACCTCTGCATCATCTAAGGGTATATCAGTAAGATCCTGTCTGGGTAAAGTTATTTGCTCCATTTCCTGTAGGCAACTGTGTGGTGTGCCATCCACAGGAGTCGTAAGTAACGTTGATGGATTTAATGTTGTACAACGTTCAATCACCATATGAGGTTGACTCAGCAGTATGGTCATACAAGAAAGATGTCTAGCAGGGGACAAGAATGCAATTTTCTCTTGCAGCAAAATTATCGCAACTGCATGAGGCACTCTCAAAGTGAGAGGGTGGAATAATACCATTGAGGCCGAAGCCTGTACTGCCATAGCAGCTGCAACAACTGCCTGTACACAATGTGGCAATGACCGTGCCACTGGGTCCAACTGCGATGAGTAGTAAGCTATGGGGCGTTGCTTACTTCCATGCTGTTGCGTCAAGACTGACGTCATATATCCCTGCTTACAATCTACAATCTGAAAAAATCTCTTATGATAATTCGGGAGTCCTAAAACTAATGATGAAGCTATCAATCGTTTTATCCTGCAGAAAGCTGTTTCTGCTACTGGAGTCCAATGTAGTATATCTTGTGCTGCCATAGGTGTTTTAAATATTAAATCAGCCAATGGAGCCGATTCCAAAGCATAGTTTGGTATCCAACTTCGACAAAAGTTAGTCGTCCCCAGGAAGGACATCATTTCCTTCTTGGTAGTTGGCTTGGGTGCTTGTAAAATTGTTGCCTTCCTATCTTCATCCAATGTTCTACCCTCCTTGGATACTACATATCCCAGGTACTTGACCTGTGTTCTCCAAAGTTGCAATTTATGCTTGTTTACTTTATGTCCCTGTTCTGCTAAAAATTTCAATAATGCTATTGTATCTTCCCTACATTGCTGCTGGGTAGGGGCCGCAAGCAGGATGTCATCCACATAAAGTAGAACTTGACTGCCCCCGGGTGGAGTAAACCCCGCCAGGTTGCTAGCCATCTCCTGTGCAAATATTGTTGGACTTTCACAGTATCCCTGGTAGCCGAGTATAGGTGTATCTGTTACCCTGAAATGTAAAAGCAAACCAATACTGACTATCTGGATGTATAGGTATTGAAAAGAAAGCATTGCTTATATCTACCACAGTAAAATACTTCTGTTGTGGCTTTAAATCATTCAATAAAGTGTGTGGGTCTGGCACCGTAGGTGCCCTAGGTATTATTGCATCATTTACAGCTTGTAAATCCTGTACCATCCGCCATTCCCCGTTTGCTTTTCTAACAGGAAATAGAGGGGTATTACATGGTGAATCTAAAGATTCTACCAGTATCCCTTCCTTGAGTAATGCCGCTATTATCGGCTTGATTCCCTGCTCTGCATCCTTCCTCAAAGGGAATTGTTTCTTTTGCGGTCTAAATGCTGACTTCAGTGTAATGGTTACTGGACCTGCTGTCCGAATAAGCCCTACATCTGATTTCCCTGTTGACCAAAGAGTGCTTGGTATATCACACAAGGCTTTTTCTTCTTCTTCTAACAAGAACACCAATCAGCTGCCCTCACTCTGCTGTAAGTGTACAGCTGGACGTGCTTGCGTTAGCCAATTTAATTTTTGCTTCTGTATTCCCTGTTCTGACAATTCTAAGTCGGTTTGCCTTTCCCATTTTGTCACTTTTTCACCCAGGTCCACCCATCTGACATTTTTATGTTTGGTTAAACTGACATGCGGTAGCCTGTTGGACTTATATAATCCCATGAATTCCTGAGGTAATGAACAACTCAGCACACTATTACCCTCAGTATCCCAGTACAAGGTTCGTAACACTAGTCTATTGGCAGGATGTCTGCACAATGTTTGCTCATATTCCTTATCAGGCCCTGGTGTGCTACAATAGTACAGAGTACAATGTGACAAATGCTGCTGATCAATGTGAAGGGAGGGTACCTTACTGATGGCTACGTTCATCAGTTCCTCGGTTACTGCCCCTGGACCAGTCGTGACTAGGTCCTGGCTGTACCAATAATAGGTTTCACCCTCCGATCGGACCACAAAAGTATCCATTTGCCTTTGTGTCTCCATACCCTTCATGGTAGGAACTACTGCTATGCCAAAGAGCTGCATAAGGTCTCTCCCCAGTAAATTTACTGGGCATTTTGCAGAAAGTACTATTTTACTTCTCTGGGTCATACCTGAAACAGGGTCAGTTATTGCTATATCATGGGAAAGTGGTTCCCTGTATAGCTGCCCGTTTGCTGCTTTCACTAATATGTAGTCAGGTGATTCAGAGTGTTCCGGTAACTTTGAAGGGTGTATCAAAGTTCGTGATGCTCCTGAATCACACAAAAATCTCACTTCCCTCCCCTCCACCAGAAGTGTAACTTCCGGTTTTGTGTCCGCCAAATAGAGCTCCAAGCTCAACAAGGCTAAATCTAAAACTTCGCTTTCCTCATTTTCTACATCTGTTTGCACTTCCTTTATTCCTTCTACTGCGTTTACATTTTCTCCCTGCCCATTAGTCTCTCCTGATGACTGTTGAACGTTGTGACTGTCATATAGTCAATCCTCATCACTTCTATCCTTCCCTTCCGTAGACGGTTTTTTATTCAACCTGCAATCCCTTGCTAAATGTCCCTCTTCCCGCACTTAAAGCACTCACCTTTTCTCTTTCTTTCCTCAAAAACCTCTGAGTCTCTGTCAGAGCGTTTATTGCCCTGAGTGTTTCTCTTACCCTTTTTACCCGACTGTACTACAAAGACTTCTGCTCCGTCTTCAGCTGTGAAGACCTGCGTCTTCTTTTTCTTCTTACTGTTAAAATGTCTTTCGGCATGCCTAGCATACTCCAGTAAGGCTTGTAGCCTACTCGTTCGATGATCTATCATATGCTTTGTAATAAAGCTACTGATAGGGGCAATGCAACCTTTCAAAAATGCATTTTTCAATTGTTGTTCATATGAACTATCATTTTTCTGATTTTCAGGAATAGGCATACCACTATGGTTATTGAAACATTCTAATAATCTACCATAGTATCCATCTACAGTTTCATTATCTTGTTGTATGCACTGATTAATACAGGTCCAATCTGCTCTAGGTTTCCATTTTTCAGTAATTCGGTCCATAAGACCCTTCAGCCTAGTGTCTAATTATGCGTCACTATGTAGGAGTGGTTTAAGTTGCGCGTCATGAGCACTCCAGATGCCACAAACCATGTGCCAGTCTGGACCTATAATTTGTCTAATCACCTTCTCTACTTCTTCCCCATTTAAGTGGTAACTCAATCGCATACCTTGTAAATCTTGTATAAACTTTTCATGATTAATTTTTGGATGGGGAATTCCCTCTGTAGCTTTCTGGATATCTTCCGGCGTCCACGGTCTATACACTAAGAGAGTTGGGTCCTGGCCTTCCTGTCCTGCCTGAGGGTTCGGTACTTCAATTAATGGACAGATTTCCTCACTCTCTTCTAGTGAATCTCTTCTTAGTTGAGTGTCCCTAAGTGTTGTACGTGTTCGGGATCTAGTTTCAATAGGTTCTCTTACAAATGGTTGTTTTAATACCCCTGTTGCCACAGGATAACATGGGGGGGGGACCAGCCTGCCCTCCCGCTTCATATCCTGGATAAGGTATCGGAGGGGGTGGAGGGGGAGGGGCCATCGCTACTACTGTATTATTATCTTCTTTGTCTAAGAATAGTGCTTTCGCATTTTTAGTCTTCTGTTCCCTTCGGTTCACTTCCTCAATCCACCTATGTGCTTGAGGAATACCCAACTGTCGCTGTTTTTTCGCCTGACCTTCTGCGTCAGATTTTAACTGTTTCAAAAGTTTCACTAATGAAATTTTGTTTAATTTACCATCAAATTCATATTTATTAACCCATTTTGCAAAATATCTCACATTATCTGCTCTCTGCAATTGCATATACTTCGCATCATCCGTCAAGGGCGGATCTCGCGATCTCTTAGTGCACTGATTTCCCATGTCTTAAAAAAAAAACTGTTACGTAACCCTTCTCTTGTACCACGTGGTATCTTCTTCCCTGTATCCACAGTAGTGTCTAGAATGACTGTTTACTTTGCTCTGTTTTTCCCCTGATCTATGACCAAATATACAGTACTTCAATTCGTTCTCGACCTGCTATCACAAATCTTAACAACAATATACTGTAACCTGGCCCTGATCTAAAACAAAGACAAAGAGGGAAACTCTCCTTACCTGAGCCTCCCGTTTATGACTGCACGTTTTCTTCTTGGGATCCAGTTTTCCGCTTTTCAGCCACAGATCAGAAAGTGGACAGCCTCTTTACACACAACAATTCAGTCGGAGGTCTTTTCACTCAAGAAGAACCATTTTGGCAACTTCTCCTGCGCAGATTTATTACCACCCATACACTCTGACCTGTAGCTTACCAAGGGAATTCCGGCTAAGAAGGACCAAAATGTCAAATAAATTGTTAAAATCAGACTGTAAAAATCATTAGGCTTTTCAAAATGACAGTCAATAACACAGGAAGCTCAAGTTCAAAACGTTTTACTAGTGTACACCAGGAGGCAAAAAACTATACAGTACAAGTATAGAGTTTTGACTGACTCTATACAGGAAGTAACTTTGTTTATATAGTATTTACAATCAGCTTTTGCCCACCTTACTGACATGGTCAGTCACAGGGCATTTACATCACTACAGTCCACAATATTCTATTCATAAGAAGGTGCTGAGGTAATGCTTTTTAAAAGTTTTCCCATGAGAATAACACAGCCTTGCAAGGCACCTGGTCAATTACAATGTCTTTCTGTAAATGTTGCTCTTTCAAGGTTCCAGGCCTGTTCGAATACAATAGTCAGTTCATTTCTTAATACGTTCCTTTGTCTCTCTGGTAAGCAGCTGTACTCTATCTTTGATAGAGCTCACAAGGCCATCCTCCTCAGTGGAAGGAAGAAAGATATACATGTACATACATTTATTTTTCTCTAACCCAGCAGATAATTAATGCTGAAAGACATAAACCTGCTGAACCGGTTACTGCCAGGGTCAGAGTTCAATCACACTGCAGCTAAGCTTCAGGCAATTACATGCAAGATCATTTCTACTGCCATATTGTAAAATAGAATAAAATACATTATATACTATTTGCTTCTAAACTAGCACTTCATATATGTTTAGATATATATTTTTCTAACACTGGTCATTTACACCTACATGGACTTTGAATCATTCTGGTGCCTATGGTGTAATGACTTGAGTGAATGCATAACTTGCAGATCCTGGCCTCTGATAAGTAAACTGACCATTTTTTTTCTCCTTGTTCAGCCTGGTGAGGAAGATATCAGTAAATCATACAATGGAGTCTCCAATGACCGGATTCCTGGGTAGTATCTTGGCTTGCCGTATGGGCTTGGTAGTTGAGGCACCACTGCTTGTCGCTGTATGTGCAGTGCTAGGTGTTATTTTCATTGAATGCTTTCTGGTTTGCTGAGCATAGTTTTTGCAGGTGGAATGTCTAGGATGTCTTTGGGGTTTTCATGATTGCACTTAAGTACCTCAGCATATGTAGGTCTATGTGTTGGGGTGTGCAGTATGTGTGGTGGGTGCAGCACATGTGTCTCTGACAACCAGATTGTTAGTATGTCAGAGTTTTGCCTCCAGAGACATTGTGTGTATACATCTCTTGTATACTGTATTTGCTTCTTTGAGGACTGAATGGTTGTCAGTGAACATTAGGCAATTGTTACATAGTCTCAATATTCCCATATCTACCAAACTGACTGTGGAGAAATTGGGAAAGTGCATATCCATGATGTGAGGTCCTTTATTGAGTGAGCAGTGTACAAGGGGTTAATAGTGGGTTGACTAAGGGTGCCTTTGGGTTAGAAACTAGACTGGGATATATGATACTAAATTTAAGGGTCAGTGCTCCTCAACACAAACACTAAGTGCTCTGTGCTACTCAACGAGCAAAGTAGTTGCTCTACACTCACCTAATCACTGGTATAGTTACAGGGGTGGTTTTATATGAAAAATTTGGTTTCTAACTGTTGCTTCTATACAGGGCACTACTAACCACCCCTGCACAATGAGCAGTGGGTGCGCAAATGTGCCAAATTCACACAGGCACTTAAAACACAAGAAACTGGCTTCTAAGCCCTCTGGCCAATAAAACAACACTTACAACTTTCTTATGTGTTTCCCAACTCAGATAGACCCGGCCACCACCTACTGCCACTAGATGATATAGTCCAGTCCTCTTAATGTAAAAACACCAAATAAGACTGCTTGAAAGTGTAATGCTACCACAGAACAACTTAACCAAACTACCTAGACAAGATTATTTCAAGTATTAGGGACCTTTAAAATGATTAACGTGCAAAATCAGCAAATAAAGCAGTAACACACTAAAACAGTTAACTGAAGTGAAAATCAATAAAATAAATATCTTATCTGCCACAGATGGATCAGGTATGATTCAGGACCCTCTTAGAGTGTGGTGAGAGTGCCAAGCAGTTGAGAGCACTGGGAAAATGAGCAGGAGGCAATTTGTAGTGAGGGATGTTTACTCAAGAGAAATAGTGGTTTGCTGGGAGGCATTTGTTATTATGGATATACAGAAAACAATATATGGGAAAAGTATTTAAGGAGCTTACACAAAAGAAAACAGAAATGAAAGAGAGGAAGGGAGTGCGAGACTTTGGAAGTCAGATTGCTATAAGGAGAGGAAGCCAGAAACACAGTCTCTTAAATGGGTCCCTACTGAAATATCGGCAGTAAAAACAGCAACTGCAGAAAGCTGGATAAAAAGACAGAAAACACAGAAAAGTATCAATCTCGAAGATCACTCTTCTGCTTTAAATTTCTTTTCTTTTTTTGCAGGGGAAAGGCTCAACCCCCCCCCCCCGCCCCCCCCAAACATATATACCAACTCAGAGATTGCCATACCTTGGAGAAAAGGGAATATTCCAAGAAATATCATCTCGGACTTAGTAAATGCAAATCCATTCTTCTGGCCATTCAGACTCCATGTTTCAGGACTTGCTGTAGGTTACCATTTTAAAAACACAACAGGAAAATGGTGGCAGGATTGGGGGGAAATTCAAGATGCAAAAAGCAGACTAGCTAGAGTGGGATACAATCAAGTAAAGTCAGTGTTGGAGCTCTGATCCTATGACTCTGAGCTACAGGTCAGTGACCCCAGGTAGGTTAGAATTTCAGAGACGTTAGATTAATGTCTCAGTGGAGCCGAGGGCGGGCAGAAAAAATGGCGAAAAGAGTAAAAATAGAAAGGTACTGGAATACAACTTTAAGTAGATAAATGATAAGCAGACTATAAGATTCTAGTAGCAAAACTGCAATATAAGCAGTTGTAAAATCACTGAAGTACCAGTCCTGGAATATAATTCACAATACTGCCCTTACTGCATTCCCACCACAGGCTAAAACACCAGACAATACAGAAATTTACCTGTAAAGCTATGGTGAACATACAGTAATAAATGATTAAATGAGGTTCAAATATGGCAGATTGCAGTTCTGTCACAAATGAGAATGAAATTGCAAGGCTAAGGCTTCAGACAGGGTTCAAACTATGAACAGCTAGCTTTTACAAGTAATTCTACTTATGCAGATGGAATTTCAGTATAATTTATTTATTAATTTATTCTTTATTAACTGGGTTAACCCCACTAGGCTAGTTGTCTCTTTTCAGGGGAGACCCAAGGTCATATTTAAACTACTAGGGGAAATTTATCCAAGGCATTTGGGAACTTCCCTTACTTGTCCTTGTTGCAAGTGAGACCCATTTTGCAGGAGCACTTCCTTTTTCCATTCCAGGGACATAATTGGCCCAGAAAAATAGGAAGGCAGATGTAGAGAGAATGAGATGAGGGAGTGGTGAGAGAAGTGGAGGATAATCAAATATCAAGAACATAGAATGTGTGCAGAATTCTGAGATGTTTCAAAGAAATCTGATGGAGATGAGTCAGCGAATGATGGATCTATAATTTCATCCTTCCACTCAGGAGGGTTGCAAGGATGTATAATGGTGCAGAGTGAAACAGTTTAATAGCTCCTTTGAGGTAAAAGCACTTGAGTTAATAGCATTTATTCTTATTAACAAAGAGACATTTTGTGACATTACATTTGAAGCTGTTTTTTCAGTGGAAAAATTTCTTGGAGAATATGAAAAAGAGAAAGACTAACTCATGGGATCTTTATGTGATAAAATCATTTAACAGAGAAACAAAAAAGAAAATTCATGTATAGTTTTGAACAGAGGTTGAAAGAGAGACAGACTTTGAAAGAACATTTGGAAACTTTATATAAAGAAGTACTGGACATTGCAAAAGTTTATGACAAAAGGATTTTATAGACTGGAGGCTGGGATTGTGATATTGGGTTAAAATATATCGAGAAAATAATTATACATATGCCAAGCATGATAAATGTACACGGGAATAGGGGTGTCATAAAATACTGGGGACAACCCAAAAGTTTGCTGTGTGTGTGGGTGTGTGAAAAAGGACATTTTATAAGTAAATCTGGCAAAAGATAATGCATTTGTGGGGAAATGGGACCTGATAAAAAAGTGTAAATTGAAATGTTATACACATAACAAAATTGGACATTTATGGGTGGATTGCAAAAATGAAAATAAGAATAAGGAAAACGAAAAAATGAACAAAGAGATGAAATTTTAGAAGTAGCAGAAATAGAAGAAAAATACACGGCAAAAAATAATAAAGAGGACATACAACTCCATCACCTATCCCATATCTGTCCTAATCAATCAATCCATTGTAGAACAATATGTTCCCATACTCTGGAAAATATCCCATATCATCCCCCTACACAAGGGAGGCCCATCTAAAGATCTATCTAATTATAAACCCCATGCCATTTTCTCACCCCTAGCCAAAATCTTAGAGAAATGTATCCATAAGCAGCTCCTAGACCACCTCACTACAAATAACCTCTTATCTAGATCACAGCATGACTTCCGTCCAAAACACAGTACCTCCACAACTCTCATAAGTTTCACTAACTACATCATCCTCCTCAAAAACAATGTACAACTAGTCTCTACTATATTCCTTGATATGTCCAACTACTACTCAACACTCTAGCCTTCTCCAACCTCACCTCTACAGCTCTCAACTGGTTCTTTAGCTACCTTACTAATCGACAACAGGCAACAAAATGGGATAATAAACGCTCCATACTCCTCCCAATATCTGTTGGAGTTCCTCAGGATTCCATCCTTGGCCATCTCCTTTTTATTATATTTACAAATAGTCTAAATACTGACACTAAATCTGCGTCTATTATTCAATATGCCAATGACGCTACTCTTATTTGCTCTGCTCCCACTCCACAAGAACTCCAAAATAAACTCCAAAAATCATTTCTAGATATTGAAAATTACCTAAATGAACTTCAACTCATCCTAAACCCAAACAAAACAAAGTTAATGATCTTCAACTGGAAATCCAAAGCAAACCCATCTACGCTAATAATGGCACTATAATAGAACCAGTTAACCAAACAAAACTACTTGGTGTCACAATATACAACAACCTAACATTCGATAAACACATGTTGTTGTTTTTCTTTTGGCTTTTCCCGGTTAGGGGTCGGCACAGCGGAACTCCAGTCTGCTAATGATTGGCAGTCGATTTATATGGGCCCAAGGTGCCAGCCTGATGCCCAACCTTCAGCGAAGGCACACCTATTCATGCATGTCTTGCGAATGCCACTCGACTGTGGGCAGACCATGCAGACTCCACACAGATGGAGCTCCAGCCGAGAATCGAACGGGAGAACCTCTTGCTGTGAGGCGACAATGCTAATGTTGCACCACCGTGGCTTACATTCGATAAGCACATATCACTCACAATTAAAAGAAGTTCACATCAAACCTGGTGCACTATATAGGGCCAAACCTTACCTCACTCAAAATACCAGACTAGTCACAGTCAGATCCCAACTCCTATCTACTTTTCTCTAGTGTTCTCAATGTTTTACTCACCTGAGCATCTGATTTACATCTACTTGATTCCTGTTATAGTGAAATAGCATTTGCTGCTAATATACCCAGTAGGCCCCATTATTGCCCTGCTCTTCAAAAACTACACTGGCTTGAATTTCCCAATCTGTTATCACTCAATCAGCTCACCACTGCCCACTCCATTAACCACAAACCTGAAAACTGCCCTGCACTCTCCAACCTAGTGCAACTAAATACCAACCCCAGGACCCTTAGATCATCTGATAAACTTATACTCAAAGTAACAAAAGTCCCATAATTACTTTGGTGACTCTCTGTTCTCCTATAAAGTAGCCAAACAGTAGAACCTAATACCCCAGAATATGCTAAAAAACAGAGATAGTCATAGCTTCAAACAACTCTTAAAGGAATACCTTACTCAACAATGGCTATGCTCCTGTAATACTCCCGACTAAATTCTCATGCCATCAATCAAATGTTTCTTTTCTGCTATCTTCTCCTTGTCTTACTTCTACCAAATGAAAATACCACAGCAGTTTATTTTAGTTATGTATGTAGTGAGTTTCATGTTACTGTCTGTAGTAAGGCTTAGGAAATGTAATGTTTTCTGTTTACATTCTTGTTTTGTAAATTGTGATTGTAGGCAACTGTTAAACTTTTTGTATATTCTTTGTAAATGTTTGTAAACTTTTTGTAATCCCAGGGAGGCTACTTAAAAACTGTGATGATCAGCTGGCACCAGTCTTCACAAACATTTTCAATACATCTCTCAGCCAGGTAAAAGTGCCCAAATGCTTCAAGACCACTGACATCATCCCTCTGCCCAAGAAACCATCTCCAGCATCATTAAATGATTACCAACCAATTGAACTTACCTCAGTAGTGATGAAGTGTTTCGAAAAAATGGTCAAGGATCGCATAACATCCTGCCTACCTGCTAAATTTGATCCTTTTCAATTTGCATACAGGCCAAAGCGTTCTACTACAGATGCCATAGCCTTAACACTTCATCACACCTTGGACCACCTGGAAAATAAGGACTGTTATGGACGCATGCTGTTCATAGACTTCAGCTCTGCATTCAATACAGTAATTCCACAACAACAAAATATGCAATTGGATCCTTGACTTCCTGACTGAAAGGCCACAAATAGTTTGAGCTAGAAAACATCACTCAAACAGTGTCACCCTAAACACCAGGGACCCACAAGATTGTGTACTCAGTCCATTTCTTTTCACAATGCTAATACATGACTGCACAGCTGCACATCATTCAAACAGAATCATCAGATCTGAAGATGACACAACAGTAATCGGCCTTGTCAGAAAAGAAGATGAGGGGGCCTACAGGGAGGAGGTGACCCAACTCGTTCATTGGTGCACTGACAACAACTTAGCACTAAATGTTGGGAAAACCAAGGAAATCATCATCGACTTTAGGAAGGTAAATAAGCCACACACCCCTATCATCATTAATGGTACCAAAGTGGAGAGAGTTAATAGCACCAAATTCCTAGGGATACATATCTCACAAGACCTCATTTGGGCCACAAACACTTCTTACCTTATAAAGAGAGCCCAACAACATCTCCCCTTCCTTAGGAGACAACGTAGAGCTAACCTCCCCCCACAGGTCCTAATTACCTTCTACAGAGCCATTATTGAGAGCGTACTGACAAACAGCATCATTGTCTGGTATGGAAAGTGCTCTCAAGCTGATGAGAAGGCACTGGATAAGATCATTAAACAAGCCACAAAAATCAATGGCTCCAACCTTCAATCCCTACAGGACATATATATTCAAACAGATGCTATGGCTTAGTCCGAAAACTACTAAGGGATATACACCATCTGACCTATGGACTGTTCAAATTTCTGCCAACAAGAAAGCGCTACAGACGCATTAGATGCAGGACATCCAGATTCCATAACAGCGTCTTTCCACGTGCTATCAGACTGAACAACAAACCCATAGCCTAATATGCTAAATGGGTAAACAAACAATATTTATGTGCAATATGTCAATGTTCTTTACATAACTCTCTGCATAGTTCACTTTACACATCTCTATCTGCACTATGAAAACTGTAAACCGGATGTTTCTGGCATATATTGGTGGTGGGTAAGATTTTTTTTTTTTTTTACGTGTGCCTCTTTCTTTATAGTACTGTTTGTTATATATCCTTATATTTCTACTAAGTCTGTTCCTGTTGTTGTATTGTTTTTGTCTCTGCTGTAAAAACTTTCAAATTTTTATCTATTTTTTATTGTATTTATTTTTAGTATTTATTTTGATCAACAGTTCAGAGTGATGGTGAGTGTGGAAGAGAGGTGAAGAAGAGAGTACAGACAGGATGGAGTGGGTGGAGAAGAGTGCCAGGAGTGATTTGTGACAGACGAGTACCAGTAAGAGTGAAAGGGAAGGTCTATAAGAGGTTAATGAGACCAGCTATGTTATATGGGTTGGAGACAGTGGCATTGACAAAAAGGCAGGAGTCGGAGCTTGACGTGGCAGAGCTGAAGATGTTAAGATTTGCACTGGGTGTGATGAGAATGGACAGGATTAGGAATAAGTATATTAGAGGGTCAGCCCAGGTTGGAAGGTTTGGAGACAAAGCCAGAGAGGCAAGATTATGTTGGTTTGAACATGTGCTGAGGAGGAATGCAGAGTATATTGGGAAAAAGATGCTAAGGATGAAGCTGCCAGGTAACAAGAAAAGAGGAAGACCTAAGATAAGGTTTATGGATGTGGTGAGAGAGGACATGCAGGTGGTTGGTGTGACAGAGCAAGATGCAGAGGACAGGAAGAAATGGAAACAGTTGATCTGCTGTGGCGACCCCTAACGGGAGCAGCCGAAAGAAGAAGATTTTGATTTCTATTTTCAGTATTTTTAAATTATTATAAGTCTTCCTTCTATAAATTATAATTCTTATGATACAAGCCTGAGTATCAAAATTTCATGCAGTGATACACACTTTTTCCTCTGTGTTGATCTGTATGACAATAAAGTTTACTTTGACTTTGACTAATCCTTTTTTGAACTATTGATCTGAAGTAGTTTACTTAATTTGATCTTCAACCTGTGGGAATACAGATCTGTATCGGATCCAAGCCGGCAAGATTACTACCATCAGCTCCGAGCTCTAGACTCCTCCCCTTACCCATAATACACCTCCCCTGCCTTCCATCCCCAGATCTCGTTTCCCGCGATTTGTGAAAGCATCATGTCTCTGGAGCTCCAATTAGCAGGGTTTGTCATGTATTGTAAGTTTAATATTTTTTTGTTTAGTTAGCTGTTTTAGATTAGTGTAGGTACCCTTTCTCCCCTCCCATCACTTTGGTGTCGTGTATAGGTTTGTTGTAGGTGTTAGTTAGTGCAGTTTGTTAGTGTGCCCCCCCTCTACTCAGTTTAGTGTGTGGTGAATGGGTGTGTGCTAAAGTTTTAAGTTCTTTCATTTGGTGAAGTTATGGCTGAAAATCTTATTTTTAAGCGCTGCACAGAGTGTGCCCATAAGCTTGCCCCAGAGGATGGCCACACTCTGTGTGTAGCGTGTTTAGATGTGGCCCACCTTAATGCTGACTGTGTCATCTGTGCTGGGTTCAACCCCTGGGCTTTAAAACACAGAAGGGCCAAGTTGGCCCTTAAGGGGCTTCTTTCTGCCACTGATACTCCCTCCTCGTCCTCGGCTTCAGTCACAGCAGCTGCCCTGGCTGCCTCTCACACCTTTCTGCCTCTGGCCTCCTCTCCCTCCCAGGCTGGGACTCAAACTCCCACTTCTAAGCCTGTGGTAGTG
The DNA here is from genome assembly GCF_019279795.1 of Protopterus annectens. Classification (NCBI taxonomy): domain Eukaryota; kingdom Metazoa; phylum Chordata; order Ceratodontiformes; family Protopteridae; genus Protopterus; species Protopterus annectens. Next base: position 1,026,428,834 of record NC_056748.1, on the reverse strand, counting down.
GAGCAGAGGAGGGGTAGAGAATGGGAGTGAGAGTTGAGGACGAAAGAGAAGAGGAAGTGGTCTCCGGACCTCATGTCACCTAGCAAATCTGCTCGGATCCATGACTCCCCTCAGCTCCAATCTCCAGGGTTCTCCCCAGAGCTGGAGGAGGCACACCCAGTCTCCCGGGCCTCAGATCCCTGACTGGTTAGGTCAGAGTCTGTGGCCTCGTCACGGTCCACCCAGTTGCTTTTGGACATGGATCTGGATAAGATGATTAGGCGCTTTATCCATGCACAGATCTAGATGGGGGCCTTGCCAGCCCCCCTCCCACAGGAAGGGGCAGCTCGCTTCCCTTTTTTCAGCCTATTACTCCTTCCCTGATCTGACGTTTGGCTTCGGAGTTCTCTGATTCGAGGTTGTCCTTGGTCGGGGTGTTGGTGCCAACAGTCCTCACATCCTCGATGCCAGCAGCTGCCTGGAGCATCTTGGATCCAACCAGTTTGGATCTGAGCTAATCTTGGAGCCAGAGCCTGGGGTCGGATCTGAGGGAGTGGAACCTTTACCATCTGCTCCTATGTTGTTGGTCCAGGTTTCCTCTCTTGGAGCTCCGGCCACTTTGGGTCTGGCTCCGATTCTTGCATCAGACCCAGGGAGACCGGCCTCCTTATTGGCTTCCCAGGAGCTCTACTCTCTTTCGGTGTTCAGTGTAGTAGAACGGATCCTCTCCATCAGATTGAGGCCCCCAACTACCCCCTTGGGCTCCACCCAGACCCCCTCGGCTCTGCTTACAGTCCCTGTCATTTTACCAGAGGGACAGCCTGTGCCCAAAAGGCCCCAGACAGTTACCCCAGAGGAACAGACGGCTTGTGAGCACTCCCCGGAGAGCCCCATGGGAGAGGTGCATCGCAAGCACACATGTAAGAGGAGATACTTGGACTCTCCTGAGTCCTTAACAGATGACACGGACTTAGATGAGGAGGATGGCTCCCCAAGGTCACCTCCCGACGATGTCTCCTTCGGTGACATCATGGAGATCCTGTGCCAGCGGGGACGTTGGTCTGCCCCCAAGCCTTCCTCTGATGAGTCTGTGTTTCTGGGGGCCTTCTGCACAGGCCCATCTATGTCTTGGGTGTCCCCCCGCAGATACATTAGTGGATCTCATCACCCTGTGGGCATGGAAGGAACTGGATACCGTAGAGCCAATCCCCAAGTGGTCTGATAAGGTTTTGTGTCCCCCTACAGACTTCCTGGAACAAAGGCACTCCATTGGATGCCATGGTAGTAGCAGCAGCCATGAAGAGAGAACTATCTCAGGAAAGTTCCTTAGTCCACCCTCCTGACTGAGACTCTCAGATGATGGACCGGCTGGGGAAGTGGGTGTATGCTTCAGCTACCTTTTCAAAAAGAGCACTGAACTACTTGGTCTATGTCACGAGACTCCAACACGACCTGGTGAAGGAGCTGGTGGAGTCTCCACCCAAGTCCATGTTGCAGGAGGACAAGGCTTTGTTCTCCACAAAAATGGCCACCTTGAGAGCAGTATTGAATACGTCCATGCGACTCCTCTCCTATGCAACGGAAGGAGCATTGAGGGTGGCTGGATCTGTCATGTCCATGAGGAGTAATGCCTGGCTCAGGTTGTGCCAGTTTACCGAACCCTTTAAAGTGTCCTTTGTCAATGCCCCTTATGACTGCTTGACTCTGTTTGGTAAGACCATCAAGGAGACGTTAGTCCAGAGTGAAAAGGATGGGAAGACACAGTCTGCCATTGGGATCCCCTTCTCTAACCATCAAAGGTCCTTTTCCCGGAACCAGAGAGGGCAAAAGATGATGTGGTTCCAGAAGTTTCAGTATTCCCGGAACACTCAGGGCTCTTCTTCCCCCAGAGGCAGAGGGGGACAGAACGGATGCCAGCCCAGAGGCCAAGGGGGTTCGTGAAACTTCGGGTCTTGAGAACCTTTCTTAGACAGACCCAGGCAGCAACCCTGAGGGATTGCCTGACTGCTCTACTCTAGAGGCAGTCGGGGATAATTGTCCTTGCACCCAGCAGCATGGGAATCCATAAAAATGGATTGCTAGGTGCTGCAAATCATATCCATAGGATACTCTATCCCCTTTGTGGGTTCTCCAACCCCTCCCAAACACCTCTCAGATGTTCCACCCATGCAGAGGGAGGCAGCAGGACAGGAAAGTTCCAAGCTGCTAGGAAAACGAGCCATTGAAATTGTCCACTCAGATCAGTCCAGATCGGGCTTCTACTCCAGGTTCTTTTTGGTGCCAAAGAAAATGAAGGACTTAAGGCCCACTCTGGACCTCTCTACCCTGAACCTGTCAGTAGCCAAAGAAAAGTTCCGGATGGTCACACTACAGTCCATTATGCCATACCTGCAAGAGAGCGACTGGATGTGCTCGTTAGATCTCTAGGACGCTTACTATCACATAAAAATACACAGAAGCTCCAGGAGGTTCCTCTGCTTCTGGCTAGGGGCCAATCATTATCAATTTCGAGCCCTACCCTTTGGTCTCACCACAACCCCCAGGGTGTTTACCAAAGTGATGGCAGTGGTAGTGGCTCACCTGAGACTTCAGGGGATTCAGGTCTATCTGTACCTGGACAATTGGCTCCTCACTGCTCCCACCAGGCGTCTACTTTCCCAAACCAGGGACTACTTTTTGACACTCGCCCTGAGTTTGGGTATCACAATCAACACATCCAAATCTCTACTACAGCCTGTACAGATCATAGACTACATTGGTGCCAGAATAGACACACTCCAGGGCAAAGTGTTCCTGACCTTGGAGAGAGTTCAAAACCTCAGGATGCATGTCTCTCAAATCTACCATTCTCATCTTCCAACAGCAGAATTTGTGTTGAGGGCCTAGGCTTGATGGCGGTGACCATAACTCTCCTTCCATGTGCTCGGCTACACATGTGGATTCTTCAGTGGATGCTGGTGGTTCAGTTGTCCCTGTTGGATTTACCACTATCCTACCCTATCCGCCTAAGCCCAGTGTGTCGGTTGTCCCTCATATGATGGATGACGTCTCCGGACATTATGGAGGCACGACCCTTCATTTCAACCCTGGCCCTCACTACAATCTGGGTGGGGAGGCATTGTTGGGGCAGGACAGTCCAAGGCCTGTGGTCCCCGATAAAGACCAGCTTGCATATCATTGTCCTAGAGATGAAGGCGGTCCTTCTAGCATTGCAGGACCTTCATGCCTCTCTTCCTCGAGGGACAATTGCCATTCAGACATGTCAGTATTCTGGTATATCAACAAACAGGAAGGAACCAGATCTTATCCCATTTGTCGCGAGGCCATGAGAGTGTGGGAATGGGCGATCTCCACCGGTCACTTTCTTCTAGCAGTGCACATTCTGGGACGGTCCAACATCCTAGTGGACAGGCTACGTCAGACCATTCTGATGCCTTATGAGTGGTCTCTAAATCCATCAGTAGCAGAACAGATCTTCAGCGAGTGGGGTCAACATTGCTGTGATCTTTTCACATCTCCTTCTAATGCGAAGTGCAGCAGGTTTTTCGCTCTGACCCCCCCCCCCACACTGGGGGAGGCCCCAGAGATGCTGTAGTTCATGCTTGGCCTCCCGGTCTTCTGTATGCTTACCCGCTAGTTCCTCTCATCCCAAGGTTTCTACAGAAAGCTTGTTGACTGGGGAGCAAAGTGATACTCATTGCCTCTTTCTGGCCTTGCCAGGTATGGTTTCCCCTTCCTTTGGTCTCACCTTCTGGCTCCACCTTGGATCCTAGAGCCCATTCCGGATCTAATTTCACACCCATTAGGGGTACGTCTTCCGACTCTGGACAGCCTGAAGCTCACTGCTTGGCTGCTCCAGTTCCCATGATTGCCAGGACTCCCGGACTTTCATCCTTGGTTAAGTCCATTTTGGTGGCTGCTCATAAATCATCTACCAGAAAGGTTTATCACAGCAAATGGAAACGTTTTTCTTTCTGGGCTTCTCAGAGGAGTTTAAATCCCTTCACGGCACCTGTTCCCGCCATTCTCGATTTTCTAGCTGACATCTTCCAGCATGGCGCTAGCTCTTCTACCATTAAAGTTCAGTTGGCTGCTATTTCTCATTTTCATGTGGGTGAGAATTCTGCATCCTTGGCATCTTTGAGACTGTGTAAAGCCTTTATTAAGGGCACTTTTTTATTACGTCCCTCGGTCAAAGACCCTGTTCCCCTGTGGGACCTTACTATGGTCTCCAAGCCCTGGTCGCTCCGCCTTTTAAGCCTGCCGCTACTGCTAATCTAAAGTTTCTATCTTGGAAAATGGCCTTTCTGGTCGTTATTACCTCTACTAGAAGGGTTTCAGAATTACAGGCCTTGTCCATAAAATTTCCATACATGATTTTTCATAAAGGTAGAGTGTCCCTTCGAACCAATCCATCTTTTCTTCCTAAGGTGGCAACGCCAGTAAATATCAGTCAGACTATAAATTTGCCTGTGTTCTTTCCCAACTTTACCAACATGATGGAATATAAACTATACATGTTGGATGTTCACAGACAGTTATGATTCTATTTACACAGGGCAAAAAAAATTGTAAATCTGATCAATTATTTGTTTCAATCTATAGACCCTTTTTTGGCAAACCTATTTCCAAGGTCACTATAGCTAGATGGATTTCTTCTTGCATCCTGCAGGTCTATAAGGACAAAAGCATGTCTCCTCCAGGTCAGGTTAAAGCTCATTCCACTAGGTCCATGGCTACATCTGCAGCTTTCTGGTCTAGGGTGTCTTTGGATGACATATGCTCTGCAGCTACTTGGTCCTCATCTCATACTTTTATCTCCCATTAAAAATTGGATTTGACATCTAGAAGGAGAGCATCCCTCGACTCTGCGGTTCTCCAGAATATCCTTCCATGAGGGCCACCCAGGCGTTTAGTAGCTGGGGACTCTGTCCCCCAGGTTGAAGATCAAATTAAGTAAATTACTTCAGATAAAGAAGTTATCTACTTACCATAATGTCCCATCTGAGTAGTTGTACTTCATTTGTCTTCAACCATCCCTCCCTCCTTCCCCCAGACTTTGGCGCATCATCAGCCTATGGGCTGTATTATAGGTCACAAGTATGTTGTCAGGTTGGGTTATAAGTGTAAGTTCAGCAAACTCGATCTGGGGATGGAAGGCAGGGGAGGTGTATTATGGGTAAGGGGAGGAGTCTGGAGCTTGGAGCTGAAGCTAGTAATCTTGCCGGCTCGGATCCTATATGGATCCGTATTCCCACAGGTTGAAGTCAAATGAAGTACAACTACTCAGATGGAATGTTATGGTAAGTACATAACTTCATTTTATGGACCTTTTCAACCCAGGTCTCCTCTGAAAATGGACTACTTACCCAGCAGGACAATACTGAGTTAACAAATGTAAAATAAAATAAAATAAATAAAACTTATAAATTATCATTCAGAAAAAAAGACGTATTTGATCATTTCAGTACTGATGGGAAAAATTACATACAGCAAGTGTACTTATGTTGCCAACAGTATTTGAAAAGGAATTACTGCAGGTATTTTTTTTATTTATATGGGGCTCTAGATTAAACCCAGTAAAAATATGAGTTTTGTATGGAAATAAAGAGGTAGGGGATTTATAGTTAATTAACCTAATACTATATGCTACTTCATTAAATTTGTACAAAGTGTTAAAGTAGATAAATGAAAAACATGAGAGATTAGTAGTAAAACTGCATAAATATAAGTATGATCATTTTTTGGTAAAGTAAAAAAGAGCAGAAATAAAAGAAAAAGAATGTATAAATGAATAAATAAAATGTTACCAATAAAAAATATTTTTTATGGAAAATGAAAAATGGCGAAATACAAAAAGATAGAAAGTTATGGTATAAGAATGTTATGATAAAACATTACTGTGTAAATCCATGGGAAAATCTAACAGATTAAAAAATTAAAGCTATAAAAATAAGAAGCAAATGATGTAATCAGAAAAAAGAATGTCAAGATTTGTTGGTGAGACTGGTAATAAATAAATTGCCAGTAAAAGGAAACATGCCATATAAAAGGAAAAGTGTGGATTATGTTTACATTGTCAAGAAGAAGAAACTTTGGATCATGTGCTTTTGAAATGTAAAAGAGTAAAAATGTTATGGAGAAATCTATGTAAAGAAGATTTTTTGAAGATGTAAAATAAGTAGATAAACATGGATATGATTAAATAAGGATAATATAAGAATAGAAGTAAATATGTTAAAAGAATAGATAAAAAGTAATTTTATGTTATATGGGTAATACAGAATATAAGAGTAAATGTAATTATGTTTAGCGGTAAATGGATTTTAGTGACAGTATTAAGTAAAATCAGATGGTGGTTATGGAAAGGAGTGGGGGGTCTAATAGAGATGAAAGTTTAGTATGATTTTAAAGAAAATTATGAATGTGTCTTTGTTTATCTATATATTTGTAGATTTGTAAATATTTTCTAAATAAGAGTTCTTTTTGTATATAAATAAAGGACCCCTATTCTTTTCAGTAGATGCCATGGGATCTTTTGTATCCAACTGAACTACTACCAACTCAGGCAAATTGGGCCTCTGTTTAACTTATCAGAAGAACAACACCCCACCTCCCCTAATACTGCACTGCAGGGTCAGCAATTCATCTATCTGATATGGAAATAGAACCCACAGCCTTCTACACTAGAGACAAGCGTGCTACCTGTTGCACCAATGACATTGCAAATATATATTATGCTAAGATCTTGCAGTAATATGTAATCTAACTACAACTGCAAATAAAGCTACAAGACAGGTCACAGAACAAACTAAAAAATGCAAACAGGCATATTTTTAGGCTAAAACATGGAAAAGAAGCAGAAAAAAGTATCACCACGCAGTTCACTATAACTGAAACTTAAAATATTTATGCAAAATTTAGATACATTTTTTTTTTCTTTCTGGTTGATGAAAAGCTTGTTTCACAAACTTCAGGGCATTCCACACCTCTCAGAGTCATGAATAAAAGACCCTGAGTGGACATAGCTCCTTGTTAAATTTAGCAGATTTGCTAGGGAGTGATCCAATCAAATAAATCCAGTACTGGAGCTCTAGTCCTATGACTCTGAGCTAAAAGTCAATGACCCCAGGTAGGTTAGAATTTTAGAGACTTTAGCTTAATGTCTTAATGTGGGCTGGACAGACACAAAGAACAGGGGAAAATAGTAGCAAAGTAATCAGAGAGTCACTGGTGCAGTAACTCATCAAATATTAGTTGCCAGTGGCAGCTCATCTTATTGGACTGCAGCCCCCCAGCTGAAAACCAAAACTAAAAATAAAAAAAATAAAAAAAATCACATATGCGTGAGTAGAAATTCGAATCCGGACTGCTGTTTCACCAGTCCAGATTTGGAAGAAGGCAGCAGTCTTACAAATGCCCCAGACGTCTATGTGGTTACAGCTGCATAGACTGGAAGGGGATCAGACTGCAAGGGCTGCAGTCTGTACTCATCATTCCAGAATGCATGCATGCATGCTTGGCCAGAAACAAAGCTTAGCTGCTGAGGATAAACTGCATGCTCAGAACAGAACTTAGCTGCTGGTGAAGAGAAACTGCATGAGGAGTTATGGTTGGCTGCTGAAAGAAACAGGCTTACTGCAGAGTTATGGCTGCAAATGGACTGCAGGTACTTCCTTTAGGGTCTTTGGTGTGTGTGTGTGTGTGTGTGTGTGTGTGTGTGTGTGTGTGTGTGTAAAATGCCCCAGTTAACTATAACTGGAGGCTACAGAGAAGTCCAGATTCAAACCCTCAACCTTGGATACAGGTAGGAAGAACCTGAATTCCCTACTCACCACCACTTTTGAAAAGCATTCAGATTTTTGCCTCATTGTTTTGTTCTGTTCCTTATAAAATCAGTGTTTTTCTGGATTTTCAGACATTTGAATTTCAGACTTCATATTCTTCAGAAAGTACATGGTAGCACAAAACATTTTATTCTAACAATTATTAAAGTTTATAAGATCGATATTTGAAATGTGTCCCTATTTTTAGGGCTGTATTTCCCCATTATTGGCTTTGTGCAGGTTTTTTTGTGCTAGGAGGTTGAGAGCTATGGTGATAAGTGAATTCAGTGACTATGTTTGGGGGCTGTATTCCCTCATTATTGGTTTTGTCCAAGTGTTTTGTGCTAAGAGGTTGAGAGCTATGGTGAGAACTGAATTCACTAAATGATAGCCATTTAAGCTTCAGTCTTCCTGTCTTTCAAGAAACAGCTGATTTGGCATAGTGGTATGTTGTTCTGACTGTACTGCACAGGGTCCTGGGTTCAAGACTTGGCAGTGAAATGCATGGTGGTAGCACAGCATTTTATTCTAGCAACTCGCCAAGGTTATACAAGCAATGTTTAAAATGTGTCCCTGGTTTTTGGGCTTTTGACCCCACCCCCAATAAATGTCCTTTTCCAGATTTCTTGTGGTCATGTGCTGCAAAGTTGAGAGATACAGGTGAGTGTCGTGTGGATTTTACAAAGAGCTAAGAGCTTCAGGGGAAGAGAAGTTTTGTGCTGCTTATGCTGAGTCAGCTTGCATTGTTAATAGCACAACAGGTAGTGTACTTGCTTTTGATGCAGAAGGCTGTGGGTTCTACTCCCACAGTATGTAGATGTATCACCAATACTGTACTGTGCTGTACTTTTAAAGGGGGTGGATGCTGCAGTCCTGAGAATGTCCTCTTTGGTGGAGATACCTAGTAACCATGAACCTGTTATCAGTTTGCTATCCATTCCCTATTGCAATATTACTAGCTTATCATTTAACAGACACTTTATTTGTAGATGAAACAATGAAATATAAAGCTGTTTGCTAGCAGCAACCTCTTCGTTAGTTACAGATCTCTTTAATTTGGAATTATTTAGATGACTTTTACTTCTGCAGAGATTGCGCATATTTACTGATACTGGTGGACTGTAAAAGTTTGAGTAGACTTTTATGATGGAAATGTTCTGAATTGGACAGTTTTGTCATTATTGGTTCATGCATTTTTTCATTGTTTACTTTACTGGAAAAATGTTCAAAACCGTAAATTAAAAATGTGCTCTAACAACTGTACTGTATTATACAAAGAATATAATTTAATACAGTCTGGAAGGTGTATCAAAGAACACATGTATGTTTCATGTGCAAGGGGCCTATGATTTGAAAACAGCCCAAAGTTAATCTTTATCTGCCACTGGCCAGATGTATTTTCTTTGAATGTGGGTTTCAATGCTGTTTCAATTAATGTGAGTTTCAAGGGCAGAGAAGTTTTAATGCTAAGTCGATTTTCATTGTGAGACTGCATTGCTTTGTTTAGCAGATGCCTATTGGTTTTGTGCTGTAAAATGTAAAATAAAACTTGAAATCCAAATCATCATAGAAGTAAAGCAGTATACACATTACAGTGTTTATGGTAAATGGGGTGAAATAGCCAAGTAATGGGACAGTGGGCTGCAGGGGGAGGCCACATTCAACCATGATTTTATGAGGGATGAATGGCAGCAAACTCAGACAGCCCCGGCTGAACTATAACTCTCAACTGTCTAGATTTTCACAGAATGACTAGATTTTTGCTTCTTATTTTTGGTTTGTTCCTCATAACATTTGTGGTTTTCTGGCAAATCATTTAGGAATGAAGTCACTAAATAATGACAGGCATTGAGTTTCAGACTTCATTCCCTTCAGAAACATGCATGCTAAAGCTAAAGGACCCGGTGCAGTACAGTCAAAGCAACATACCACTATGCCAAATCAGCTGTTTCTTGAAAGACAGGAAGACTGTCTAAGTTTATGCAACAACACTTTTTAGTACTGTCTGTACATTCTCACGATATATTTGGCCTTATTCAGATTTCCTGCATTAAGAGGTTGAGAGGTGCGTGCAAATAAATCACTTTATAAAATTAGTTATATCCAAATCTCTCAACTGTCCCTGACTTTGGCGCAAAATGTTGCTCTCCCCTAATAATCCCTCTGCAAAATGGCAATTTTGGAAGAAAATGTGGAGGGTTTACAAGTAAGAAATAATTGTAATGATCAGAATTATAGATTACTTTTATTTCAGAAATGCATGTAGATTCTCTTATTTTAGTCAGCTGCTCAACTTAACAGTACTAGTATTAAAACATGTCCCTTCTTTGACAGGTTCCCAGCTGTATTGTGTGGCTATTGTATATTTCAGCATCACATTTTTGGTCCGTTTTTCATAAAATTGTGGTTTTCTGGCAAATTAGTGGCAAATCATTAAAGACTGAAGTTAAAAAATAATGACAGATATTTGAGTTTCAGATTTTATACCCTTCAGAAAATTCATACGAATGCAAGACCTACTATTCTGTTATCTTTCTAAGTTGTTTCTAAGAGCAATATTTAAAAATTGTCCTTATTTTTGGGCCTTTGTCCTACTTCTATTTATGGCTTTGTTCAGATTTCTTGCTCTGAGGTTGAGAGGTATGACAAACATGTCAGGGCCATCACCCTCAGCCAGACACATTTCAAATTGTGACATGCTTGTTGTAACCCACTCCTCCATGTAGTGACTGGATGTGTCCAAGCAAGGCAAGGAGCAGTTATGCAGTGTAGGTGTGCAGAGTATCCCCCATCCAAGGTAGACACAAGTGCTATAGTGGCTTTTCATTTGTCCTTGATTTTGCAGAATGTTCTAGTTTTCTGTCATATTTTATACTGCTGATTTATGCTAATTATTATTCAGAAAATGCATGTGTTGCACTGCCTGTTGCTCTGTGTTTAAGTAGCAAGGCTTTAATGACCATTAGATAAGCTTTTTTGAGATTGTAAGATGCAAATAAGCTTTAATAAGCATACTGTTAAAGAATTACCAACACCAAAAGCCGTTTTGTTCTTGCCATGCACAGAATATTTACATAACTAGATAATGTATAAGCCTTAGGTATTGAAATGCATATGACAGTATTTGTAATAAATGACAGGATTACAGTATTTTCTGAACCTCACAATATTTGTTGGAGACTTGCAGTCATCTTTGCAGACTTTACCACTAAACTAAACAGAATGCCAATCTATCATGTGTGGTCCATAACATGTGCAGTAATTTTTTAAGCAATTTATCTTGACCTTGTTTCTTGTTTGCTGTTCATTTTTTACTTTGATCATGTTTTCCCCATGAAACAAGTAGATAGTTGTTGTCAGGCAGCAGGTCTTTTTTGGATAAGAAACATTTTTACAAGGGGGGTATCACAGAGATTGCTACTTTCAACATGTTACTTGGTACTTTTATAAAGCTGAATATAAATTATAATTACAACTGCAGTGCAAATAGAAGTAGTTTGAGTTGAGTGCTGCTTGTTTTTTATACTTGATTTTGACTGGCATTCCAGTAATGTATTTAAAAAGTAATTTATTTTTTCATGCCTCACAACCTTTTTTCTTCCATCTAGATAATAAGTAAGCTGTCACGTAGCCAGTGCATTGAAATATTTTTTTTCTTCGGCACATCATTTTGTCTTGATTGGACTCTCATAATGACAGTTTGGCACCCAGGGCAGCGTATTTAATTAAAGTACCAGTTTTTGTGGTTTTGAGCATAGCTCTGCTCCTTTCTAGTTGGTCAAATCCCTTCCCCTTATCATTCCCATTGGCCCCACCCATCTATCTGTCTCCTGCAGCCCTCATTTGATTTGAAGTCACCAGCTGCCACTGTTGGTTGCCTTTGTGTGAGCTGAAGGAAATAAAGTAGTACATAATACACTTTACCATGTTTGCAGCTCACTGCATGTCCTGTTGGTATAGCTTTCTATCAAAATGCATATCAAGAAGCATATTGGCTTCTGATACATTCTTCAGAGGTTTTCAGTCTCACATATATGTGCGACATCTTCCATCTCTAAACTGCATACTTCAGCCAGCCGTTGTAGTCTGAATGTTGCATCCATGCCACAAGCAGAATCTGTTAGTGTGATTTTTGCACTGTGGCTCTTAACTAATCATTTGGTATTGTTTACTGTAGATGGCTATAATACATTACCATACTAAAACACTATATGTATGTGTATTTTTGTTTGTTTATTTATTTATGTTTTTCTGGCTGAAGGTCCCACTAGGCAGAGTCTTTACAGAGTAGAGGACTGGAGGGACAACACAGTGTCACAATATAAATATAATTTCTACAGACATAAAACATAGTATATAATAGGAATACACAGAGGTACAGTGGTATTATGAAAATGAATAAAGCTGGCAAATGTGTTACAAGTAACTAAACAACAGCTGAAGAAATTCACAGATATGTGCTATTAGAATGTTTTTTCCTAGTGTGTCTAGCTTCCTCCCACATCCTAAAGACATGTTAATAGATGAATTGGCAATCCTTAAATTACCTATATATATATATATATATATATATATATATATATACATGTGCGTGTGTGTATTTATACACACATCCTTAAAAAAATGCCATCCCTAGTTCACAGTTCTCTACCTTATATCACTGCATGCTGAGATGTACTCCAGCTAGGGTCCCTATTAGATTGACGAAAACTCAAAATTTCGAACGGCTTAGAAGTCAAAAATGCTGTTCCTCGTAATTGCTATTTTGAGCTTGTGGTACAGTTAAGATCGGAAAATTTGCCCTTTCCTCACTGTAGTGTGATCTCAATAGCAATTTCAATTTCCTGCATTTCTGCTTATATGAGCATTTGAGATTTTGAAGTTTCGTCTATAGAATATAGATTCCTCCAGCTATCCTCCTAACCTTGACTAGCATAAAGTGGAAATAGAAAAATGAATCAATGTATGAATTTTCCCATGCTCTGGTCATGGGTGTGTCAATAATAACAGCAACAACGCTAGCAGTGCGGTACCTATATTGTAAAATGGATACAAATATGAGTTCATAATGATAATTGTGAGGCTGCCAGCCCAGCTATCTAGAATTTTGTAAATAATCATATGTCATTTGTGAATATTAATATGATCCATAGACTTGTCTTACACATGTAAGAGAACTATATGTTATGTGTATATTAAACTACTGATGCAGAAGTGTGTGTTGAACTATATGTTATGTACTGAGCTTCAAGAATGTAACCACAGTTTACTTTACTGGAAAAGAACAGAAATGGATATGGACTATGTGCCTGTGCAAATGTGTGCTTTTATGGTAGAAGCTGGAACATACAGAGTTAACTTGCAAACCCTCAAGAAAATAAGTTGAAAAGTAAAGTGCTTTATGATTGTGTTTCAGTTCATCAAGGAGACAGGATGTCTAGAACTAAAAGCTTATTTCTATTATCTTGAAACAGAAACAATTACTAGGTTTCAAATGTAAAAGTGTTAATTGTTTTACGACTTCCAGTTCTAGACAAACTTCTCAGAGATATGTACTTCTCACACAGAGGGATGTTAAAAATTATGTTAGTTTCTGTTATTCTGGAAACTGAAGGCAGGTGACAAAGAGTGATGTCATCCTGGCTAGTCCAGCAGTAATGTGTATTATTAATTTAAGACCTATCTCAGAGAGTAAGTCTGTCCATTTTGTATTTGTCTTTGTACCAGAAAACAGCCTCTCATCAGCACTTGCCTTGCTAATAGTAAGTAACTAAGGAAAAGTATCTTTTAGATATAGATAGGAATGTAGTACAGACACTTTTCTGTATTTATTTGAGACTGCCCAGTGTTGTTTTAAATATTTCCTGTGATTCTGAACTCTGTAGTCACTGTTTTGAGTTATTGAGTTTTGTCTTGTTCTTTTATTGTTTATTATTAAATATATTTAAAACTTTTCATTGTGGCTGGTTTGTTTAGAGAAATTTAAACTCTTAGCGTACTTGCATATAAATTTGGTAACACTGTACAGGCCACTCCTAAATAGCCTTGAAAGTATTGGTCCCACTTACCATTTGGATAATAGTAACATTACACAGTAAGATTGGTCATCCTTTGGGAAGGGCCTTAAAGTAGCTGATAAGTAAGGGTGACTGGTGGCAGTGGTAGTCTGGGCAGAAGGGGGCATAGCTAGTAAACCTGTGCCAGACTTTCCCAGGTGTGTGTTTGTGTGTTTGTATATCAGTTGTGTGTGTGTATGTGTGTGTGTGTGTGTGTGTCTGTGTGTGTGTCAGCTTCTTGGGCAGGGTGACGAAGCACTGTTTGGACCGAGACGGTGCTGGAGGTCTTAGCTTGGCACCTCAGCTGAGATCTTAACCCTATAGCTGTACCAATGGGGAGTCTTATTGGGGATCTGGAGAAAGAGGGAGAAACCAGCCCCAGACTTACTGTGATCTCTATGTGCTCTTAAGGGAAATTGTACTTTACTGTGTGTGTACTTGTCATCCTCCCAATGTGTACATCCCTCACTGCTGCTAGTGGTGAGGGTTGAGGCTCCTTGATTACTGGGCCAGTGCAGAGGCATCACATATTAATTGTTTGGCAATGGAGGGATAGCCACATCACATATTAATTGGTTGATAGTGGTGAGTTAGCCACATCACATATTAATTGGCTTGTACTGGTGTGGGTATTGAATTCCTATAGCCTGTGTACAGTGGTCATTGAAGGTGTTTGTACTCTCAATCAACTGTGCAGTGAACATTCAGAGTTCATATCAAATTGTTTTATTTTTTTTTTTGTTAGCTTAGTTAGTCAGGGAGAGCAGGCAAGCATGTCAGCAGAGGAGTATGGCAAGTTGACAAGGAACCAGTTGGTTGAGAAGTGCCAGGCTAAAGGACTGGTGCATGCCAACCTGACTAAAGCAGACATTATTGCAGCTTTAGTCACAGCTGCATCACAGAATAGCAACCAGTAAGACAATCAGACTGGCTGTGGCGATGTACAACTCTCAGAAAATGAACAGCTCAACCTTTCCGCAGAGGACTTAAAGATACATCTGGAGTTATAAAGGCTTGAGTTGGAGGCCAAGCATGTGGAAATAGAAGCAGCAGAGAGACTGAGACATCTGGAGTCTGAGGCGAATGAGAGGCAGAGGCAACATGAAAAGGAGATTATGACTCTTCACCAGAGTCATGGAGGTAATGGAGAAGGGAGTAACTGGAACCCAGAAGCAATAAAGGCCAGTAAATTTCTTCCACAATTTACAGAGGGGGATAATTTTGATAATTTCATTCATATGTTTGAGAGGGTATATAAACAGTTTAATGTTGACCAAGGGCTCTGGGTACAGTTGCTGACCCCCTCTATGGTAAAGCTGTAATTGTTCTTTCCAAACTCTCTGAGACTGACTGTTTCAGTTATAGTGCTGTGAAGAACTGTTTGCTAGAACTTTTTAAGTTAACACCTGAAGCTTATAGGAAAAAGTTTCATGAGCATAGACACAAGGCAGATGAAAGTGTGTGTGAATATGTTGCTGAACTAAGCACTTATTTTCATAGTGGGTGAGTGGATTTCAGATCACCACTTTTGAAGGGCTGGCAGACCTTTTGGTGAGGGAACAAGCCCTCAACACTTTGCCTGAGGACATGAGAATCTGGTTAGCTGATAGACAATGCACTACTGCAGATGAGTTGGGGAAGAAAGTAGACCTATACCTAGCAAGCAGGGCATCACTGCACAGGAAAGGGACACCAGTTCTTCTCAGGGGTCTAAGGGAGCCCATGGTGGGCAGCCCAGACTACCACTACAGAGTCCGTCAGTAGCAGGGGAAGCCACTAGTCCAGGTACACGTCCAGGACCAAAGGTTAAATGTTTTAAATGCAACCAGTGGGGCCATGTAGCATATAGATGTTCACAGAGGCAAGATGGGGAACAAAAGGTGGGCAAGCCAGTAAGTACGAATGACAAAATACCAACAGTAGGTTGTTTCGAGACAACAAGGGTACCAAACTACCACCCCGCAGATGCCCTGATAGGAAATGATTTTGATAATACAGTTACATTCAGTCAGGCTTTGGGACAAGCATGCAGGTGTGGTAGACTGGGAGAGACCCAGACAGATAGCACACTTTCAACCAGTATTGGTGAGGTGGGTACTTCAGAGAGGGAGCTACCCTGTAGCAGTGAAACTGAAGGTGAGCCACAGCTACTTTGGGGCACTGATGTTCCCTTGGACAGAGTGACTTCTGTGTGTGACCCCTTTCTGCAACTCTGATTATTTTTTGTTTTGGTTTTTAATTTTTAGTTTCATTAATATGTTAAAAACAGATGAAGAATTATGAAAAGATCTATTGTCTCTTTCTACATGGAATTTTTTTTTCATATTAGGCCAGTTGTATATACTGTATATAGTTATTCATTTAAACTTACATTAGACTGTTTGTAACATACATGTTTAAATTTAATAAAAATATTTGAACAAAAAAAACAGATGAACATATTAAAACAACAAAGAGAGACATAGGGAGGAGTGGAAAGGGAAAGAAGAAAAGAAAGAAAGAAAAATAAAAGAAAAAAGCAGAAGAAAAGAGGGAAAAAGTAAAGGGGAAACAATTTATATTTATAGTTTAACTTTGAGTAGATTAATTCTGTTTGTTTTTTAATAGTTATTGTCTGTGAGATGGTTTCCCAAATCCATGTTTATTGAATACGTGTCTTTCTTAGAATTATAATTATAAGTAATAATTTTACTCATTTTTTGCTTTGTTAGTAATATACTATGCTATTCTGAAGCAGTAGCAATAGTAGTTGGTCTGGTATTTAGTATTAAGTTGGTGCATAGTTTGAATGGGTTTTTTCATCAAACTAGGAACATTTGGTTTTATGTTAGATTTTACATTTGTAGTTGTAGTTATATTATTTATAGTTATATCAATTTTAGATGGTAAGTCTATATCAAGCAACATAAAAGTTTCATTCATGATCCTTATGGTAACTTCTCATCTTTTATGTAACCAATGTATATCTTTGATTGTAGAATGATAACAGTAAATTATGCTTTACTATCATAGATGCAATATGTCATGCCTGAAATGTATTTAATTGAATATTAATGGATGATTAAATAGTACTTAAGAGGGTTAGTTTACTTAAATATTTAAAGTTACATAAAGCTCATAATGTTTTTTCTACAAAAAACTCATGGCTACTGCATCTGTTCTAGCTTAGAGTTTTTTTGTCTTGAACAGATACCATCAATTACTTTGTATATTTTCTATCTTTCACATGCATAAGAAAATACCTGGGTTCTTCTGCTTTATACATTACTGCTGTTTTCATTTTCTTAGCTTTCCTGTGGCTGGTGAATTCTGACTCTTATCTCCTGTCCTCAAATCAGGCAACTTCATTTAGTCCTTATCATAATAATAATTCAATCGTTGCTGAATTCCCTCCAGCATTTCTTTGATTCTGTTATGTTTTTCTAGCATTAAGGAAGCTGTAGTGAATATGCTAGTCTTTAGCCTTCTTCCCATCAACAGTTGAACTGGCGAGAGATTGAGTGCCTGCTGTACAGTATTCTTGAATTCCAAAACTGTGAGATGACAGTCCCCATTAGTGCAGTGCTCTTTTTTCTTCAGATTCTTCGCTATCTGAATAAGTGGCTGGCTTATATATACCCATTGTGCTACAATGGGTGATTTTCAACTTGAACAAGTTCAACTGTCTGATCATGAATGAACACTTGATGTTTTCCACAGGAAATAACTGCTGGGGTAGTTTATAAGTATTTAGTGACAGTAATTCCTTCTGTTTTGCTAATTTCTATTTTTTTCTTGTTTGTGTGACTGTGAAGCAAATACAAACAAACATATATACATACATTATATATAGCTATATGAAGGTTTGGAGGCGCTTGCCTCCTATATAGGGTGAAGCAGGAAGCTCGCCCAATGCAAAAAAATGCTTACATTTACATTTTTCATCATATTGAGTTGTTGGTGAGTTCAACTCAGCAAGTTGAGTCCTCATTCATTTGTAATTCATAAATTTGTAATTTAAGGTAATTCTTTCTCTAGCTGTTCTTTCCATTGTTGACATGAACTTACGAGTATGCATTGTGCATTTAAACTCCCATTCTTACCCATTCATTCATTGATTACCTGCTTAATCTAATTCAGGCAGCAAACTAAGATTTTATCCTGTTACTCAGGTGGCAGAAGGCAAAGAAATGAATTCTGGCTAAGATATCAGACTATTGCAAGATGTATGAGCATGCATGCTCACAGACACACAAACACATACATGAACATACAAACATCACTAACATACAGTATTTGTATTTTGAATAATTTAGAGGAATAGCAATTCACCTATGGTTTGTTTTTAGAATGTAGGAGGTAAGCAAAGTAGCTAAAAACAACATGTGCAGAGAGGACATTCAGACTGTGCATTAAGCATCCCAGCTGAGAATCAAACTGGAAAACCAAGCACTGTGAAACAGCATCACTAATTATGTGGCACTCTGCCACCCCTTTTTTTGCTTAAAACTAAAGTCTTGCATTCTTTGGTCATATATTGTGAACCACTATTTGATATTACAGCATTAGGCATGTCTTGTCTTGAAAGCACATACTTCAATGGACTTATTGTACTGGATGCTTGTCAGCTTGATCATTTCATTGTACTTGGAATAATAGTTTTCATATATTGAATACAGTGATTTTTTTTTTAAATGAAGCACAGTTTTGCCCACACTTTTCCAAAGAGGTCCTCGTACTATATAAGTTAACATTCTTTCACTGGGACTGTTGCAGGTGAATTGAATGCATTACAGTTTTGCACTGCTTCGTTAAGCTATACTGATATTTAAGACTCTTACATTACTCTTTAGCACTTTCCTTGCGTTATTCTAAGACAGGACTCATATATTTTCCTCAAGCTTCTGTATTCTTGGCTGATTTGATACTATAATGTTATACTTTTGACAATTAATTCCTCTCTACATTCAAAATCACATCTAAGTTTCCTTTTATGTCTTATTTCTGCTACTGCCAACCTCTCACTGGATTATCTTTAATAATTGCATTTCTAAGTCAGTGTCGGTATATGTTATGAAATACTTTCACTTTTTCATGTGTCATACATAACTGTGTTATCACACAAAGAATCTCTAATCCTGTAAATTTTCATTCTGCCCCGATAAAGCTGTTGTACTTGATATACATATACTGGCCTTATTGTCTATAATCTCAGAAGTGCCTTGTACAAAGAATGTCAGATAATTGTAATAACTTCATAAAAACTCATAGAAAACTAAGTATGCTTTACAGAGCCAAAAACTTTCTCACCGGTGCAACTAAAACTACGCGTCTCTACTTATCTCCTCTTCACACTTCTTTATGGTGTTCCCATGTTTACTACCCTCCAGACATCATAAAAATTAAAACTTGAACAATGCTATAAGAAAGTTGCTAAATTTGCAGCAGTTACCCTTTTCAGAACCCACTACTGTATAGCACTAAAAAGCCTAAATTGTTTGACTACCCCAATCAACTAACATATACACAGCTTCTTACCACCTATGAAATTAGCCATCACCATCTGCTTGTCCAGCACTAAATAGCACTCTACACAACAATGTTTCCACTCAGCCATTATGATCCAATGACCAATTCATGTCTGTCCACAAACCAAAAATCTGCTAGGTATTGTCTATACGTCTACCATGTTGTTAAGGCCTGAAACTCCTTACTTGTATCCATCAGGTCAATACCCTCCCTCCCATCCTTAAAATTATTCTGAAAGACTTCATAGCCAAAATCTGGCTCTGTTCTTATTCAAGATCAGGATAAACTATATCCATAAAAGTGAACAAGTACCTTATACCTCCTTACTACTCCTTCTTTACTCACTTTCTGACTTCAATCAATTTCTCTCCCCTGGCTTTCTCTCTAAGTATTTTCAAAAAAAAGCTGGACAACAAAGCCAAGAGCAAGAATGCAGTGCAAAGCTTTCAGGTTAAACAACCCTTCCTTAGTGCAGCATAAACCCATTAAAATCAAACACATTTTAAAAGAAGAGACAAGACACAGAAGTAGAAATATTAAGCAGAAGCTTTGCTAAAAGGAGATAAATAATTGTAATATGCATGCACTTAATCATAAGAAGGGTACTTTTCCCTGTCTTAATTGTTTGGCTCATACCTCCATTCCAAAACTACATTTAATTCTAATAGATTTTTAAAGAGATATTGCCAATCTCAGAAATATTAAGGACTGACTCAGAAATCTCATTAATGTCCATTTTGTTTTCTATCTTTGGAATGCACTCACTTTCTCTGACTCTCTTAGTCTGGCTTCAGTCATTCTGATGTTAAAATATTACCTATATATTTTAGACTCCTACATCTTGTCTTATACTTGTTCTTATTTCATTTTAAACTCTATTGTTTCAGCCTATTCAATAGCTGTCCCAGGTTCTTGCATATTCTTGTGTCTGATCCTCAGTGGGAGATCTTCAATTATATTCGCAAGACCTTTTAATGACAGGTGCTCCTGTCTTTGAAATGCATCAGGTGCTGAAGAAATATAAAATGGAAGTCTCAGGAATATGTTCCTTCCTTATGCACTATTAAATGCACACAAACTGGAGCTTTCTTGTTCTAACTTTATTTGCCAGAATCCCCACTTTGAGTGCAATACTGAAACAGCTTAGCAGTTGACATAGTTCTGTTTCCTTAACTCTTAAGCAATGGTTAATGCTTCTTTTAATCACTTTGTTCAGACCTTGTGGAGCAATACTTAAGCAGATATTGTCCCGCTTCACAACACTGACCATACCGTTTACCCATTCTTTTGGTTCTTTTTCTTATTGAAACCTAAGCTTTTCTATTCATCTCAGTCCTTAATCAAGTCACCTTGTCAGAACTACTAATACTTTGGAGTATAATATTACTGACATATATTCTGCACTGAACTGAATATGATATTTTCCTGGCCAGTGTTGCAAACTTGTGAACAAATCAGGATATTCATGCAGGATATCTTTGCTATGGCTCAGTATAGTATATGAGATGGTTTTGATATTGCTTTGCATTTCAGACTTCATTTTATTTAATAAAGTCTATACTTGGACATTAAGAATATGTTTCATCACTTCCAAATTTTCAGAAACCAAGTATCTCAAAATGTTAGGCAAATTCACTTCCTTACTCAGCTCACTTTTTTGAAAGAACTTGTACTTTTTATATTCATATATCAATAGCTTTTGGTCTAATGGCATTACTTAGTGACTTGGATTCAGCAGCAGTCTGTCTACTACTTTCCTTTCAATGCATACCTGTCAGCCCCAATTTTTTTTAAGTATTTTCTAACATAATAGTTATTGCATATAATCTGATTTAATTACTTATTAATTTTAACCTTTTCTTGCCAGTCAGACTATTCTGTTGCCCTGCTGCTTTATTTTCAGACTTCACATGATCAGCTTTCATTTAATAGTGGCTAGAAACAGCTTATTTTCTTCTGACTCAATAAAATGTTTTTCTTCCTCTCATAACCGAGATTTGATTTTCAGAAGTGACAGACTCCCTGTATACTTTATGGTTTTCTTTCTCATCCTCATTGCACTTAGGACTGATTTTAAGTTTATTATTTGGCTCACATTTTCTTCAGTTAATTTTTCCTTTCTTTATTTTGCATTTGTTGACTGCATTAGACCAACAGAGCAAAAGCCCATTTTCAGTGGTGGCCCAGGGAGAGCCAAGGTGGCATTACAATGCACATTACATTGGCATATTAATAATCTGACAATCAGAAATATAGGTATGTAGCACAATTTCAAAGGTAAATATAAAAAGGTGAGGGAGGAGGAAATTGGAGTGGGAAGACTGCTAGGCCAAGTAGTAGAACTGAAGAGTGATTATAAACATAGAAAGAAGATGGTTGAATTTCAGGCCCAGCTACAGGATCAGGTTTTGGTAAGGCAGACTTTTAGTTTCTCTATGAATGTATGTTGCTTTGTCTTCCTTCTAATATTAGATGGGATGAGGTTCCATAGCTTAGCTATGGAGACACAGAAAAGTGAGTTACTATGGCAGCCACTGGATTTAGCTACTTTAAGGAGGTTATGAATTTGAGAAAGCAAGCATATAGTTGGTATATATTTCTCAGCTAATGTGCAATGTAACAGGCATTTATTTGCGGTTGTTGGATTTTATGTGCAAGCTTAACTTCACTGTGTACTTGCAATATTAGTCACTTTGCATACAAGGATACATGCATTGCTTTTGATAAGGTCAGGTAATACTTATATTAAAAACCTACATCCTGTTTGATCCTTCATTGTACCCTAACTGCTTTGTCTTTTATCAGTGAATCATGTCACCAATTTGTAGACTTTGGCTAGATTATTCATCTTAGTAACATAACTAAGTAACATCAGCCCCCTGATATAAAACACGCTAAACGCACGTTTGCGCGGTTTAGCGTGATTTAGCGTGATTTAGCGCGGAGTTGCCACTGTTGCACACTAGGGCAGCGCGATTTAGCATGGAGTTGCCACTGTTGCACACTAGGGCAGCGCCAGTTAAGCAGGTTTAAACTATTCGGGCTACCTAAAGTCCACTCTTCAGATTTTCCCTTAAAACTACCTTCCTCAAAGTATACTACTGTTCTATTTAGTGTATCCTATAACTATAAATTATCTCTACTTGACTCCCAAGTAGACTATTCTCTATCTGTATAACCCAGCACTTGCTCCTACAGTACTTATCACCTTGATACAGCACTCTTGTTACAGATAGTACCCCAAAAAAGCAAACCCCATTTCTCGGTCACCCACACCCCCAAAACCTTTTTTAAGTTTTTCCGTCTATTCCTTCTAGCATGTCGAGGGATCAGTTGCTAATGTCCTCTCCTGCTCAGCTGGTGAACCTGGGAATATTGAGGCAATGTTACAATTGCCTCATGTACACTGACAACCCTCTCCTCCTCCCACCAAACACAAATACATGCGAGAGATGCAACTATACAGCCAAACTGGAGGCTGAGCTCTCTCAACATAGGACTGGCAAGACCAGACAGGAGGAGAAGGTAACCACACACACTATAGACCCAGTCTCACATAATACCATCACAACCTCAAATCATACACATAAACACACAAAGACATACTCGGAGGCTCTGATCAAAAATCTACCAATACAGCAGAGGCCACCAAAGCAGACACCCAAACAACTACCACCTCAGAACACAACACCTGCAACACATAGACCACACAGTCAGAGTGTCAAGCAGTCACAGCCCTTAAGGCCAAACACAATGCCAGACACACTAGTCATTGGTGACTCCATAGTCAGACACACTGACGTCCCGCTCACCAGACTGAGTAAGGAAAAGGTCACAGTAAGCTGCCTGTCGGGCGCTAGAATCCACCACATAACGCAAGCACTCAGGTCTCTCAACAGCAGGTACAAGTACGACTCAATCATTGTCCACGCTGGTGTAAACGACCTGAGACGTACCTCCTTGGACTACATGAAAAGAGACATAGAGGAGCTCTCTGATTATGTAGCCCAAGCAGGTATGACCCTGACCTTGAGCAGTATCCTACCTTCACCAAGAATGATGCCACAATACAGAGATAAGATGATCAGCTTTAACAATTGGCTTAAACTCTGGTGTCATTCAAAGGGAATCCAATGTCTGTCTGCCTGGGATGACATGCTGGACAAGCCACGCTGCTTCGCAAGGGATGGCTTGCACCTGTCACCCCTGGGATTCTGGATTTTGGCAAAGGCTCTTGCCACCCCCATAGTGCCTTTTTTAGGCAAGGCTCAAATTCTAAACCTACCACCCTAGAACACAACAAAGAAAAAAAACTAAGGGTAATGCTGCTCAATGCCAGAAGTCTTAACCTCAAGATGCATGCACTCGAGGCCCTTCTCAGTATGGAGAACATCGATGTCTGTGCTGTGACAGAAACCTGGTTCAAGGCTCCTGAGAGCACCCCAGCACTATCAGGTTTTACCTCATATCATGCGTTCCAGCCCCAAAATCCAGACAATACCAAGAAAGGTGGGGGGGTATCCATATTCATCAAGGACACCCACACCTCAAGATTGGTGGCAACGCACGATGCATCGGAAACCATCCAGGTGCAATTAACCATAGGCAAGACTGCTCTGCAATTTGTAGCATGTTACAGGCCACCCTCGCAAACTCAGGAACCTCACATGGCCTTCCTGAAAACACTGGAGGGGATAAATGTATCTCCGAACACCATCATACTAGGTGACTTCAACTACCCTAATATAGACTGGGAACACTACTCAAGCCCAAACACTCTAGCCCAAAAGTTCCTGGAATTCATAAACTCAAATGCCATGGAACAA
The DNA here is from genome assembly GCF_019279795.1 of Protopterus annectens. Taxonomy (NCBI): domain Eukaryota; kingdom Metazoa; phylum Chordata; order Ceratodontiformes; family Protopteridae; genus Protopterus; species Protopterus annectens. The sequence goes on along the minus strand of NC_056748.1, from coordinate 1,026,404,639 downwards.
CTAGTCACCATCCCCACAAGAGGAGAAAACATACTTGATCTCATCATCATGAACATGGAAGCACAATGTTCAACACCGGAAATATACCCCTCACTGGTGAGATCAGATCACAAACTAATCTCGCTGGAGGTCCTTATCCCGCCCCCACCCGAAATAAAAAAGACCACAGTAAAGAACTTCTCGAAAGCCGACTTCACACTGCTTAAGACTAGTGTGGTCTCCTTTAAGGCCCCCGAGCCAGCGGTAAATATTACTCAAACCACTGAATCACTTACAAATGCCTTCTACCAGCACCTGCAGGGCTGCATGGATCAGGCAATCCCAAGCAAAACAAAGACTCTTTGTACCAAAGGCAAGCATCCAGTCTGGTGGACCCCAGCCATAAACAAACACTACAACAAAAGGAGAAAGCTACTACAAGATAGAGCAAAATCCTTAAAAGGAAAGACACTGCTGATCACTATAAGTAAAAAGCTAAGAGCTCTCATAAAATCATCCAAAGCTAATTTTGAGAGAAAAATAGCTAAGGACTCTAAAGACAACCATAAGGCATTCTTTAGCTATGTCAGAAACCTAGGAGGAAACTCCCAGATATGCTCAGAATTAGTCCAAAATGATGTGAGGATTACTGATCCTACAGACATTGCCAACATACTGGCTGACAGGTTCATTGCAAACTTCTCCCCCCCCTCCCCCCCAAAAGGAGAGATATCTATACCAAATGATTGTAGCCCCCCAAATATCTCTAACGCCCAGGTGAGAACTGCTCTCTCCAAGGCAAAGAACACAGCATCCATGGGACCTGATGGTGTCCCCGGCTGTGTGCTCCACGAACTCAACGAGGAATTAAACCCACAGTTAGGACAGCTGTTTAATCTTAGTCTCACCTCCGGATCGCATTCCAGGAGTGGCGCAGCGACTGTGGTCCCACTTCACAAAGGCGGTGCCTCCACCGACCCTGGAAATTACCGTCCCATTAGCTTGACAAGCCTTATCTGCAAAGCCATGGAGAGGATCATAATGGATCTCATAAATAAAGACATAGGGAATTTGCAGACTTTGGATCCAACCCAGTTTGGCTTTGTCAAAGGCAGATCATGCCTTTTAAACTTGGTTGACTTTTTCGAAACAGTCACCAAGGCCATTGACGAGGGAAAGGCAGTACATACAGCCTACCTAGACCTGGCGAAGGCTTTCGATACAATACCCCACTCGGGTATCATTGAAAAACTCATCAACTTAAATGTAAACCCATACATTACAAGATGGGTTGCAAACTGGCTGAGTGATAGAACCCACAGGGTCAGAGTTGCTGGCGACATGTCAGACTCAAAGCCTGTCACAAGTGGTGTCCCACAGGGCTCAGTCCTGGGCCCACTCTTGTTTGGCATCTACTTTTCTGAAGTGCAAGCAAACACAGGAGGGTTATGGCTGACAAAGTTTGCAGATGACTGCAAACTGGGCCGTAGTCGAAAACACATCTGACACAGATATCCTTCAGAAGGGTCTCACAGAAACGGATAACTGGTGCCAGAGCCATGGCCTAAAGTTAAATGCCAAGAAATGCATAGTCATACCCTTCGGGAAAAACAAGGTTACCCCTAGCTACCATATAGGTGGCAATCCACTGATCACAGAAGAAGTTATCAGGGACCTGGGGACCCAGGTTGACAGTAGCCTTTCATTCGACACTCATATTGCTAAAGTAGTTAGGAAGACCTTCTACATTGCCCACCTTATCATGAAGGGATTCACATCTAGATCAAGGGAGGTCATAGTCTCCCTATACTCATCACTCATCAGACCAATGATTGAGTACAATGCCCCATTCGGAATGTATCTGACCCGACACTTGCAGCAGCTGGAGAGGCCACAAAAGTTCCTCACCAAAAGGATAAAGGGTCTCAAAAATCTGTCTTATGCTGCCCGACTGAAAGAACTCCAGCTATATTCAGTAGCTTACCGCTTGCTCAGAGGTGACCTGTGCCTGACATACAAGGCCATGTCAAACCCAGATTTGATGAACATGCTTCATCTCAAAAAATCTAGATCACTCAGAGCCACAAGGGCGGGAGACTTAAACCTAGACACGGTTATTAATAGGACGTGCTGGAGGGATAGATTCATCACCCAAAGACTCCCTATGCTGTGGAACAAAATCCCGGTATATGTGAGGCAGAGCACCTCGCTGGCCTTGTTCAAGAGGAATCTTGACCAATGGATGGGAGATTGCAGATACACCCCAGGGGTTACCTCAGTGTCACTGCTCGACAGAGGCACAGCAAAATAATGGGCATAGTTTCTGCAAACTAAAGGGGTGGCGTAAGCCACACAACTATGGGCTAGGCTTGTAAATGCCCTCGGGCAGATAGCCTAGTATGAACCTATGAACCTATAGTTTCCATTAAGACAAAAGCACCTACAAAAACCTTTTGACACAACTTATCATTTAACATATTCATCAGGATACGCATAAAAGGCATAAACACTATTAATTGTTTAGGTCTTTACTGCAAAGTGTTGTGGCAAGCCCAGCATCACATGAAATGTATACTCCAGCATCATTAGCGTAATTCTCCTTATGATATTAACATACATGACACATCCATACTTTTAATTAAATTGAGGCTATTAAACAAAGACAACTTTAAATAGCAATGAAAGTGAATTCGGTAAGACATGAGCGACAGCTGTCAGTCAGTGCTACTTACGGCATCAAGGGAGATGCTTTCCATCCTGGAGGAAGGAGATATCGGCAAACAAAAACAAATGTCCCTCAAATTATTTTAGAGACACTAATTAATAAACCAGTGATTACTATGGACTAGCGAAAGGCTCAGTTGCATATCCATCTGCTATGTGGGACTTAATAAAACAGTATTATGGTGTCCCTTAAATAACAATGGGTATTTAAATTTAATAGACAAAGCAAGAAAAAGAACTAATTGAAGAACATGATTTTTTTAGATAAGTTATTATAATAAAGGTTTACATCACATTTTTATATTGTTACCTTACATTACACTGAGTTTGTTAATATAAAATAGCAATGGCCTTAACTTGAGTGTCGGTTCAGTTGCAAAGTATGAATGACAACTGTGTAAAGTGAAAGCAGGTTCAAAATGACAGCATTTCATAGGATCATAGGAAGTTACTAGGCTGTTGGCCCTGAGGCCCTTACAAACCTAGCCAAGAATTTAACCCATGTTCCAACAAGTCAGCACCATATGCCACTGTCCAGCAGGGATGCATGTGGAATCCCAGTGGTGTATTTTATGTTCCCCATCCAGTTATCCAGGTTGAGCTTAAAAGGGTTAATGAGATACTATGCTTGACTGGAGAAGGAGTTTATTCCACAAAAGGGGGAGTCTCTGGGACACAAATCTGTCCGGCCAACAAGTCCTATTGATGTCACAGACCAGGTTGAGGTCATGTGTGCATGTTACTTGAGTGTAGCTTGACTTGCAGATATGCAGCAGTCCCATCAGGGTGGGGCCCAACATTGCTTTGTATGCCAGAGGTCACCCCTGAGGAGTATGTAGGAGACTGAGTAGAGGGACAGGGCCATTAGCTTATCTGTGTAGGGTAGATGGTTGAGGCCCTGGATTCTCCTGATGAGGAACCTCTGTGGTCTCTCCAGCTGCTCCATGTGCTTTGTGAGGTACATGCCGAAAGGGGCATTGTACTCAATAATGGGTCTTATAAAGGAAGACTACAGGGATGTTGTGACCACCTTGTACCTGGATGAGATACCCTTACTAATGAGGTGGGCCATGTAGAAAGCTTTCCGTACAGCAGAGGTAATATGGTGGTGAAAAGTCAGTTTGCTATCAACCTGGGTGCCCGAGTCTCTCATGACTGATTGCGTGCTTAGGACTTATTATCAATGTGATAATTTGTGGGAACGTCTCTGTCCCCAAAGGGGATGATGATCCATTTTTTGGCATTCAGTTTCTGGCACCAGTCATTTGTTTGGGTGAGACCCTATTGGAAGATGTCCACATCACTAGGGGAACTGATGACAGTAGGTGTATATTACGTTATCGAACTTTTAAAAGTACGAATGTCATATGGTGGAAGCCATATGATCAAAATTTTAAAAGTTTGAAAAGCGAAAAAAATAAAGAATAGAAAAAAAATCTACCTGAACATTTTAAGCAGGGGGCAAGCCCCCCCCTGCACCCCCCACATGGGGGGCTATGCCCACCACACACCCCCCTCTTTAAATATACCAACTCTGAGATCGCACTACAGTGCAGGAAAGGGAAATCTCCATTGAAACATTTGAACTTTTAAAACTTCGATCATATGGTGTTGACCATATGACATTCAAATTTTTAAAAGTTCGATAACATAATAGACACCCGATGACAGCACCCAGCTTGAAGTCATCTGCAGACCTGGTTAGCCATATGCCACTGGTTTTAGTCTGCACCTCAGAAAAGTGTATCCCAAACAGCAGAGGCCCCAAGACCGATCCCTGAGGTACACCACTCATTAAGGGTCTACTGCTTGAGGTGGCTTCCCCTATTTTGACTAGGTGGGTTCTGTCAGTGATCCAATTTGCTACCCATCTGGTAACATATGGATTGATGCCTAGTTGAGAGAGTTTATCTATTATACCCGAGTGGAAAACAGTATCAAAGGCTTTGGCCAGGTCAAGGTAGGCGGTATGCACCATCTTCCCCTTGTTCATGGCTTTGGTGACTGTCTCAAAGAAGTTGACCAAATTTAACAGGCATGACCTCCTGTTGACGAAACTAATCTGTGTGGGACTGAGTGTCTGGAAGTTGCCAATGACCTTGTTAATGAGGTTCATGATAATCCGCTCCATGGCCTTGCAGATCAGGCTAGTTAGGCTGATGGATCTATAATTTCCTGGATTGGTGAAAACTCCATATTTGTGCAAAGGGATGACAGTGGCTGTCCTCCACTCGGCTGAAATGAAGCTGGTAATCAGGCTTTGGTTGAATAGGGTGCCTAATAGTGCTGCACATTCCTGTCTGAGTTCATGCTGGATGCAGCCTGGGATGTTATTGGGTCCCATGGAGGCTGTATTTTTTGTCTTTATGAGGGCAGTGATGACTTGCTCCCTAGAGATAAGGGGAGGGGGCAGGTACTGGGGATGCTCTGTTTTACTGATGGGGAGGAAGAGGGTTGAAGTTTTTGCTGAACCTGTCTGCCAGTAGGTTAGGTATATAGCTACACCATTTGTGTATGTGGTGTCCTTGACCACCAGTTCTGAGCAGATCTGAGTGCTTCCCTTGAGATTGCAGACATATGCGAAGAAGGCCTTATGATTGTCTTTAGTAGATGTGTCAAAGTTTGCTTTGGAGGATTTCAGTAGTGCTCTTATTTGCTTGTTCAGGCTAAGAAGAGATTGCTTCCTATTAGGCACCTGCTTCTTCTTGGTCCTGGACAGCAATTGTTTTCCTTTTATTCTAAAGTTTATTTACTGCAGATGTCTACCAGACAGGTTTACGCTTCCTTGCGGAGGATGATTTTGTCCTTCCGGGTATTCCTGATTCCATGCAGCTGTATAATTGCTGTATAAATGTCAGGTATTCCTTCAAAATGAAGAAGTGTGGTATTTTTGTAATATATCCCCAAATGGCCTGATGAGAACTACCATACTAACTTCTTCCACAGTTTGCATGTGCATTTGACATCCCCATAATATGATGCAACCTAGGCATAATAAATCTGGTGATTTGTTTCTGCCTTCACTTGCAGTGTCGATTCTGTTAGGCACTGATTTATTTTATTGCCTCTGGAAAGTGTCTGTATTTCTTTCATTCTGACTTTTTTTTCTGATTTCTTTTAACTCTAAACTGATAAAACACTTTCATGGTATATTTTAATCTTATTCCTGACAAAATTAGTGAAACTGCAGGTTTTTGTTAGGTATTCGAAGATGTAGTTATCTGTGAAGAATAGTTGGCACTTTGTTGACCATGGATGGCAGACTTTCAGACAACTTGTAGTATTCCATTTTGTCCTAAATGTTCCACAGATGATAGATAACATCAAGACTTCACTTGTCTAAAATGAATGTACCAAAGCTATTTTATGTAGTGTTGTAATATAATCGTTCCCTATTTGCCGTATAAGAATTTATCTATCAACAAATTATTTAGTAAAACTTTTTGATGTAACTGTTATGCCTTGTTTATAGCATTTTACTTGTGTCAGCGAAGCCCGAGCTCACATTGTAAAACTGTGTGTAATGACTAACAGTGAAAACTACACAAACTGTGTGGTTTCTCATATGTCATACACACCGAGACAATTTTCTTTCTGAAACAATGCGTATTTTAAATAGGAAAAATGATGCTGGGGCCTTCATGCTCTGTCACAGAAAAGAGGATGGAAATGATGAGACCAGGTGGTTTCTGAGCACTAGCTACATGATATTACGGGGAGGAACAATAATTCTGGGAAGAGGTTACCTGCACTGAGAGTGGTGGTCTCCTTTAAGAGGATGCTTACTCCACTGCATTGCTAAGCAGACAACATAGATTCAAACTGAATCTACTCATTTACTTATAGATGGCTTGACTCATACTAATGAAACACCTGTACAGTGAAGTGTTCTGAAGGGAAGTGTACTTGGTCAGTATGTCTGATAATGCTAAGTATCGAAATAGTGAAATTACAAAGAGTACTTGCCTTAGCTCTAAAAGAGCTGCCACTCATCTGCTTTACTTTCACACCAACTTTTTGTGGGAACACTTTTTGTGTTATGCCTGCAGGGCACATACTTTGCTATTGTTTCCTTATGGGCCAAATAACCTACACTTTTTACCTCTGTGAGATTGTGGTAAGATTTCCTATTAAGGTCAGTGGCAGGAAAGAATGAAGGATACAGGGGATAATTCTGGGAAGAGGTTACCTGCACTGAGAGTGGTGGTCTCCTTTAAGAGGATGCTTACTCCACTGCATTGCTAAGCAGACAACATAGATTCAAACTGAATCTACTCATTTACTTATAGATGGCTTGACTCATACTAATGAAACACCTGTACAGTGAAGTGTTCTGAAGGGAAGTGTACTTGGTCAGTATGTCTGATAATGCTAAGTATCGAAATAGTGAAATTACAAAGAGTACTTGCCTTAGCTCTAAAAGAGCTGCCATTCATCTGCTTTACTTTCACACCAACTTTTTGTGGGAACACTTTTTGTGTTATGCCTGCAGGGCACATACTTTGCTATTGTTTCCTTATGGGCCAAATAACCTACACTTTTTACCTCTGTGAGATTGTGGTAAGATTTCCTATTAAGGTCAGTGGCAGGAAAAAATGAAGGATACAGGGGACTGACTGTTATTCCATTTTCTACCACATCTACATCAACTGCATCATGAATCCCCTCCATAAATAACTACTATGGAAATGTATTCATAAGAACAACACTCCCAGAGGGATGTTATAAAGTATATAAGCACTTGATGACATGAGAAATTCTAACACCTAATATTTCTGTAGGGTGCCTCATTTGTCTGTACTATCCACAAGTTCCATTAAGAATTAGGATTTCTAAGTTCTGACTGCAACATCCAAGCATGCATAGTACAGCAGCCTTGCACTAGGGATTAATAGGAGCTGTAAAATTTCATGACCACGCAACAGAAAGACAGAAAACATTTTTTTCCAGCCAGGAATACATTGCATGGATACAGTGTGATGGAATACTTATGTAGTAAGAGATATAGAGTATATGGCCTTATGAATTTACTATAAGAATGAAATACAAAATGGACATAGACCTTAATAACCTTATCTCAGGCTGAGTGGTGTGACAATAGCAATGTTCAGTCTATAAGGGAACAAAGGAAGCAATATTAAATGTCTTCAAGCTAACTGAGAAGATGCTACAAGGTCATCTGAAAGGTTAATGGATGTTACTGTGCAAAGGTAGTGATAGCGCTAATTAAAAATACTGTAACCCACTATGAATTGTTTCTGATTTTATGCATACACTTTTGAAGTCTATTTCCCAGAAAAGGCAGCATAAGAAGGTGAAAAAGAAGATGAAAATAGCTGTAATATTTTAATATAGTATCTGTCTTAGCTTGGGGAGGCACAGTGGCACAATGGATAGCATTGTCACCTCGCAGCAAGAGGTTTCCCGGTTTTATTCTTGGCTGGGGTGCCTTCTGTCTTTCCTGTGTTCTCTTGGGTTTTCTCTGAGTGCTTTTGTTTCCTTCCACATTTCAAAGACATGCAGATGGATTGGCCACACTAAATATGCCATAGGTGTGAGTGTACATACGAGTGTGTGGTGTGGAAGAATGGTTGTGGCAGGGCTAGTCACCCAGCAGGGTGAACTTTGGCTCTAGATGATTGTCACTGTTGAAATGACACCATGACCACACGGATGGATATATCTTAGCTTGATACTATTTATGGAGTATTAAGTGGTAAATACTACTATTAAATAAGCTTATTGGAATGATGCAAAACCTGGTGTAGAAGTCCTTTCTCACTATATATACATCTTGAAGACTTCAATACTAGTGGGTGCGTTAGAAGTGGGCAGGACTGCAATGTGTCATTCACATCTGAATGACAAGTGGAGTCTGCCATAGAAAATCATTGCTGTGCTGTTTCTATTATCACACCAGCAGCAATTCATTCTTTTTCAGTTTTTCCTTTTTTCCACAGTCATGCAACCATGGAGTTAGTATATATAAATAAGGGAGTGTTGTGGGGCAAGAACCTCTACTGGGGTGAAGAGTAGTGGGTTTACCCCTGCAAAAGCACATTTTTTTGCCTCTTTTGGCAAGGCTACAACCAGTTGAATTCATTCAGTCATAGCTTCATCCAGATGATACTCGAGTAAACATAGTGAAAATTACCCTAAAAGAATGAAACCGAAATACCGTATGAGGAAATGATGGTAAATGTTTCCTTGTGATACTTCGTTCCAGTCAGGAAAAATGTTGTACAGTGATTTTTCAGAATCTGATGAATGTCATGTGTAGCCTTTTGAGGATGTGGTCTAGATGACAGCGATAAACACATATTAAAAATTAACTGGCAAAAAAGAAAGGAATTAAAAAGAAAAAAAAATGGGTCAGCTGAAAAAGTTAAAACATCTTCTGGACTAGTTTGCTTAGCTCTGCATTTTACAATTTGATGTTCAAAGTCCTTTGCATTGTGTTTCCTCTGCAGCAATCCCCAGCTCATATATTTTCTTCTCTTCCATTCCCACATGCGGGAGCATGTCCACCTCTTGTTGTTGTAATCCATGGCACCATGCACCAGGCTAGGGTAGTGTGCCTAGCCCATGTCCTCACTCTTTGACATTTGTGCATTTCCACAGTTTGCATCTTGATCCTGACATTCACCAGGGAAATGTCTCCACATTTGATGTTTAGAAAGTACAAACTCAAACTATTTGTGTACATTCCAGCCATAAATCATTTCCTCACAGAGACTGCTTCTTCTGTTTGGGGAAATATTAAATCATCAAGCTCTAGCACCATAAATGTCCGCATTTTAATCTGGACATCGATATATTCAAGAAACGGAAGCTCTAAGACCAGCTTATACCTTGCATATCTGCATCCCAGAAAAGCGATCTACAGAAGACTGTTGATCTGCAAGACTACCGATGCAATCCATTCAGCAACAGAACATCACAAGAAGGTGTTTCTTCCAGAGATCCTAAGCAGACCTCAGAAGGTGAATGATACGGAAGGTAGATATATGTCACTCTCTCCTTGGAGGCAAATTCATCCAAAACCCACTCTGAAGACATCTGTATGTGAATAGATGGAAGGTTCATACTTTATGTAATAAAACTGTTGATCTGAAGATATCCAAGAGGACAAGAATTGAATAAAAATAAGCTTTAGTCAGTCTCCATGGAATAGAGGGATGGAACCACTATTGCAACACATGTGAATGGGATTCAATTAAGTGTCCCAGCACTGGATCAGCTAGCCAGGGCCAAAGAGTGAAGAGGCGTGGCCTAGTTGCCTTTCCCAGGGTGGTGGGAAGGGTAGTGGGCACTCAGTGAGCACATAGAGAAGTGCAATTTCTCTAGTGGAGACCAGGAAGACCACTTCCTATGCTTAAGAGAAGGAATGGGGATGATTGCTGGAACACCTCCTTTGACTCTGCAAAATGGGCATTTGCAGGGAACATAGATTTTAAGTTGAAAACCCTCATATAGGTGTCTGAATGACAGCTCTCCCAGCTGAACCTCACCCTGGTGATGGGGAATGAATGGTCCGATTGACCAAAAGAGAGCTGATAGTTGGCAGGCAGAGAGGGTGAATAACAAAAAAAGACACAATCTGTCTCTAACAAGATCTCTAAAGACTCACCCAAGGCTGTTTCTGTACTATGTCTAGACATAAAACCAGCTAGTAAGAGTCTAAGGTGTTCATATATACAACTGAATAAAAATCCAAATATGGATTCTCAGCAATAAAATCTGGATCAGAAGGGAGAAGGGAAGAAGTCCCTCTGTGAACCAGTGGGATAAAGCCCTAACTATAATGCAGGCAACTGGAGTTTGAATGGCAGCTCAGGTGGCAGTAATAGCAGACAGAGGATGGCAATGAATGGCTACTGCCTGCTCACCCATCCTGGAGGGAGGGAGCTGGCTGTGGCAGACCCCATGGGTGATATCAAGAAGCACTAGGTGTGTATTCCATGGAGCCCTGGGTCTACCAAGCCTATTCTGCATGTGCAAGTGCACTGTAAGCCAAGGGGAACCACCGGAGGGCAGCTACGGTGGAACTTGGAAGAGCCACTGTGGGGGGGGGGGGTTCCACCAGGGTAGGCCACACCGGAGGACCAGAAAGGCAGTCCTGCTTTCTACCACTTGACTCACTGCAAGTGGCTGAGCTAATGTATGATTCCCTAGAGAGGAACAAATAGGCTGTTGAATTCTCACCTGCTCAGAAGTCCCCAGCTCACACAACCTGATTACATGCAGGTAGAGGAGACACTGGGCTTAGTCCTACAAGGGTGCAAAAAAAAGGAAGGAAATAGTAACTGTTTGCGTGTGTGTGTGTGTGTGTGTGTGTGTGTGTGTGTGTGTGTGTGTGTGTGTGTGTGTGTGTGTGTGTGTGTTTGTGTGTGTGTGTAAGTCACAAGTCATGAAATGCATGTTGCTCTGTATGCTATGTGTACTGCAACTACTATGTCTGCTGTGTAAACAAAGGCAAGACTAATCCCTAATCATTTATTATTCCTTTGCTAAAGTACATTAAGTGTGCAACAAACTCAGATTAAGAAAACAAGATGAATTATTTCTTGAATGAACTTCAGACTACTGCTTTCTCCCCTCTTAGTCAGCTCTCCATGCTAGTACATGCTGCCGGTAAAACAAAAGCATATAGGATCAATTTCTGGTGATGAACCTCTTCTTCCCCCCTCCTGTTTTTCAAATCTAATTATCAAAAGTATTTATTTATTTATTGACATTTGTTAACCTGGTTTGTCCAACTGGGCTTGTGGCCCATTTTCAGTGGAGACCCGAGGAGAAAAGCTCCAGTAATACATTTTAAAACAAGTACAATTTTAAACAATATTGATATAATAGCAGTTATAGCAAAATGATTCACATATGTTGGGTTACATGCATAAAGTTAAAGTTGCATTAAAAAGAAGCTAAGTAACAATTTTACATTGATATAGTTCAATAGGTCAACAATAAACATTTTTTGTTTGTATAAAATTGTGCAAATGCATAGTAGACGCATTGGAGAGAGAGGTGTAATGAGGTACTAAGTATGGTCCTTTTGAGGGTACATAAAGGGAAGGAAGACTAGGTAGGGTCATGGCAAGGGCAGGTTCTGGAATTGAGAAAATAAGCTTTTAGTTCATTTTTAAAATGTGAGGTGTGGGAGATTGAACGTAAGTCAAGGGGAAGTTTGTTCCAAGCATGGGCAAGGGAGTGTTTGTAGAGTAGTTTGCCTACTGACCTTTTTGGGTGGTAGATATCAAGTAATTGTTGGTTAGAAGTACGGAGGGTCCGGGATGGGATGTAGATGGAGACTAAGGATGATAGAGATGGACAGAAGGAGGGTTTATAAAGAATCAAGTGTAGCATATGAAACTGATAAGATAGCAGAAACTGGGGAAGTTCAAGCCATTGAAGAGAGTTTAAAGAAATGCAGTGATGTGAGTTGTATGGGGAGTTAGTAATGAATCTGGCTATTTTATGGTAAGTCTGTTGCAGTTTGTTTAGAGTGGAGGCCTGGATATTGGTAAGAAATGGGGCGGCATATAAGAGGGAGGGGAGGAGGAGTGCCTGGCCCAGGGTAAGTCTAGATTCAGGGGTAAGGAATTTTTTGTTCCGATATAGCAGACCTAGTTTCTGGTTTGTTTTTTTTTATACATTGGAGTATGTGTAGGTTGAACTTGAGTTCGTCATCAATAATGACCCCTAGGAGTTTTGTGTGGGTGTCAGGTTGGATGTTTGAATTGTTAGAAGATGTAATAAAAAAGGAGGTTTTGTGATGAGAAAGAGAACGGGGAAGGAAAAGTAGGAGTTTGGACTTTTTGGGATTTAGGATCAATAGGTTGTGAGAGAGCCATTGTTCAGTGGATAGTAGGGCCTGTTGGGTCAGGGAGTGTAGTTCAGGAATGTTATTTGAGATGGATATGTGTGGAGTCGTCAGCATACTGAATAAGGGAGGATTCTTTGCATGAGGTGTAAAGATCATTGGTGAAGATGTTAAACAAAAGGGGTCCCAAGATGGAGCCTTGGGGAACACCAGTGGAGAGGGGAAGGAAAGGTGAGGAGGATGAGAGCTATTTGACAGATTGTTCCCTGCCAGATAGGTAACTATTAAACCAGGCAAGTGTGGAGGGGGATAGGTGGAGATTTGCGAGTTTGGATAGTAGTAGAGGATGAGAGACAGTATCGAAGGCTTTGGAGAGATCTAGGAAGAGACAGGAAATGAGTTTATTGTTGTCTAGGGCCTCTGCAATGATATGAGTGAAGGAAAGGAGGGCAGTGGTGGTGCTGTGGTGAGGACGAAATCCATGTTGCGTAGGGGTAAGTAAGTGGTGTGTGAGGAGGTGATTGAGAAGCTGTGAGTGAATACATTTTTCTAATATTTTGGAGAGGGAGGACAGAATGGCAATGGGTCGGTAGTTTGAGGGGTCAGTGGAGTTTCCACCTTTATGAAGAGGGATAGTGAAGAAAGATTTCCAAAGGGTGGGGACAGTTGATTCCAGAATAGATTGATTAATTAGTATAGATACAGGATAGGCAATTGAGTCAGCAGCAAGTTTGAGGAATGTAGGAGATAGATTGTCAGTGGAAGGAGAGCAAGGTTTTAGCTTGAGTAGTAGAGATTTGATGTAAGTAATGGGAACTGACTCAAAAGTAAACAAAGTTGTGTTAGTGGGACTTGGAGAGGTGGGTGTCGAAGTAGAGTTTGGCTTAGAGGTTACCAGATTTTGGATGGAAGAGATAAAGTGTTTATTCAGGAAGGTAGCTGTTTCCTGAGAGGAAGAGTTAGGGTATGGGGAGGGATTAGAGGGCTTTTCAGGATAGAGGATGTTGTTGAGAGTTGACCAAAAGTTTCGAGGATTGGATTTGTTGTTAAGCTGAGCAGAGCTATAGTATAACTTTTTGTCATTAGTTGTATGTTTTTTTGCAAGGTTCCTCAGTTGTCTGTATTTTTGAAGAAAAGATGGTTGTTTAGTTTTAGTCCAGGTTTTCCAAGCATGATCTCTTTGTTTCATAAGGGACCTAGTCTCTTTGGAGAGCCAGGGAGCATGGTTTGATTTTACTCTGATTTTCCTAGAGGGAGCTAAGGAGTTTAGAGTATTCATGAAGATGCTATTAAAAGTGCTTACAGCATCGTTTAGGGGGAGGTGTTTTAGGATGGACCAATCTATCTTGTGGAGAATGGAGTTAAATTGGGATGAATTGAAAGTCGATAGTTTTTGACAGTCTTTGATAAGGTGGGGTTTAGGAATATGGGAGTAGTGTCTTAAGATGGTGGTAGGGAGATGATCACTGAGGGAGTCAGGTAAGGTGGTAGGATTGTGGTATTGGTGGGGGGAACTGGTAAGGATCCAGTCTATGATGGAGCTGGAAGTGGAATTTTTGTGGGAGATATTATAAGTTGGCGGAAGCCGTGTAGGTGGATACTGAGTTGGGGGGAGTCAGTTGTGAGTTTGGACCAATCAATATTGACATCACCAAGGATGTGTCTCATATGGTATGTTGTGGGAGAACCAGGATAGGATGTTTTCAAGAATGGGCAGATTGTTACCAGGAGGAAGGTAGATAGAATTAGGATCCAGAAAAGATCAGTCAGTGCCAAGAATAGCATCTCCTGTTGTGCCTTCTCATATTAACATAAACTATCAAGTTGTGCATGATTTCTTGCCAGAAGGGTTTGTTCTACCTCATCATAAAGGCAATGCATCAGCTAACAGGAACAACATTACGCAAAAAATTTGTACCATTGATGTTAGTCTGATAGAGTATACAGTACTATAGTACCCCATATGGAAAATCATGAAAAGTTTAAAAGACTATACACAAACCTCTTTACATTGGATAAATACCATACAACACTTCTGTTTCTACTCATTAATACAGTATAATTCAGCTGAACATAATATTTTCTTCATATTGATCACTGCTGCAGTAGCCTTCACTATATAGGTTATATCCTAGCAAGGATATAACAGCTGACCAGCATCCAAAGCTTCACGAAACCTTCCACGCACCCAAACTTTCAAGCAGCTCAAGCTGAACTGACTGAAAGACAAGCTATGGGTGCAAAACCATCCAGAGCTTTACTGCCGCCAAAGAGTAAGCTCCTCTGAGGCTTTTGAGGATCAACAGTCAACTTGTACTTTCCTTAGCTGGGCAGATAAGTTACCTTTGGGAAAAAATTTACACTTATCCTTTTACTGATGTTGTATTACTTTCCTCTTCAGGACAGTTATTTTAAAGCCAGGAGTGTTGTGTTTTAGCTGATTGTCTCTAGACTGTAACATACTTTTAAATGGAGCACTCATTTTTTTGTCAGTTTGAAAGTAGTGCTATCTAACTGATAAAATATTTTCTGTGGAGAAATTGTATTTATGTTAACATTGTGGGGTTGCCATAGTTTTTGAACATGCTTTTTATTATGTTTTTTATTCTGCCAAAAAAGTATGTTTTATGGCTGGTAGTTTTGCTGGCATTGTTGCTTGTTTTTCCCAGGATAGAGGCACCATTTTTGGCTTGAACGTGGAACAGATTGTCACTCCCACGGGGGGGGTCCTCCTTCTAGCCACAAAAAGAACAAGTTAAGCAAACAGCCTTTGCCACCACAGGAGTCTATTAATTTGTCTCAGCCGCTGGTGGGTGACTCTGCTGTGGCCATTTGTTGTACTTCAGATCATTCATCTTTTACCCTGGACTCTCTGGTGTAGTACAGCTGTTGGAGTCCTCTTAGTGGGCAGGTGAGAACCACTCTTGCCTATCCTGGGAGATGGAGAAGAGAAGACTTCCCTATTGTGTCAGAATGCTGTGCCCATCCCATCAGAAAGCAGCAGTTGCCATTAGTAACATGGTTGGTCCCGTTTTTCATTTGAAAAAGCAACAGAAATTCAAACATGTATCTATTTAATTTCAGAGTGTCAAGCCTTATCTTCAAAACCACCATACTTGATCTTTCACAAGGACAGAGTTACATTATGAACCAATGCATCCTTTCTCCCTAAGGTGGTGCCAGACTCTGATATCAATCAGTCCATTAATTTGCCAGTATTCTTTCCTAAATTTGCTAACAAGGGCTAATACGTGTAACAGTTATTGAATGTTTACAGACAATTACATTTTTACCTACATAGTATGAAAAACATCGGGAAATCTGACCAATTATTTATTTCATTTTCAGAAAAAAAGTTGGGGAAATCGGTTGCCAAAGTAACTTCAGCCAGATGGCTGAAGGACTGTATTTCTTTTATTTATAACAGCTTGAGTAGTACTTTATCACAACCTTTATGCACTCATTCAACTAGATTCATGGCAACTTCTTCAGCTTTTTAGTCTAGAGAGTCCATGGATGACATTTGTGCAGCAGCAACCTGGGCTACTCCCCTTACCTTTGTTACTTATTACAAATTGGATCTGGTCTCCAGAGGTAGAGCATAATTTGGTTCGATGGTAGTCTGGAATATCCTTCCTTGAGTCCACTCAGGATTTTAGGTAGCTGGGGACTCTTTCCCATAAGTTGAGGACAGAATGAAAATTGGCAACATCAGATAAAGAAGTTATTTATTCACCATAATGTTAAACCTGTGTTGTCCATTTTTATTCTTCCTCAACTCCCCTCCCTCCAACCCCCATCCTTAAAAAAATACCAGAAGAGTGAATGGATATTGAGCTCAGGATATCTTCTCATCACTACATGATGACTAATATTTCTTTCTGCTAAAGTCTACAAACAAGATCTGAGGTACTTAGGTTTGGTGCATTGTGGGTAAGGGAGAAGCTCGAGAGGTTTTGGTTGCTATGAGCCTTAGCAATGGCAGAGTTGGATCCAAGGGATTGGATCTGAACCCATAATTTGAGAAAGAATGAAAAAGGACAGCACTGATGGAATGTTATAGTGAGTACATAACTTCTTTTTTTTTAAATATTAAGTACATTTGGAAATGTTATTTATTTTCATAATTACTAACAAGCAGCTAGCAATTTCTCAAGTTAATGTGATATAAATGGACATTGACAAATAATTTTCCTGTCTTCCACCATGGCATTTCACACCATACCTCCTCAGTAACATGTAGGGCTCTCAGCTATGAAAATATGAATAAGTGACAAATTAAGTGATTAATTACTCTAATTAGGACATCCCACATTTACAATCTTAGTGTCGTTTTTTTAATAATGCACTTTCTAATGTTACCTATTATTAGCTGATAAGTCACTTGGTTAAAGAAGCCAGGCCCAGAAAAGGTCTGGACACCATAAGGAGAGATGGGTGTCAAGTGGAAGTACATAAAATGGTGTTATAGGCTTGAGTGAGTTAGTTGATCAGCTTTTCAGACCATAAATGATATATTATGTGACATGAATGTGCACAAGATTAAAAAAAAAAAAAACTGAAGATTACTTAATCTTAATCAAAAACAAAAACTAGTTGCACAGACAGCAAAGGTCCGGTATATAAAACTCAACAATACCAGAAATAAGATAAAATATACCAATGACCAAACACAGATGAATAAAAACAGCTTTAGTAAAAGGTAAGTGCTTTAGACATTCGAAGCGACAGAAGAAAGAGAAAATTATTGGTTGAGACTGAGTTGATGAAGAAACCGATTTGGAAGCAGCCGAAAACACGTTAGTTTTCAATCTTTCTTCCTATCAGCTTACTGAAGCACAGGTCAGTGTTTTGAATGGTGGTTAGTCCTTCACCCGTGCTCGTAGAACTGATTTTACAGAAGTTATGCTACAGTTGAGACTTTTTACACGCAGTATTATTCTACGGACTATGTTTCCTTCAGATGGTGTTTCTGGCTTTAAATACAAGAAACCAAGTACTTTTTGTCCTACTTTAATAGTCTCGGCAGAGTTATTTTTAAATAAATGTGAGAGTGACTTATGTGAGTCACAAGTTAATAATTATTCACATCCTTTTGTGAATCTGTCTCAAGGACAAGTAAATGCTTTAAATGATCTTAAGAATAATGTTAACATTCAAGTTCGTCCTGCAGACAAGAGTGGAGCAATTGTTGTCTTTGATAAATTGGGCTATGATAAGAGAATGTTTAACATGTTGTCTAATAGTGATGTGTATGTAAGACTTCACTATGCATCCATGCAAAGGTTGACCAAACATGTTTGAGATGAGCTGTATGACCTATTAATGAATATGCTTATTGATCTAGAGTTGTATGAGTATTTTGTAGTTGAGTCTCCATTGTTACCTTTGATCCATGGTTTACGTAAGGTCTTTAGATCCTCCTTTAGGTCCATTGTCTCTGGCAATGGCTGGTTGACTGAGCCTTTATCTATTTTTGTTGAGCACAAGCTTAGGACTATTGTTAATACTGCTCCCTCTGTTTTGAAAGATACTCAGCAGTTTCTTGAAAAGTTTTTTGAATTCAGTTCTATCTGTGATGTCTCAAGTTGCATGTTTGTTACACTGGACGTCAATACATTATTTACAGTGATCCCTAATTTGGAGGCAGTAGAAGCTGTTAGATTTTTCTTGCATAGACATAGTGACTACTCCAATGATTTGATACTTTTGATATGTACACTGTTGGATCTTGTCCTTGAAAGCAATGCTTTTATGTTCAGAAATTTTTCAAAAAAGTTTGGCATAGCTATGGGCACGTCATGTGCGAATAGCTACACCAACCTAGTGATGGCCTATTGGGAAGATTAATTTGTTTTAGGTCAACATAAGTTCTCACAGAACTTAAAATTTTTTAAAAGATTTGTTGATGACATATTCCTTTTGTGGGATGGTTCTATATCAGATCTTTTTATTACATATCTTAAGTCCACTACTAGCTATCTTACGTTTAGCAAGAATGCCGATATGGAATGTATTGATTTCTTAGATGTACATCTCTATAAAGGAGAGAGAGGTGTGATAGAATATCTATTTTAGTAAACCCTGTAGGAGAAACACCATACTGTATCGTACAAGTATGCATCCTGGTTATATTTTTAGAAATATAGCCAAGATTCAAACCTTCAGAGTGTCCAGACTTCATACGAATGATGAATGTTTCTTTCAAGCTTTTGGTACATTGAAACATGAACTTTTAGATAGAGGTTATTCTCAATGTGAT
Organism: Protopterus annectens; assembly: GCF_019279795.1. Lineage (NCBI taxonomy): Eukaryota > Metazoa > Chordata > Ceratodontiformes > Protopteridae > Protopterus > Protopterus annectens. The sequence goes on along the minus strand of NC_056748.1, from coordinate 1,026,385,851 downwards.
TTTGCTTCTGTTGATAAGGTTATAAAGGATGCTAGGAAACACTCAGCTAGACCTTAGTTTTCTTATGCTAATAACTCACGTACCAAGAAAGCAATACAGGATAGATTTGTTATACCTGTTATCACGTTTACTAGTGATGTAGGCAGAGTATGTGATGTCATATGAAAGAACTGGCAAGTTTTAATATCTGATGACAAAGTACTTAATGTAGTTGGTGAGAAACTAAAATTTTGTTTTAAAAATAGTCTTCCCCTTAAAAGACAGCTTTGTTATAATAAAAGCAGGAAGTCTGGATTATCATCAGAGAGGAAGGGGACTTTTTCTTGTCGGAGATGTTCAGCTTGTCAACATATTTCTACATCTAGAACTTTTATGCATCCATCTACTGGCTTTGTATTTAATCCTAAGTTCTGTGCTGATTGTTCCACTAAGAATATAGTGTATCTTGCAGTCTGTAATCAATGTTGTTGTTTTTATGTAGGCAAGAGCTGCAGGTCTCTGAGGGAGCGCCTACTTGAACATATAGGGTATATCAGGAATAAGGACAATTCTAGTGCTCTTTACAGATATGTTAATGCTTTTAATAATCATTATTTTAGTTTTTTTAGTATTACAGTGTTTGTATGTGAATAACAGAGGGGGTGATATGAATCATAATTTAGAGAATGCTGAAACTAGATGGATTACTCTTTTGCAAGCAAATAAGCCTCCAGATTTAAGTGTCTATGTGCCTTTAAAACCTATATTGAAAGAATGTAAGCTGATGCACTGATTGTTTGATTGATTGTATTATATAATTATATAATGCACAGTGGTGCAGCGGTTAACGTTGTCGCCTCACAGCAAGAGGTTCTCCGGTTCGATTCTCGGCTGGGGTGCCTTCTGTGTGGAGTTTGCATGTTCTCCCTGTGTTCGCGTGTGTTTCCTCCGGGTACTCCGGTTTCCTCCCACATTCCAAAGACATGCATCTGGAGCATTTCTCCCCGGGCCTCCGCTGAAAACAGGCTCTGTGGAACCTAGTCGGACTTTCCCGGTCAACAAATGATAAATAAAATAAAAATAAAATAAAAATATATCGCCTCTGCTGTGAGATGTATTTTGTCTGATGAAGTTCCTAGTGTTGGGCATGAAAGCACTTACCTTTTATTAAAGCTGTTTTTATTCAGCTGTGTTTGGTCCTTGGTATATTTTTATCTTATTTCTGATTACTTAATCTTGTAAACTTTAAAAAAAAAAATACCTTTATTGAATTATCACTTGTGACATAGACAAACATATCTATATGAAAGTTACCAAACCATATAAACAAGTTCACATTTACAAACATACGTTTTTTATATATATATATATATATATATATATATATATATATATATATATATATATATATATCCATCCATACATCCTCAACCCCTTTTCCCATTTTGCACATGGGGTTGGGGTGTCACTTCAGAAGTGACAATCATTTCGAGCCAAGGTTTACACTGCCGGGTGGTTTGCCCTGCCACAGTATTTCATTTGTACCACTCACTCACACACACTCTCACCTGTGGGCAATTTAGAGTGTCCAATCCGACCTACTGCATGTCTTTGGAATGTGGGAGGAAACTGTAGCACACGTGACCACAGGGAAGACATGCAGACTCCATACAGAAGACACCCCAGCCAAGAATCGAACCGGGCAGCCTCTTGCTCTGGGGTGACAACACTAACCACTACACCACCATGACCACCCTATATATAGAGAGATAGATAGATAGATATATAGATAGATAGATAGATAGATAGATAGATAGATAGATAGATAGTTCTATACAATAAAATCAAACCAACGTTACATAAATTGTTCAGTTTCTGCCTTCTTTTAAACTTCATTCCTCCTTCAAAACATTATCCTGTTTGTATTGTTCCCACATTTTCCATTTTTCTATTTAATGTATTCCTGCCCATTTGGAAAGATCACACTTTCTGTTCTTTTATCTCTGTTACAATATTCACTTCTTTAAATATGGCTGGTTTAGTCATTGATTTTCATTTTCTAAGAACTGTTTTTTTGGCAGCCACCAGAATTAAACTTAACAAGGCCGATCCTGTATCTCAGGTGATTACTCAGCTCAAAAAAAAAAAAAAAACATTTCTTTAGTTACACCCATTTGCTCGTCCAGTATTCCTGACAGAGTACTAAGTAGGGGATTTTTAAAGTCTGTTGACTCACTGCACTCCCAAAACATATGTTCCCAGGTACATCTTTCTTCCCCATTACACCTCCAAAATTTGCTATCTGAGGAAAAATTCTTTGGAGTCTGATTGGGGTATAAAAGTACCTATACAAACACTTCCAGACAAAAACCCTAAATCTTCTACATTTTTTCCATATTTGGGAACCACACTTATATCTTTCCATTGTTGCTTTGTGAATTGCTTATCGAATCTTTCTTCCCATTTCTTTTCTGACCTGCTATTATTGATTCTTGTAGTTATTGTGCAATATTTTACATGCCCTATTAATTAGTTCTTTTTAACAGCAGCTTCTGTTCTAGATTCAACTAAAACTCAACCAGTGCAAGTCCTTTATTTAAGATTCCCCTATCCCTTTCTCTTTGTCTATACTCTGATATCAAGTCCTGATATACAAGGCAGTCTTTAGCCTACAGTCCAAATGTCTTCCTGGCCTCTTCCCATTCTATTGCCTTTGCCTCTCTAATTATTTGTTCCCAATACCTTGGTTCCTTTGCTCACTTCCACCAGTAAATTCCAGTCCCCTCTTGCCTGTTCCCTGTACCCATAATTGCAGTCACCCCTATCTGGCGAATCTCCTTTCTCTCCTCCCATGTTGAAGTAGTGCTTAGTATAATTTCTCTACTTTACAAATATAAAAGTTCAACTAGGAAAGAAAAAGCAGCAAATGCACTGTGTGCAAAATTCCGTCTCTGTGTCTTGGGAATTCGCCGCTATTCAACGCTCATACCAGTCCACAACACCTTCAATGAAACCAAGTAGAAGTAAATAAAAGTTTATTGTAATGCCAAACAAGCTTTATTCAAGTGAAAGCGCTTAACCATTCTTTGTTTGTTGGCATTACAATAAACTTTTATTTACTTCTACTTGGTTTCATTGAAGGTGTTGTGGACTGGTATGAGCGTTGAATAGAATGAATTTCCTAGTTGAACTTTTATGGTTGCTGCACTGTTTGCTTCAGTCGAGTTCTACTTTACAAATATGATATTCTGTATGACTGTTGTTATTCTTCTTAAGGATTTGACTCCAAAATCCCACTCTTTACTCATTTTTTGAATTAGTCCCCTGCTTCATCATCATCCCTTTCCATTTTGAATTGTAGCTTTCTGCTTGTGTTATGTATAAGAACCTTAACTGTATGGCTCTAAAATATCCCTACAAATCAGGTAATCCTAAACCTTCTTGTTCTATTGAAAGGATCAACTTATCCCACTTGCCCTGCCAGATAAAATCCTTCAACTCTTTATTACTATCCCTCTATCAATGCCTGGCCTGTGTATAAACTAAAGAGACTAAAAACATTTTTACTGCTTGTATTTTGCTATCAATATCCACAGGTAAGAGCTTCTGTTTATCAGTTTTTGTATTATCATTTTTTAGGCTTTCCCCACATATCCTTAGCTGCCATAGCAGAGTCCTTTTTAACCCATACTACTAAATACTTCATTTTATCATAGGTTCATAGGTTGGTACTAGGCTATCAGACCTAGGGCCTATACAAGCCTAGCCATAACAATTCCCTGGATATTTCTTCCCACAATATTTACTTCCCTGGACTCCTGTCTAGCAGGGTGATTGACGTGACCCCCGGGGTGAATTTCCTATCTTCCATCCAATCGTCAAGGTTCCTTTTGAAGAGGTCCAAGGAGGTGCTCTGCTTGACATGTATGGGCAGTCTATTCCAGAGTATGGGGAGTCTCTGGGTCAGGAACCTATCCCTCCAGCATGTTTTGTTCATTGTGATGACAAGATTTAGATCCCTGGAGCATGTCCCCATAAATATGGGTATTGCTGAATCAATTAATGTGTCGTACATAGTTTACAGCTATAGCCTTTGTTTTATCTTCATTAATTTTATATCCCCACAAAAAAATGGAATTGTCTCACAATGTTCCACAACCCAGAGATGTACTTTTCTGATTTTATCAGGTACGAAATAATATCATCTGCAAATAAATTCAGTTTTTCTTGAATACCATACCAATTATATCCTTGAATTTCTGAATCCTTTATTTTCTTTGCCAATGGTTCTAAACACAACGCAAGTAACAAAGGTGAAAGAGGCCACGCCTGTCTAGTTCCTCTTTTCAGACGCAACTTATCAGAGAGAAACCCTCGCACTTTGATTTTTGCCTGTGATCCTTCATATATCTTACTAATTAACCGTATTATTGTATCAGAATATGCAAATACTTACATTGCCCTTCTCATAAAATCCCAGCTTACACTGTAAAATGCTTTCTCTGCATCACGACCCACCAAGAACAGTAATATTTTCTTACATTCTCCTGTTCTATTAATGTCATCAAATGCTTGTTTCCCCTCCACAAAACCACACTGGTCCATATCTATCAATTTTGTCAACAGTTTTGCCATTCTTTTAGCTGTTATAGATATAAACACTTTATAATCATGGTTTAGAATTGAAATGGGCCTGTATGAAACTGGATGTGATGGGTTTTACAGTCTTTAGGTATTACAGCCACCACAGCTATTTTTTCAGGATGTTGGTGCTTCCCCTCCTTTTAAAAATTGTTAAACAAAACCTTCCAGATCTTTCTCACTTTATTCCCCCTTAGCTTCCAAACTTCCACAGAATACTATCTATTCCTGGAATGTTTCCTGTAGATTGGTTATACATCACCATTTTTATCTCACCTCCTCCTATCTTGCCTCATCTACCTTGACATATTTAAGTCTTTCATAAATATTTCCATTTGTGCTTTTTCCTACTTCTCTGCTTTATACAAATTTTCATGCAATTTCTGAAGTATCTCTAATACCTATACAGGATCTCTGGTTAATTTTCTTGCTATAGGCTCCTTAAGTTTGGCAACAATCTTTCTTCTTTCTGTTGTCTAAGCCATTGTGCCAAATGTTTTTGTGCTCTGCAGTTGTTATCAAAAACAGTTGCTTGACAGCAATCTTTCTAAACTCCTTATTTTCTGTTTAGCACTCCACAGTTGAACCACTTCTTGCTCTATGAGATTCCCCATATTCTGTAATACTTTAACCTTTGTTAGCCCCTCTAAATAATTATTATTACTTCTTAACAAGATCTCTATTTTATTTCTATTCTAACTCTACTTTAATTTTATCCCACTCACTAGCTATAACTATGTTCCCTAATAACTCCCAAATAATTTCCACTGCCCGTTCCTTAAATTCCTTCATTTTTAACCAGTAGGTGGGAAAGCATAAGTGTCTTATCTTTACTGAAATTACCCTGCATTTTTATCTTAGCCATATGCATTAACACTTACACTAAGTGTATACAATCTGTATTCAAGAACATCCCTACCAGATTTTTTGTGCTTCCTAGTCACTCAGAAAGATTACACTAAATGTACATGTAGTCTACACTTTGTGATAACTTTTATGAATCCCCTTCAATATTTAAGGCTGCAAGAATATCAGTAGGAAAACTAAAATTAGGAGAAAGAAGGAGTGAGTTAACAGTGTACACTTAGTGTTCACTGTGTAAACGTTCATGAATCCCAGGGAGTAATTATTGGCACACAATCTGAAATAGCTATTGGATGTGTGTTAAAGTTCTCAATTAAATGCACACATTCAGTCAGTTCTTGCCCAAGTATTGTAACTTGAGGAATAATATGTAAATTATGTTTGTTTCTACTACTGAATTCATGTTTCCATGCCAAATATTTTCATAAATTTCTTCAGAAATCTACCTTCTTTTCTTATAGTTCCCTTCTAGGTCACCCAGATATATCCTCATTTTTTTGCAAATCAAATCCCAGTCCCCACCTATAACTAATATTCCCTGCTGAAGGCTGACTGTTTCTCCCAATATTTTTAAGTTGCATAATAACAGTTTTAGGTGGAATATAAATACATGCAACCATAATCCATATCCTTTGGTACTAGCCCCTTACTACCATAAATCTACAATTATATTTTTTCTCCACTTCTATCACTGTTGGAGTTCCTATAGCAATTAATGTCCTCTTTATCTTTGTCCCTAATATTCTACTGGCTATCCATCTTGAAATCCTTTCTGTATCAAATTTACATGCTCAGGTTTTTCCAAATGTGTCTCCCATATCATTGCACTCTGCATTTCTTAATATAATTAAATATTATTTCCCTATCGTCTATACCTGATAGATCTTTCACATTTCAAAATGATATGGAAAGTGTCAGCATTGTGATAAGAAGTCATCATTCCCACCTAGTTATATATGACAGCTTTTTAGATTTCTGTTTACATGCACCCACCAATGTTTTGCAGGTTAATCCTTTACAGTTTTCTTATTATCAACATTGGAACCTATGTTACATTTTATGAGATTTTTTTTTTGTTTTTATAATAATGATGCATGTGAACATATTTTATACAAAGCACAAAGGTTGTTTTGCACCTTTAGACATGGTCTTTAAGGAGATTGTTAGAGTTGGAAAGTGATTTTTTTTTTTTTTTTTTTTTTACGGAATGAAGATATAAATAAGATGTGAGATCACAAGATCGTAGGAGTATTTGAATAATACTGACTAGTTATGGATTGGGAATCAAGTGGGTTATGGATTTTACAAGAATTCAAGGCCGATAATTAGCAGACATATAAGGAATAAAGTAAGGCTGCAAAGAGCTGTCCATCAAAGATTCCCATTAAGTGCATATTTGTTTGGTTATATATCAACATAGTAATAAACCATGTGAAAGATGGTTTTCAAAAGTAGGTCATGTAAGATATACAGAGGAGTGCAGCATTTTCATATAGTCCATCATGGGCGGATAAAGTTATATGCATAAAAAACAGGTTATCTCATGCTTAGTGGGCAAGGTACAAAACAAATTATAGGCATTTAGGGATATGTGCTAATAGAAGAAAAAATAAAGGTAATGGGAAGAAGGCGTTTTCTATTATTGAGTATTTTTTTCATGGATGAGTATAAAAGTATTAGGGATGTAATCTACACCCAATTTTTAAATGCGAGTTGCCAATTGCCCCTATATGGGAAGAAGGAGGCTGATGAGACACTGTGTGTTGTTGTGGCACAAAATTCTTAACGCTGCATGGTTTCCTTCTCTTTCTTCTTATTTGAACTTGTAGGATGTAAAATAATACTGGTGTGTGTGGATGTGTTTCTGTGTAAACCCCTGCTAATAGCACAGGCTGCATGCATCCAATGAGCACTCTACCCAAGCTTTGATCAGAGGACTCCTAGTTTCCAATGGAGTCAGGAACACATTGCAGAGATCCATACCCTGTGGCCACCCTGGGTAGTGGAGTTCTTGGCCAGTTGCCCCACTGCAGCTAGTGTATTCAATCCCCACGCTACTGGTTAACTCTAGGTCAGCATTGATATAGTCAGGCATAAACTGCTTTATTATTGTGGACTGTATTATTACTATAGTTTTATTAATTGTCAGATAACACTGGTGCATCCTGGCCTCAACCATGCTAACAAGAGCATGGCTGCAAGCAATGTTCCATCATGCATAGCATGCACGCTTTGTCGCTCACTTTATTAACTACCTCCACTACTGCAACACATTAAGCAGGTTGTGGCAGAATCTACATTATGCTATAGTTATGAGGAACAGCCATTTAACAGAATGGTGTTGATTTTTAGCAATACAGATATAAATTCACTGAGATAAAGTAGTGCAGATCTATTTTGAGGTAGGCTCAACATAAACTGACTCTAGCCATATAAAAATATATACGATTGCATTGATTTTAAAGTGACTTTCACAGCACCATGTTGTGATAAAGGCAGAGTTATACAGTGTCATGAAGTGTAACTGCTTCTGTGTCCAGTAACAGAACAATAATGCTGTACATATTTAAGCCTCTTACATTAATTTGATTCCATTTTTGTCACTAGCCCATTAATATTTTTCTGTTTTCTGGTATTTTCATTATACTTTGTGTTAAAGATTGTATCGCTCACCATAAAAGTGACGTCTGGATTTCAAAAGGGATCCTTTCTATTCGCTCATACCTACAGCTACTGTGGATGACCTCATTACCTTCAACTGGGCACAGAAACATTTAAAAAAAGTGGCTATTTCATTTCATGAAATAAAGTGGTTAACTCACACCGCAAGGCCTAGACAGACACCGATGCTGCACCCCTGTAGTTAGTCTTTTTTTGGGACACCAGTTTATTAATAACTCAGATCCATCATCTGTGGTTGACGATTTATTCTGCATCTTGTAAGACAGAATTGACACCTTTACATTATTTATATCTGTTCCCACATGGCTCCTTTGAAACTTCAGGTAAGATGTCTGTCAGTGACACGTAAGTGAAAAGTAAATGATCCCTTTTTTCTTTCATTTCCTGTCACATCCCTTTCCTCTACCTTGTTATCTTTTGCCTAATCTGTTACAAAGTACCATGTGATTGCTAATAGAATACTGTTACTAGAGTTCACCACCCACTGTTTCTAATTGTTGATATACGTATATGTTTGTATATGTATATACACCTACACATTCCCATTGGTTTTATTACCTTTATAGTACACTCCAAGCCTGGGTCAGGTTCAGTTATACAGATGTTTGCTTAGTGATCTCTTCACTGTATGTGTGCTGTGTCGAGCCTGATGTCACTCCTGTATTATTAATTGTTTGCTCCTTCCCTTTTGGTGTGTGAAATTGCAATATCAGTCATTTAGCAGGAAACCAACTTTCATTTTATTCAGAAACTATCAGAAAGCTGTGCGTTCTTACCTCACACCAGGTTCTTAGATTTTTGTTCCTGTACCGACATTTCAGTGAAGCATTGCAAGGAGGGTGCTATCCCTGTCCTCTGGGTGAGGTGTTAAACTAACATCCCATTTTTCTAAAATGGGAGGTTCTCAGGGCAGTCATTACTAAAAAGATTTGGGAACTTTCTCAGTGTTTTGGACAAATTTTCCATCTTTATACATGTAATCTTGTTCTCCCTTGAAAGTAGCTACAATCATTCATTAATCAGCTTAGGCAGGAGGACTTTCCTATTCAAAGAGTGAAGGTACAGTTATATTATGGGTCATGTAAATGAAGCTTTTATGTGCTTCTAGAAGTGGGGATGTGTATTCAGTATTCATACAGCAGCTAATGCACACCCCAGGTGTTGTGCTAATGCAGACTTAGAGACTAGTGCTTATGGATAGTAAGAAAAGCTGTATTCCAGAGTGCATACAAGTGCTGAAAATGTATGCTGCTTGGACTGATCGTTTTACATTGGTATAACTCTTTCTATTCTTTACTAGCACAAGTGTAATGGACAGGATGGTACACGTATGCTTTGTCAATATGCTTCAAGGTATCTTCATAGGTTCATAGGTGTATACTAGGCTAAGGATTACTAGGGCCTTTATAAGCCTACCCATGCTGCCCAAATGTGACACATGACTTTTGTGTTTTAGACATTTATATTGGGGTGATTTTTTTAGTTATGATATGATTTACTGGCTGTGTCTGTCCATCAGAGACATACGCACCAGACCAGTGGTGAATTTTCAATTTCCCATCTACTGGTCCAAGTTAAATTTAAATAAGGTTAGGGACGGTCTTTGCTTCAATTGATTGGGGAGCGTATTTCAGAGAATGGGAATTCTCTGAGATCCTTTTTTGTTTTTGGATCTAGTAATTCTGTTGCAGTTTGTCTTGCATATGTGCACAAGGTTCATCGGAGTAGGGTTCAAGGATACTTTGTTGTGTAGGCATAGGTTGCCTCTCAGTAGGCTGTATGAAACCAAGTATAGAGGTAGAGCTTTGACAGGATCTGCATATGACATTGTGTTTACTCCCTGTAATCTTTTTGTAAGGAACCTTTGTGGACATTCCAGTTGCTGCATGTGCCTGGTCAGGTATATACTGAAAGAGACACTATACTTTATGATGGGTCTAATGAGGGTCAACTACAGTGGTATGATGACTTCATTGGACCTCGATGCTATGCCATTACTTATACATTGAGCAACATAAAATAATTTTCTTAATACCTTGGACACTTGTTGGCTGAAGGCTAGGTTTCTGACTATATGAGTTCCCAGATCCCTTACTAGAGAGTAAACTCTTAAAGGTGTTTTATTGATGATGTAGTGTCCTGGTGTGGATGACATCCCAAAAGGTACTATAATGTTTTTCTTGGCAATGAGTTTTAAGTTGTTTCTTTGACAGCAGTCATTTGCCTGTGTTAGACCTTCCTGTAGGGTGTTTTCATCTTGGGGAGATTCTATGACTGCTCCCAGTTTGAAATCATCTATGAACTTGGTCAGACAGATACCTTTGACATTGGCTTTGACCTCCAAGAATTAGATGTCAAAGAGGAGTGGGCCCAGCACAGAGCCCCAGTGGACTTTACTAGTGATCGGCCACTTTGTGGAGGTAGCCTCACTGATCCTAACTTCCTGGCTCTTATCTGTAAACCAGCTGGCTATCCATCACTTTATAAAGGAGTCTATGCCTATTTCCATAAGTTAGTTAACAATGCCCGAGTGAAGTATTGTATCAGATGCCTTAGCCAGATCAAGGTAGGCAATTTGCACTGATTTACCCTTATCCATGGTAACCTTTTCAAAGAAGCCCACTAGGTTCAGCAGGCATGGTCTTCTTTTGACAAAACTAAACTGGGATGGATCCAGTGTCTGGAGGTCTCCTATGACCTTTTTGATTATTTCTATGCTGATTCCTTCAATGGCTTTGCAAATAAGACTTGTCAGTGTAATGGGTTTGTAGTTTCCAGGATCTGTTGATGGTGCTCCCTTATGAAGGGGAATGACCATTTGCAGTCCCCCATTCTTGTGGCATAAAGCCTGTTTTGAGACTATAATTAAATAGCGACTTCAGAGGTCCTGATAAGTTATATTTTAGACTATTCAGAAGGCATCCCAGGATGTTGTCAAAGCCCATTCAGGTTGTGTTCTTGGCCTTAGTGAGGACTAGTAGGACATACTCTCAATTTATAGATAGAGGGGTTATGTCCAAGGGTATTTCTTGTGGGGGGTGGTGGATCAGTGAATGTATCACCATTAACCACCAGTTCAGCACACTGGTGTATCCTGCCCTTGAGGTTTCTGATATAACTGAAGAAGGCCTTATGTTTGTCTTTTGCCTGGGAGGCTATCTTAACCTCAAAGTTGACTTTATTTGACCTAGGTAGCCCTTTTATTTGTCTGTTTAGTTTGATGAGAGAGTTCTTATCTTTATAGGAGTTACACTTCCTGATTTTTGCCATGATTTTCTTTCCGTTTGTTGCATACCCTGTTTAATTTGGGATGCCACCAGGGCAGTTTGCTTTTGGAGTTAGTTATGGGCTTACTTCTGGTAGGTACAGCAGCCTCTATGCAGCCACTGACATGGTTGTACAGAGTTTCTGTGAATAATTCTGCATAGGCTGCTGTGCTCCATGGTTTGGAGAGGGAATGAATTTTGATAAACTATCACTTAATAAAAGGTAGCTTGCCTTGGAATAGTTCCTAACTGTTACCGGGTTTACTGGGGTTGCTGACTTAATTTTAATTTCAAAGGAGACAGCGTTATGGTCAGACTTTACCAGGGAGGATGTGACACGGGGAGGTGGGGGCTGCAGCACTCTCCAGTATATTATGAGCTATTAGTCCTGTATGTTGAATTCTCTAGGTCAAGGGTGTTGTGTTTAAGAAGGCCAGGAATTTCTGTGCCTGTAGATTTGAGGCCGTGTAAGATTCCCAGTCTATAGATGGGTATTAAAGTCCTCCATGCATAGGGTGCTTGGATGGTAAGTGTCTCCAGTAGGTCCAAATATGTTCTTTGAGTTTCTTGGGACATGAAGGGTGACCTATAGCTAGCTAGCTAGGATATGGTATGGGATTTTATCTATGGTGATCTGCACATGGACAAACTCTACCAGCCTAGATGTATGCTTGTTACTGAAGTATATTGAGACACCTCCACCTTTAGCCCCCATAAGTGTGGCAGGGAGTGAAACCTTGCACTACTGGGGTACTCTCTGTGGCTTTAAACCATGTCTCAATAACTGCACAGATGTCTATATTCTCAAGGGTGAGGAGGGCTTGGAGGGAGAGTATTTTTTTTGTTTAGGATCCTGGCATTGAGAAGTAACACCCTGAGGTTCATTTGAGCTGATTTTGCTGTTGGTAGGTTTGTCAGTTTTGCATTGTCTAAAAAGGTGCTATGGAATTGGATAAAGTTTTAGTCAGCATTTGAAAGCCTAGTGGAGACAGGTTCAGACCATCCCTGGCAAAACAATGTGGTGTGTTAACCATGTCCTTCCACGCTGACACATATTGGATCCCAATAGAATGACACCAGAGACTCAACCAGTTGCTAAAATCAATCATTCATGTAACCTTCATCATCCCCAGTGAAGGTAATACGTCGCTGAATGTTAAGTTCATACCAGCCTATGACTCATAGCCTGACAGCTCCATGATGTCTCTCTTCATGCAGCCCAAGAAGGTACATCTCAAGTTATTTATGCATGCATGGACTATGATGGAATCATAATGGTACCTATGGTGTAATGACTTGAGTGTGTACGCAGCTTGGAGGCTCCTCACTCCAGAGAGGTAACTGTTATCTTCTCCTTGTTCAGCCTGGTTAAAGCGGCATCAGTGTATCTTACAATGGAGTCCCCTATGTCTAGATTTCTGAAAGTGGCATTGGTGTATCTTACAATGGATTCCCCTATGTCTAGATTTCTGAAAGTGGCATCGGTGTATCTTACAATGGAGTCCCCTATGTCTAGATTTCTGAGAAGTATGTTTTCTTGCTTTAAGGGGTTTGTATCTGGGGCTCCATTGATTATGGCTGTATGTGAGGTGTTAGATGTTTTTGCTGAGTTCTTATAGGTTTGCCAAGAAATAGCTTTGCCAACAGGTGGTCTAGGAGGTATTTGTTATTTAGGAAGATTGCATTTAAGTGCCTCAGAATATATCGATATGTGTGTGTGTGTGTGTGTGTGTGTGTGTGTGTGTGTGTGTGTGTGTGTGTGTGTGTGTGTGTGTGTGTGTGTTTGTGTGTGTCTGTGGTTTTGACAACCTGATGTGTGCTTGTGTGTGGGAGTTTAGTCTTCAGTGACTTTACATAAGTACACCTCTGGCATACCATATCTGTTACTTTAAGGACTAAGTAGTTGTTGGTAACCATGAGAGAATTACTACATAGTCTCAAGATACAAGCATCCACCAAGCTGGATGCAGAGAAGTTAGGAAATTGCATATCTAGACTGTCTGGTCCTTTAATTGGTGAGCTACAAGAGAGTGGCATATTAGATGTTTACAGAAGGCTATTAGGGATGCTTTATTGGGGCAGACTAGGTTAAAATACAGCAGTGACCATTTAAAATAAGTTATAAAGAAAACAACATCTTAGCTTTACCTGGACGATACTGGATGCAAGTAAAACAATTCTGGAACACAGTCTAGGATGCCAAGCTTTGCTGAGCTCTATAGAAATGAAAAGAAAGCCTCTCAAATGAGCCAAATTTATATCACCACTGAAGAGACAGAAAACTGACTACAGAGCCTTATGGTCAATAAAATGACTATAATAAATACAACTTAAAAAAAACATAAAAAATAAATTAATAAAATACCACCAAGACCACCGATCCAAGAAGTAAACAAATTTAATGAAACACTTAGCACCTCAGCTTACACAGCCTTCCAAGAGTAAAAACACTGCAAAATACTGTTTGCTTATATACAGCATATTGCGCAAAACAATTAATCAATTAAGCATGCAATTCAAATCACATACTTCCAATTACATTCTTTGTTGAGTCCCTGAGGCTCCAAAGTACATCACCTATGTAGGTTTCCCCTATACAAAACTTCTTACATACACTAACCCCTCTGTATTGCAACTGTATTCATGCCTTACAGGAATTTTAGGGTCCAGTTGCAGGAACATATTAGGGACATAAAAAATAAAAAAATTAGAGAGTCCCCTTGGGAGTCATTTTTTGACAGCACACAACTCTAAACCTGATTCTCTTAGGGGTTGCGTCTTAGAAAAATTGCAAGTTGGCATAGGTGAATGTGTGTGTCTTTAAAAAACAAACTCTTAAAAAAAGAAACCCTGCTGATTTTAAAGTATGGTACTTTGAAGCCTCAGGGAGGTGCTAAGTGTTTTATTAAATTCGCTTACTTCTTGGATCGGTGGTCTTGGTGGTATTTTATTAATAAAATTACTATACTTTGAGCCCTTTTATGTGTTTTTCACCTCAGCTAGACCATGCAGAGACATCCTGCCACAAAATGAATAATGCCAGTCCTCCTAATGTACGAACACAGTGAAAAGAATCCCACAGGTGCAGTACTACTGCAAACAACTTAAACAACTAGCTAAAAATACTTTACAGATGGCAATTTCAAAACAGTCTAACAGTAGCAAAAGTGATAGGAAAAAACACTTTTTTTGTAAAAAAAAACAGTGAAATTCACAAATAAAGCAAGGAAATGGCAGTGATCACTAAAAATAACTTATACAAGTGCAATTTAACAATCCAAGTCCCTAGCTTTGCCTGGATGGCACTGAATTTAAGTAAAACACTTCTGGAACACAAGCTAGGATGCCACACTTTGCTGAGCTCTGTAGAGATGAGCAATGAGATAGGAAGAAGGGAATTTGGAAGTCAGAAGCCAGAGACGCAGCCTTTTAAAACCACAACTAGAAAGGGATGAGAAGGCAGGGAAAAATTCAAGCTGCAAGAAACAGCATAGTTAGAGAGAAAGATCCACTCAGATAAAGCAGATATTGGAGATTTAGTCCTTTGTCTCTGAGCACACAGGTGGATTATATCTTATGTAGAAGGGCCAATCTGAAGGAGATTGGAGACTATAAAGTGGTTGTAGGGGAAAGTGTAGTTAGGCAGCATAGCATGGTGGTTTGTAGGATGATATTGGTGATCAGGAAGAGGAGGATGAGTGTGAGGGCAGCACCAAGGATCAAATGGTGGAAACTGAAAAAGGGTAATTGTGAGGTGATGTTCAGGGAAGAGTTAAGACAGGCACTGGGTGGCAGTGAAGAGTTACCGAATAGCTGGGTAACTACAGCAGAGCTAGTAAGAGAGATGGCTAGAAAGGTGCTTGGTGTGACATCTGGAAAGAGGAAGGAGGACAAGGAGACCTGGTGGTGGAATGAAGAAGTACAGGAGAGTATACAGAGAAAGAGGCTGGCGAAGAAGAAGTGGGATTGTCAAAGGGATGAAGAAAGTAGACAAGAGTATAAGGAGATGAGGTGCATGGCAAAGAGAGAGGTGGCAAAGGCTAATGATAAGGCATATGAAGAGTTGTACAAAAGGTTGGACACTAAGGAGGGAGAAAAGTACCTGTACCAATTGGCTAGACAGAGGGACTGAGCTAGTAAAGATTTGCAGCAGGTAAGGGTGATAAAGGATAATGAGGGAAACGTACTCACAAGCAAGGAGAGTGTGTTGAGCAGATGGAAAGAGTACTTTGAGGGGTTGATGAATGAAGAGAATGAGAGGGAGAGAAGGTTGGATGATGTGTGGATAGTGAATCATGAAGTGCAGTGGATTAGCAAGGAGGAAGTAAGGATAGCTATGAAGAGGATGAAGAACAGAAAGGCTGTTGGTCCCGATGACATACCTGTGGAAGCATGGAGGTGTTTAGGTGAAATGGCAGTGGAGTTTTTAACTAGATTGTTTAATGAAATCTTGGAAAGTGAGAGGATGGCTGAGGAATGGAGAAAAAGTGTTTTGGTACCAATTTTTAAGAATAAGGGTGATGTGCAGAGCTGTAGTAACTACAGAGGGATTAAACTGATCAGTCACAGCATGAAGTTATGGGAAAGAGTAGTGGAAGCTAGGTTAAGAAGGGAGGTGATGATTAGTGATCAGCAGTATGGTTTCATGCCAGAAAACAGCACTACAGATGTGATGTTTGCTCTGAGAGTGTTGATGGAGAAGTACAGAGAAGGTCAGAAGGAGTTGCATTGTGCCTTTGTGGATTTAGAGAAAGCATATGACAGGGTGCCTAGAGAGGAGTTGTGGTATTGTATGAGGAAGTCGGGAGTGTCAGAGAAGTATGTAAGAGTGGTACAGGATATGTACGAGGGTAGTGTGACAGCAGTGAGGTCTGCGGTGGGAGTGACAGATGCGTTTAAGGTGGAGGTGGGATTACATCAAGGATCAGCTCTAAGCCCTTTCTTATTTGCAATGGTGATGGACAGGCTGACAGACGAGATCAGACAGGAGTCTCCGTGGACTATGATGTTTGCAGATGTCATTGTGATCTGTAGTGAGAGTAGGGAACAGGTGGAGGAGACCCTGGAGAGGTGGAGATATGCTCTAGAGAGAAGAGTAATGAAGATTAGCATGACTAAGACAGAATATATGTGTGTGAATGAGAGGGAGGATAGAGGAATGGTGAGGATACAGGGAGTAGATGTGGCGAAGGTGAATGAGTTTAAGTACTTGGGATCAACAGTTCAGAGTAATGGTGAGTGTGGAAGAGAGGTGAAGAAGAGAGTGCAGGCAGGATGGAGTGGGTGGAGAAGAGTGTCAGGAGTGATTTGTGACAGATGAGTATCAGTAAGAGTGAAAGGGAAGGTCTACAAGAGGGTAGTGAGACCAGCTATGTTATATGGGTTGGAGACAGTGGCATTGACAAAAAGGCAGGAGTCAGAGCTTGACGTGGCAGAGTTGAAGATGTTAAGATTTGCACTGGGTGTAATGAGGATGGACAGGATTAGGAATAAGTATATTAGAGGGTCAGCCCAGGTTGGAAGGTTTGGAGACAAAGCCAGAGAGGCAAGATTACGTTGGTTTGGACATGTGCTGAGGAGGGATGCAGAGTATATTGGGAAAAAGATGCTAAGGATGAAGCTGCCAGGTAACAGGAAAAGAGGAAGGCCTAAGATAAGGTTTATGGATGTGGTGAGAGAGGACATGCAGGTGGTTGGTGTGACAGAGCAAGATGCAGAGGACAGGAAGAAATGGAAACAGTTGATCTGCTGTGGCGACCTCTAACGGGAGCAGCTGAAAGAAGAAGAAGTCCTTTGTCTCTGAGCTGCATGTCAGTGTTCCCAGGAAGGTTAGAATTTCAGAAAGTTTAGCTTAATGTTTCAGTAGGAGCTGGGGCTGACACAAAGAACATGGTGGGAAAAATAGTAGTAAAGTAATCAGGAAAGCACTGGAATGCAACTGTAAACAGATAAATGATAAGCAGAATATAAGACTCTAGCAGCAAAATTCATAATAATACTACTAATGCAATCCCATTACAGAATAAAGTGCCAGACTATGCAGAAATTTACCAGTAACACTGTTTATGGAAAAATGCAGTAATACATGACTAAAGGAGGGTCAAATCTGGCAGTAGTTCACAGTTCTGCCACAAGTGAAAATGAAACTACAGGACATAGGACCCATATAGTCCATATATAGTGTAAAACACTATGACTGTTCTGTAAGACCCTTCAGTCATGGGCCTCAGTCACACATCTATAGTATCAGACTTTAACAGTGGGAGCTGCTGATGTGTCTCCCAAGATATGGCACTCAGACTCTAGGACACTGAAGGATGCAAAGCAGTTAAAGTGCAATTGATAATTATTTAAAAAAGTCTAAATGGTGTATGATCCAAGATTTCGATAGTTTCTAAAACCATTTGGACCCACAAAGCTGATATAAGTTTTTTTTCACACTTGCTCTATCTCAGTGATATTTAACAATTCTTTGCTGCATACATTGATTTTGTTGACTTTATCACTGTTTTTCAGCCTGCACTTGTTAAAAAATGCCATCTGTGTGTTACTGTACTGCTCTTAGGTTGTTTTAACAGTATTTTCATATTTCCTAACCTGCTCTGATAATTGCAAAAGCTGTTCTGAGTTTGATAAAGTATTTCTAAGTTTTGCAAAGTTTTTCTGTGTTTGTAGAAGTTCTCCTATGTTTGCACATTTTTCTGTATTTGTGAACATTTCTCACAATTTGTGAACTTATTTCTAGGGATTCCTG
This sequence comes from Protopterus annectens, assembly GCF_019279795.1. Taxonomy (NCBI): domain Eukaryota; kingdom Metazoa; phylum Chordata; order Ceratodontiformes; family Protopteridae; genus Protopterus; species Protopterus annectens. Next base: position 1,026,367,665 of record NC_056748.1, on the reverse strand, counting down.
ATAATGAAAGAGTTCTACCTTTTGTTGTAAAACATTTGTTACTACACTTGGGCTCAAAATCAGTTTGTTTTACATTAAGAGGGTTTTTTGCAGCCTGCTGGGAGCAGGGGGCTGATTCAACCCATCCAAGTTGGGAATTGCTAGTGAAAGGCTTATTCTGTGTTTATCTGATTGGCGTGAGGGTTTAACTGTGTAAAGTCTTTCATTCTGCTGGTATAGAAGCCTTTCATTTGCACATTGCACAAACACGGCTACCCATGCCTTGTATATAAGCAGACTTCTCCAGTTTAAAATCCACTGTAGGAGATGCTCTGCATAGTCTCTCACTGTTCACAGCTGCTCAAAGAGCTGACAGTTTGTGCAGAGGGCAGCACCACTTCTTTTCTTCTTCTTCTTTCAACTTTTCCCGGTTAGGGGTCGCCACAGTGGAACTCCGGTCCACTAATGACTGGCAGTGGATTTTTACAGTGCCAAGGTGCCAGCCCGATGCCCAACCTTCAAGGGAGGCACGCCCATTCACGCATGTCTTTTGAATGCCACTCGACCAAGGGAAGGACATGCAGAATCCACAAAGAAGGCACTCCAGCTGAGAATCGAACGGGAGAACCTCTTGCTGTGAGACAACAATGCTACCGCTGCACCACCACGACTTAGAGGGCAGCACCCGCAGCACTACTGCAGGTCATCTAATAGTAAACTGCTAAACACTCTCACTTAGACCTTTAACTGCCTCTCCCCTACTCCTTCCCCTCTACTAACGATCTGGTATAATGGATGGGTGCTTCTCTGCCATCTCTTTCTAGCCTGGTGGGCATCCTGAGGCAGTGTAATTACTGCCTCATGTTCACTGACAACCATTTAATTTTAGAACGGACAAGCATGGTGTGTGAGAGATGTAGATGTACAATGTCATTGGGGGCAAAGCTCTCACATACACAAACAAAAAATGCAAACCAGGTTGTTAGTGTTACACCCAAAACTCTCACTACCAACACTAAGGAACAAGCACATATACCCACATATGCTGAAATACTCGCTTGTAATCTGGCCAAACTTTCAAGACCTCCTAAAAGCATCTCTCAGTCTTCCTGTGCACATTCAAAAAAAAGACAGCTCCTCACACAACACACAACTCTCAACATCATCATAGCCCCACTTCCAAGACCATAAGGCAACACCCACCCACAGCCAAACATTCTATTTATTGTGGAATCTATTGTAAGAAATACTGATGTCCCCCTTACCAGGCTAAAAAAAAAAGGAGAAGATCATAGTCAGCTGTCTGGAGTCAGGATTTGCCAGATCATGCATGCACTTAGGTCTTTAAATGACAAGTACCAGTATGACATGGTCATAGTCCATGTGGGTGTAAATGACCTAAGGCATACCTCACTGAACTATATGACATGATGGAGCTCTCTAAATATGTGTCCAAGGCAGTTATGAATCTAGCGTTGAGTAGCATCCTACATTCACCAGTGATGATGCCACAGTACCAGCAAAAAATGATTGACTTCAGCAATTAGCTTAGTGTCTGGTGTCACAGCAAAGGGATTTCATTATCTTTCAGCCTGGGGAGACATGATCAACAAGCTGCAATGCTTTGACAGAGATGTTTTGAACTTGGGTTCTGGCCAAGTTGCTAAACCCTCCAACATAAACAAAATCACTCATGACTACCTAAAGGTACTGCTGCTCAATGCTAGCAGTTTAAATAAACAATTGCACTCAGTGGAAGCATTCCTCACCCTGGAGAATGTAGACATGTGTGCAGTCATGAAAACATGCTTCAGAACCATAGAAAGCACCCTGACTATCAAAGGCCACAGTAATTTTTGTAGATTTTGATCCCCATCAACTCAGGATAAAACAAAAGGAGGAGGTGTCTCAGTGTTCATAAAGGGCAAGTACACTGCTAGACTGGTCCAACAACATGATTCACTTCAGCTGCTCCATGTCCAGCTAACCATAGGTGCAGTCCCCTATCATATCCTTGCTAGCTACAGATCCCCTAACATGAATCTGGAAAACCAATCTCCTACCTAAACCTACTGTAATCTTTTAGCCTAACACAACAGTTATGGATGACTTCAACTACCCCTCCATAAACTTGGAGACTTATGTGACCCATAATTCACTTGCTCAGGGGTTTTGGACTCTGTCAGTGCAAACACCCTGGAGCAACTAGTTAGCTCCCCAACTGGAGGTACAAATATCCTAGACCTAGTACTCATGAACATGGGGGCATGCGGCTCCCTCCTATTCATTAACTCCTTGCTGGTCAGATCTGACCACAAAATAATCTCCTTTGGTATTAAAACTAACTTAGAACCCCCATCAAACTCCAAACCTGTTAAGAGCTTTGCTAAGGCCCATTACCTCAAACTAAGTAACAGCTTATTAAACTTCCAAGCCCTTCTGAACCTGGATGATACTGAGGCCTACTCTGAAATATACACAAAAGCAGTGTACAACCACATACATGGCTGTACAGAGTAGGCAGTACCTGTTCATGTCAACCCTATGATTACTGGCAAAAATAAACCACCCTGGTGGACCCCTAGCATAAAGAGGCTAGTCAACAAAAGGAAAAAGTCCTCCCCAGAGCCAAGAAGGAACAGACAAAACAGTGCAGAAAGACACTCACCAGTCTAAACAAACAAATTAGATAGCTGATCAAATCTGTCAAACAAACTATGAGTCAAAGATAACCTACCAAGTGAAAGATAACCATAAGGCTTTTTTAAATTATGTTCGTAACCTCAGGGGAAACACTCAACAATGTGCAGAGTTAATCATTAATGACAAACACTTACACTGTACTTAAATTGTAGCAAACCTGCTGGCCAACAAGTTCAGTTCAACCCCCCCCCCCACCCAATCACCTCCTGCCACACCCAAAGAAATACCTGCAACCATCCCTCTACTGGTCATTATGAGGGAACAGGTCCTTATTGCGCTTGCTAAAGCCAAAAATACAATCTCCATGGGTCTCGAAAATATTCCAGGATGCTTCTTAAAATAGCTTAAAACAGAATCCATCAGAGCCGCTTGAAACCATCTTTAACAACAGCCTCCAGACGAGCTTTGTCCCAAAGGAATGGAGGACTGCAACACCCATCCTTCTGCACAAGGGGAGTCTATCAACTGAATCAGTGAACTACAGACTCATAAGCTTGACCAGTCTTATCTGCAAGGCTGTGGAGAGAGTTGTCCTTGACCTGATCAATAACAACATAGGAACTCTTCAAAGGGTAGATCAGACCCAATCTAACTTTGTTAAAGGGAGATCTTGCCTGCTCAGTCTGGTGGACTTCATCTAGAAAGTCACCAAGGCCATGGATGAAGGCAAAATGGTACACTATGCTTATTTAGACCTGCCCAAAGTTTTTCACACAATCTCCCACTCGGTAATCATAGATAAATTTACTGAGTTAGGCATACACCCCAACATTGTCAGATGGATAACCAACTGGCTCACTGACAGGATATATGTTGTTTAGATAGGCGAATCCACTTCCGATAAGAAACCTGTTTCTAGTGGTGTCCTACAGGACTTAGTGTTGGGACCATTCCTGTTTGGTATATACTTCTCAGAAACAAAGGCCAATCCTGGGGTCTTCTGGCTCACCAAGTTCACTGACGACTGTAAGCTGGGAGCAACCACTGAATCCCCAAACAATGTTGACATCCTACAAACAGGCCTAAAAATGACAAACTACTGGTGCCAAAACCATGGTCTGAGACTAAATGCTAAAAAATGCATAATCATACCCTTTAGTAAATCAGATATCCTTGCATATTATAATATTGATAGCACACCCCTAAAAGTAGACCCAGTGGTAAGGAGCCCAGGAACACAGATAACTTTGACCACTAGGTAGGTACAGTAGTGAGGAAATCCTTCTGTGTGGCTCAACTTATAATTAAAGGCATGGCATCAAGATCAAAGGAAGTCATAGTGCCATTGTACTCGGTCCTCATCAGGCCCATAGCTGAGTACAGTGCCCCCTTCTGCATGTACCTAACTAGGCACTTACACCAACTGGAGCGGTCCCAGAGATTTATCACTAAAAAGTACAAAGCGCAAGACACATGTCTTATGCAGACTGGCTAAAGGTCCTATCACTTCACTCCATCTCATATTGTTTATCAACAGGGGACTTATGTCTGACCTACAAGGTATTCTCTGTTCCAGTCCTGATGAAAATGTTACATATTCACAAGAAAAATAATACAAGTGTTATGCGTTCCCTGGACCTGAACCTTATTTGTGACTCTTACAGAACTTGCTTGAGAGGCAGATTCATATTTCCAAAGGCTACCTTGTCTATGGAATAAATTTCCCATCTTTGTAAAACAAAGCTTGCCCCTCACTCTCTTCAAAAAGAATTTGGATAAATGGATGGGGAACTGAGAATTCACTCCTGGGGTACTGCCATTTCCCTTATTGACAGAGGCAGTCTATAAAACGGGCTCAGACACAGAAAGACCCACTGCGCTGATACTACCCCATCCTATATCTGGGGAATTAATATATAATATTGTCATGTTCCGGGTTTTGTCGGCTAGGCTTGTAAAGACTCTTGTGCCATTTGCCTAGTAATCACCTATGAAGTTATGAATGTTCTCTTTCATGTCAGTTGTGCACTGTCACATACTCTCATTACTGCAGTACCACATTTCTGTATTATTCCACAACATTTTTTGCCAATTCCACATTTCAGCATTGCTGCATATTTCATGGTGATAGTTGAGGGTTGTAAAATACAAAATGCATAATGATGCAGCCTACTCAATCTTAATGAAGCAGACTTCACCTCAACACTCTTCACTGATCACAGCTATAAATGTCTTCAATTATGACATAGAACACAATTAAGCTTATCAAATGCTGAAAAAACTTCATTCATAACAGGGCTCATCAAAAATATTAGGAAGTAGTTTTAGAGTGATGCATGCACCCCTATAAACCCCAGAGCAGGAGGTACTTTACCCACCTTCACACAACTACTTATATAATCTCCAAGATTCCAAATCCTTGGAGGAAATGGGAGCACTTGCAATTCCCTCTTCTTTGAGGTTTTGCAATCTTGGCAATGTCAAAAATAAAGTTTAGGTGGGTGTGGGTATGAAGCCTCCTGCACTGGAGGGAGGAGTACAGGGGAGCTTTCAAACTGCGTAAACATTGTTTCTATTGCTACTCTAACTTCTTTAGCACAGGTATCCTCCAAGCAACTTGCAGCAATTGAGTTCCTGCAGCTTTGTTAAATTTAGATAGTGAAGTGATATGCTGTGAACTGGTTTTCTGTAATACCATAAGTATGGTTCTGTGGTAATAAATGAAAGTAAACACAGTGGAAAAGTGCAGAAAAAACACAAATAACACGGACAGGAAGGTACAGTAAACTATTAGTTATCCGGCACCCATGGGGATTGGTAGATGCCAGATGTGTAGTTTTTTGGTTGCTTGAGAGTTACTATTAAAAATAGACCTGACAAATGCTGTACCCTATACTATACAATACCATAAACACTGTATTGATTTGATTTTAATATTGAAATACAGTAATTAAAAGCCTGTCTGGAATAATAATATTTTAAACTTGTATTTCCGTTAGAAAGCGTGGCAAGTGGAATGGTTTTCATTGGCACACTGAGTGGATTGGAACTGAATGAAATGAACAGAGAGAGAGAGAGAGAGAGAGAGTGAATGCATGTATGAAATCAGAAGTGACTGTGTGAGCGATCAGAGAGAGAGAGAGAGAGTGAGTGAATGCATGTATGAAAGCAGAAGTGACTGTGTGAGCGATCAGAGAGAGAGAGAGTGAGTGAATGCATGTATGAAAGCAGAAGTGACTGTGTGAGCGATCAGAGAGAGAGTGAGTGAATGCATGTATGAAAGCAGAAGATAATGTTTGTGTGTGTGTGTGTGTGCGTGCGTGCGTGTGTGTGTGTGTGTGTGTGTGTGTGTGTGTGTGAGAGAGAGAGAGAGACAGAGATCGGAGAGAGAATGTGCAATCTGATGCAAACTGACTGAGTATGGAGTGAGAGTTGACATTTTAGAAATTTGACTTGTTTGGTTCGACTTGTCCTCAGGTTGGGGAAAGGGAATTTATTTGCATCTTCCTTTTTGAAACTCTAAAACTCTGAAAACGTAAGGTATGTTTCTGCAGGGGGAAACAGAAAGTGCAACACATGAAAAACTGAATTGTTCATACTGTACTGCATTTCTTTGATTTTTTTCTGGTTGCTTGAGTTCTGGTTAACTGAGAGTTTACTGTATATGCTGGGTCATGCTGAGTAATGCCAGAATTACAGGCAAGAAATAAAGGAAGCTTCAGGTTGATACTAGAGAAGGAAATAAACACAGTGAGTCTGACAGAAACCGTTGAAAATGATGAAAGGATTGGTATATGGAGATATCAAGATATCTGTTGCTCAGACAAGAGCATAGCAATTTAAATTAGGCTATCAAGTGTGAGGCACTAGAGGTTGGAAAAGAAGAGCAAGGAAGTCATGAAACAAAAACCATCAACATTTACAAACTTAACTGTTAGACTAGGGGAAAGTTGGATACAATATATAAACCAATAGATGACGAAAGAATGGGTAATGAACAGATGAAGGTCTTGCAGCAGGAAAAGAAAGATGTTAGGCTGGGAGACTTTATTTTTTTAGAATCACACTGGTCCATTCCTACATCCAAATTAAAGAGAGAATAAAACCACAGAGATAATAAACCAAAAGATTTACATTCAGCTGGTACACGAAACTACAAAGAATTGTAAACTACTGGACAGTGTATTTAGCAAGGATGAAGAGGTTTGAGCAAGGGTTTATTCTCATATACTTTGTGTATTAAAGTGACTAAACGTTTTTTGAGCATCTCTGACAAACAGTACGTCTCACAGAGCCTGAAATCCAGAATGGACTAAATCAATGCCTGCAACCCAGATCTTCAGACAACATGCTTAGAAATTGGGAGGCTTCTCTGAAACAGTATTTTTATTTTAGGGAGCAAATGGTAAAAATTATATGTACATTTTAAAGTGTGCAGGAGCAACGTTTGGAGAGATGTGACTACTTTTTAAACATAGATGGTTATGAGAAGACAGCAACATGAGGTTTAATACAAAACAGAAATTTCTACCTACACCACTGGCTCAGGACATAGCAGTTAAAGCACCCCTGGTAATCAAGCAGTGGTCTATATCACGAATCATGAACTGTGGGACAATAAGCAAAAAAGTAAAACCAAAGCATGAGAATGCAGAAAATGAGACTACGTTAATCTAGGAAACCTGAAATGGGAAGCTGGAGACAAATACAGGTCAGAACCGCATGGTCAAATGGGACCCCAGGCAAGGTAATGGATCAGTCCCCCCCCACTTGGCAGCCCCTCAGTGCAACACCCCCCCAGATATTTCAGTGTCCCATTACTTGGTTATTTCTTCCCAGTCACAATAAACACCTGTCAGTGTGCATACCATTTTTTTCCTTATTTCTACAATGATTAGAGATATTTAAAACTCTTATTTCAGATTTTATAGAACAAACACTCATAACCATTTACTAAACAAAACAATACAGTCTCAAAATGAAAACAGACTTAGCATGAACAGTAAGCTTCTCTGCCCTTAAAACTCACATTCATTAAAATGGCATTGAAACCCATATTCAAAAAATGCATCTGGTCAGTGATGGATTAAGTTTACCTTTGGACAGTTTTCAAACCATAGGCTCCTTGCACACATGTTTTGGACCATGCATGCATACATCAATGTATTCTTTGATGCAGCATCCTGATTGTATTAAATTATATTCCTTGTATAATACAGCATCACTTCTTAGAGTGTGTTTTAAAGGTTTGAACAGTTTTCCACTAAGCAATAAAACAAAACATATAAACCAGTAACAACAAAACTACCAATTACAGAACACTTCAACCACAAAAGGCCTCAGACTTCTGTCATTACAATCCACCAATATCAGTTAATATACACAATCTCTGCAGAAATAAAAGTCTTCTGAATAATTCCACATTAAAGAGATCTGTAAATAATGAAGAGGTTGCTACTGGCAACAACTTTACATTTCAGTTTTTCATATACAAATTAAGTGCCTGCTGGCCTTGAAGAAGAAATTGCCCATGTTACATTAAAAAAAAAACTGGGAAGCTGGTAATATTGCAATTGGGAATGGCTCTCAAACCTGCAAGAGATTCATGGTTACTAAGCATCTCATCCAAAGGAGGACAAATGCAGGAGTGCAGCACTGCCATACTCCCCTTAAAGGGCACTACAATATCAGCACTCCATCTGCATGTATTAAAACAATACTAATTTCATGAACTTTAATTGTACTTTGGCTTAGGAATGGTGTCCATTCCCATCATGGTATTAGAAACCCCAAAGACTTGGAGAAGTTAAAAAAAATGTGGGAGTAGATCCCACATCTTCTTGCACCAAAGACAACTATGGTACCTGTTGTGATAGTAACGCTGCTTTGAAAATTTATAGAACAAACGCTGATGATGGCCATTTGCCAAACAAAGCAATTACACACTGAAGACAGATTTAGCATGAGCAGCAGTAAACATCTCATCTGTTGAAATTCAACATTCCTTGAAAATGCACAGAAACTCAACAGTCCTTGAAATGCACCTGTTGATAGATTAATAGTCGGTGTAGAGGATTCAGGCTCTAGGGTCCTGTATTCCATCCCCAACTGGGGCATTTTAGACACATACACACACACACACACACACACACACACACACACACACACACACACACACACACACACACACACACACACACACCACCCAGTGGTCCCTAGGCCATTGCTTAGTTCGTCTAGTGCTGGATCCATGTCTGGTACAGTTAACAGCTTGTAGAACAGGAGCTAGAGAAACATAATGCAGGCAGAAAAAGAAGCAAATGTATTTGAACTCTGAGATAAGGAAGTAGTCCAAACAAATTATAAGGCATTTATAATTCAATTTGCTCTTTATGATAGTTTCTGGCTAGGGTGCCTTTGTGCAAAGTCTTCATCTGCTACTTGTTTCCACAGGGACTAAACTCACTGGGGATCTGGTTTCTTACTACATCCCAAAGACATACTGCAGGCTAAGCTGGCTACCTACTGGTGCACACACACACATATATATATATATATATATATATATATATATATATAGTTTGACTTCAGAATCTCTAATTACTGAAAATTCGAAATACATATGGTCAAGACCATATGATCGAGTTTTCAGAAACTCGAAAGTCTAAACTGAAATAAAAAAAAAATATCCAAAGACATAATTTCTGCAGGGGGGCAAATCTCCCCACCCCCCTACTTAAATATACAAACTCTGAGATCATGCTACAGTGGGGAAAAGGGAAATCTCCCATTCCGCACTGTATGCAGAAGCGCAGAATGTGAGATTTCCCATTTCCTCGCTGTAGTGCGATCATGGAGATGAAATATTTAAGTATGGAGGGTGCAGGGGTCTTGCCCCCTACAGAAATGATGTCTTTGGATTTTTTTTTTTTAATTTCTGTTGAGACTTTCGAGTTTCTGAAAAGTCGATCATATGGTCTCAACCATATGAAGTTCGAGTTTTCAGTAATTCAATATTCTGAAGTGAAACCATATATATATATATGTGTGTGTGTGTGTGTGTGTGTGTGTGTGTGTGTGTGTGTGTCGGTTGCTTTTAGCTGAATGTATGTGTATGGTGCCCCATCCAGTATTAATTTTGCACTTTGCATCCCAATACCTGCTGGGACAGGCTCCAATTCTCCTGTAACCATGTATAGGATAAAGTGGTTGTCAGAAACTGTATAAATGAAAAGAAGGAAGGTGAGAAGTGCAAGCAATTTTCTTTGAGGAAGCTTGGAAGAAAGGTTATAAATGCAGTAAGAAAGGCAAAGAAAAAATGTGTTACCTAAAGGAATAAAGAGATCTTCAAGGATGGAAAGTAGTACAGTGAGGACAGAGAAAATAGCAGAAATTTTCTGTGAAGTCTTTCTTCTCATCTTCATAAATAAGGAAAGAAATGAACCAGCTTGGGAGGGGGAGTGTAAAGAGGGATGATATCTGACAGTCAAATATCAAAGGAGATTTTAATAAGAAACTAATGAATTTAAGAGAAGACAAGCATATGCCCCAGGAGAACTATTGAATGATCACCCAGCAGCAGTGAGGTTCCAGAGAACAGGAAGGAGGGAGGGAGATCATGTTGGTGTTTCTTCACAAGATGGAAGCTAGAAATGGCCTGGGAATTTTCAGACCCACAAGCCTGACCTTTGTAGGAGGGAAGGGCATGGAGATGAAACTGAAAGAAAAGTTATCTGGTTTCCTGGACAACACCGAAGTGCAGGGTATGTGCCACATACTTTTGTGGTAAACAAGTCATGACCATTTAACTTGATTCAGTGTTATGTCTACTTACTACAGAATTCCATGTAATGTTTTTTTTACCTTAAGTCTAGTAAAGCTTTTGATTGTTTTCCCTCATGGGAGACTGATAAGCTAATCAAAGTGAACTGGAGCTTTTCAGAAGTTGGTTACATGCATAGAGGGTGGCTAGGTGTCAGGAAGCTCAGAGTCGTAGTTAAAGAGACTATCCCAAATTCATAAAAGTGATTAGTGGGAATCTCAAGGAGTCAGTTGTAGGATCAGTACTCTCTGATGTCTTTGGAACTGAGAATAAGACCCACCTGTCTGTGGATAACTTTAAGTCACAAGGGACAATGGAGAATAGAGGAAGAAGCTTTCAAAGTGATCTGATGAGATTGCTTAAGTCACAAGGGGCAATGGAGAATAGAGGAAGAAGCTTTCAAAGTGATCGGATAAGATTGCTTAAGTCACAAGGGGCAATGGAGAATAGAGGAAGAAGCTTTCAAAGTGATCGGATAAGATTGCTTAAGTCACAAGGGGCAATGGAGAATAGAGGAAGAAGCTTTCAAAGTGATCTGATGAGATTGCTTGAGTTATCAAAAAATTTAATTTGAGGTGTAATGTAGGGAAATGTAAACTACTTTACCTGAGCTCTAATAATGAAAAAATGGAATACCTACTGGGAGGAGTGATCCTAAAAAAGCACCAGTTAGGAAAACAATCTTTATGTGCCAGTGAGAGCAGAATAACCCAACAAATGCAAACTTAGAAATGTGTAGTCAAGACCGGTAACATACAGAGCTGTATCCTTATGGGAACAGAGATGTTATACTAACCCTTATATATCTGGGGTCAGGCCCAAACAGGAGCACTTTCTTCAGCTTTCTTGATTGCACAGGGAACATGATGTCAAGGTAAACACAGTAGCACAAACACTGCAGACTAATAATTGTAATAGAGGACCAGCTTTATGAGCAGAGGTTACAGGAGACAAATCTATTGTTACTTGAGGAGAGGCAAGAACAAAGAGATATAATATAGATACAGAAGAGACACAGTTGGCAGCATGATGCAGTACTGCCCGGGAGCATCAACATAAAAATGGAAAGGATATGCCTAAACTAAGGATACAACCTAGTACTCGTAGCAAAGTGTTGCATATCGTACTTCTCATAGCAAATTACTAGGGATGATAGTGTGTGATAATCTTACATTCAATCTGCATTTACAAAATTGCATAAGAAAAACTTATCAAAAACTAGGGATGCTTTGTAGAGCCATAAACTTTCTCACTGACACAACTAAAGCTACATTTGCCACTACTTATCTACTCCTCACATTTCTTGATGGCACTTCCATCCTTACTAACCTTCAGGCATCACAAAAATCAAAACTTAATGCTATAACAAAGCTGCTAAATTTGCAGCAGATACCCCTTTCAGAACTCACCACTGTACAGCACTAAAAAGCCTAAAATGGTTAGAACTACCCCATCAACTAACATGCACACAGCTTCTTACCACATATAAAATTATCCAGAATCCATCTGCTTGTTCAGCATTAAATAACATTCTAAACAACTATGTTCCTAGTTGGTCATTATAATCCAGTAACAAAAGCTCCTGTATGTCCACAAACCTGTCAGATCTGCTGGGTATTGTCAGTACTCGTACCACGTTGCTAAGATCTGAAACTCCTTATCTCTAGCCATCAGGTCAGTGCCCTCTCTCAAATCCTTCAAAACCATTCTGAAAGACTTCCTATCCAAAAGCTGGTTCTGTTCTTTCTCGCCACCATGATATACTATATCCCTGAATGTGAACAAATACCAAATACTTATTCATACCTTCTATCTCCTTACTGTCCCTTCTTCAATCACTCCTTTACTTCTATCATTTTCTCTCTGTGGCTTTCTCTCTAAATATTCCATAAGCCTGCTTTTCTCTCACTTTGTATTGCAATTCCTATTTGCATTATACTACCTTACCTTTAATTTCTGTATAAACTGACTAAAATTTCTCTATTAAATATCTGTCATATAACTTGTATCTGTTTGTGATGTTAGGAGTTACTGCCAGCCATGCCAGGAGAAGTAGGACAGTGGATGTGTAATGCATGCTAGCTGGAGTTTTATAAATAATTATATCATTTGTATATCAAACTGATTTGTACAGATACTTGTGTAGAAAATGCATTTGTAAAGCTGCTTGTGTTAAAATGTATCAACAGTGTACTCTGATGGAAAGAAAAGAAATGTAATGTATATGTATATGTTTTAACAGAAGATACTGGAAGGGAAGAGGTTAATTACAATCCAACTGCAGCAAACTTTGAAAAATAGTTAAAATTAAATTACTTAGTGGGTTAAGCCATAACAATGTTATCTCACAGTATGGAATGAAGCCAGAGACGAAATGTCTGTGAGAAGCCTGGCTTAGTAGCTCTGTAAGAGGAGTAGAAGTGTTAAAATGGTTTTATGATTTTCAGCAGCTGCACCAGATCTGAGCAATGCTCTTGTGTGTATTATTGACATATAGGTGCTAAAACCCTGGCAGCTTCTAGTGATGGGGGATAATTTGGGAATCAAAGTCAGATGACCAGATGTGTGTGATGTAATTCTGTAAACCAGAAATAATATTTAGATATTAGTAGGATATTGCTCTCAGCTTTCTGTACTCTGTTTTCAATCAGACAACAAGGACCACTCACCCACTTCATCTTGCCTTGGACTAGTAAGTGACCAGGGATAGTAATTCTCTAAATCAGTTAAGAAAGTATAGTGAAATTAGTTAAGTACTGTTTTTCTGTGTCTGTGTGAATCTATTCATCTGTGTTATTTTAATATTTCCTGTGGTTGAAACTCTGTTGTTTACTATAAATAGATATGTAGTATTTTCATGCTCTTTTCTTATTTATTATTAAATATATTTAAACTTTTCATTGTGGCTGGTCCTTTTAGAAAATATTTAACCTTTGAGAGTATTTGCATATATTTATTTGGTGATAACTCTGTCCACTCCTGAAAGTCTGGCTGTTTGGTCAACATTACCATTTGTATTAATATTAACTTCACTCACTATAAGTGGATACCTTATAGCAACTGACTGGTGACAGATAATCTACCTTATAGTCAGGGCAAGTTTGGTAGAGAGGGTAATCTGTGTCAGCCTTTCCGATGTGTGTGTGTGTGTGTGTGCGCGCGTGCGCACGCAAATCAAATCTCAAAGTGTGTGTGTCAGCTACTTGGAGCAGGAACACGAAGCACTGGTTTCACAGAGGGAGTGCTGGAGGACTTGGCTTGGACAGTTGGCTGAGATCTCAACCCTATAGCTGTACCAGTGGGGAGTCTATTTGGGGACCTGGAGGGAGACAGATATAAAGAAATCCAGACCCTGTGTGCTCTTAAGGGAAATAGTGCTTGATGCAAAGAGGTCTGTATCTGGATATACTGAGTGTATCCATTTGTATTCCAAGTGAACATCCCTCTCCAGTGCCAGTGGTGAGGACTGAGGCTCCTTTATTACTGGCCGGAGTGGGGACATCACACTATTCTTAACCAATGTTTTTTATATTATATCTACTTTGGTATAATTATTTAATCTGTATTTGTTTTTGTATTATTTTAAGGACTGTAAAATTACTGCTGTTAGAATGTTTTGTAATACTTTGGAGCTTTTCTCCCTGGGCCTCCATTGAAAATGGACTCCTACCCAGACTGAATTTCCCAGTAATCAAATGCCAGTAAATAAATTAAATAAATAAATGATTCAACCTAGCTATCAGGAAATGCTTTGTCACAGAAATAACAGTGGACAAATGAAACAGGTCTTCTGAGTAACTGGGGGACTGTGTCTTTCATGAAGGCCTAAGATTGGTGTCAGGCTAAAAGAAAGAGGAGTAATGGAAAAATACTAGCTATGCAAATAGGGAAGACTAGATGTGCAGATTGTGCTTTTCTACTGTCACAACCATGTAATATGAACTAAACGGAGGAGCAAATAAAGCGAAGCAGATTACCTAAAGGGAGGGAAGGAAATACAGGAGTGGACAGGAGGCTGAGATGCTGAGCGGTGAATTCAGGTAGATCATAAATATTTTGCTTGCTTCACAGAGGGCCAATCTTTTTAGCAGATGGTGTGTAGTACAAAGTGTGAGATCACATGCTCATTGCTTCAAATGTCAAATCTGCAGTCTGCAATTAATTGCATCATGAACTCTGGTGATACAAAGGCCTCCGAAAATGAGTGGAAGTATGTAATACTGAGCAGTTTGCTGAATGTTTTTTTTTTCTGAAGATTTGCCACTAATAAATAATCTCACTTATCATGTGAAGTATCTGCCACTTATGCTGAAGAAATCAAGTAAGTTACACAAAATAGAATAAAATAAAATATTCCGGTTATCTTAAGGTCACTCAAGTGTAGTACAAGCACAATACTGGATACTACAGTAAATAAACAAGAATATAAAAAGTAATCCCCACTCTTCCAAAAATTCCTCATGAAAATGAAAAGAAAATAGCCACCAAATGACCAATTATTTACACAGTGTCAAGATAAGCATTTAACAGCCTCATTAGAAATTAAAAATTAAGCAGCATAACCTTAACAAATTTAAGCACACCATAGGTGCAAACAGCCATGGCAGTGCAGGGAAGTGTTTTTCTATTACATCCAGTTCTTAGCATGCAGTACAACACAGAAGTATAAATCAAACAAAACTTTGGACTAAATCACATATTTAAAAATATTTAATAGATGCATTGTTTAATAACAATAAGCCATTGTGTTTCAAAAGTAATGCTGCATTTACCCATGCTTGCAATACTTAATAACTTGGCTCTTTGCTCTCCTAGATAAAACCACTCTGACTTTAGGTAAATCTAGGATTAACACCTGTAGATGCACACTTAATTTTCTTTCTTTATAGCAAACATAAAAAGAAAGTCAGTCAGTTTTGTTAAAGGACCTTTGATAAGGGCAAAACAGTATTCACAATGTGCTCACCATTTATACCATTTCAAACAACTGATTAATGGGTGCATTGTAATAAATTGTTTTATATGGTTGTCACACAGCTTCTCTGTATTAAGGTTATATGCACTGGATAAGTGAGGCCTTGTTTAAAATAAATAAATAAATCAATACTTGCTTGTGCTCCATGCATTTAGAATCACTCATACATGATCTGTTAAAAGCAGTGTGCTTGTGTGTATTCCACTCCTAACATGCATTCTAAATATGTGCCATAATATATTTTATTTGAAGTTTCAAGAAGAGTTTCATTTGTGGCATTCCCTTGTTCATTTATTAATTCATTCCCCTTTCCTGTTTTCTCATTTTCTACCTCTTGCTTTATTGGAAGAGTAAGTGAATTCACTACCTCCATTACATATTACTGTTAACAGGAGGGCTAAAATGGCTGCGGATGACATTGCACACAGATAGGTGGCCCAAGTAGAACGCCCAGGACTAATTGACTATAAACCCATTCCATAAGTTTAACTGACTCTCTTGAGAAAACATCTTACTGTTGTCTCCTCATCATGTCAACAAGCTGTGTTTAAGTTTTCTCTGTTATATTCATTCCCTATGGGAACTGCATAACCAAAGGTAGAAACAGGACAGACTCCTGAAAAGTCACATAAAGGAAATAATTACTGCGACCTGCTATACTATACTATACTATACTTGAGACAGGGAGAGATGGACGGTGTAATATGCATCATTTACAGGCCCACTGCCTTCTTTGGTCATTTCATAGCTTTTCTTTTTGTGTATACTCCTATCTACCCAAATCAGATCTTGTGTAAAGAATCATCTTCTGTATTACATTTTAAATAAAATATATATTCTGTGCTTCCTGTACTACATGCCACACATTGCTCTCTGCAGAGAGACAGATACAGAGATGTACAGTCATGCGTAAGCATACATCTCCTTTTATTTTTTCTGATTCGTAGTTTCATATACATATATGTATATTGCTATTATATTTTTTTCTAAGCATTGATACTGAGTACCTTGATGTAAGAGTCTCAGAAAAATCCCTTTTGTACATTGATATGAATAGTTTCCATGACAATGTTTATGCATAAACCACACTGAATGACCACACAGATGCTAGAAAAGGAAATTTAGCAAATACATTTAATCTGATTTCTTTCTGTGTTGTATTTATCGAGCAGAGGAAATTAACAGAACAGAAAAACAAAAAAAAGTGCCTAGCAAACAAACTGAATTTGGTCAAATACTTGCAGATGTTATGGAACCCATGCAGAAGTATAGAGATCGCAAATAATCTATAGCACATGCCCAGTACAGCACAACTGCTTAATACCCTGATTTATGATTATAATACTTGAGGGTACTACATTCAGCACTAAAGCCTTACCAGATAAAAATATTATCAAAGCCCACTAAAAATGGGAAATTATCAATATGGTCTAAAGTTAATATAGCAAATGTTGATTTCAAGAGGTAGTACATCCTTGTATGGAGGGTAGAATATTCACCCCAGATAATGATTTGTACGGACATGGAGTGGAAGAAGGATGCCCTGCTGACATTTCTGGCTGTTTCCTGGATAACATGCAGTGATATTCGGTTAGGATTTCTGATTTTTTTATTAAAGATGGAACAGCAAGAGACCTGCTGACATTTAATTACCAGTGGGCACTTCAGTTATGTAATGAAACTTCTGAATGACCCCAGAAAAAGGCTTCAGAGCATTTAATGACTCATCCTTGGAATACAAAGTAGTTAAAAAGTTAGGAGAATTTCCTATAAATCCTGAAAGAACACGGTTTTCCGAATGCTCATGCAGAGACACTGCAGTCACAGATGCTACATATTTTTCCAGTTGACTGAAGAAAGATGCTGTAGTATTATGTAGCTACAGGCATTTCCGACTGCTTCTGAAAAGGTAGTCATATAATGCTCGCCTCTGATCTCCACTGTTCATATTTTGTTTTTGTACCAGAACCCGAAGAGTTCAGGTCTTATGTAATTAAAGTTAAGAGTGAAGGGTTTTCATCTGGACTTCTCTCAGCACCTTGAGACTTCTTCCTCTTCCTACCACCTGTAAAACAAAAAACACTTAAAAGTTAATCTGAGTTTCAACTTTCCATTGCAACTTAGTTGAACTTCATCAAGTTATTTATAGCTACAGTCCTTCCCTGAACCGAAGACAATGAATTATAAATAAATATGTGCTGCCTATCAGATGTAGTTAGCCTGGGATAATGACTTTATTAAATGCAATCACCTTAATAAAAATGTACAGTGTTGTGGTTTAGTTATGTACTATGCACCTTGCAAACTGCTCCAGTGATAATAAAAAGCTGACACAGCCAGCGAAAGAATGTTTTGTGTGTGTATATTTTATATATATATATATATATATATATATATATATATATATATATATATATATATATATATATATATATATGTATGCATGCATGTATTGTGTTGTTTGTATATGACTGCTCAGAAACTGATATAAAATGAGATCTGTGCATATGGGTGTAAATGCTTTTAAGCAGTAACTTGTCATATATTTTATAACAGGATGTTATTTAAACTTATTAAAGGTACAGATATGATATAATACAACAGTATCAATTAGTAAGGCAACAAAAGTAATTTAAGACTGAATTGGAATGACAAGTGCACCAGGGCTGGAAGAGATAATGTGCACTGGAGCTGGGGGGTTCAGTCAACTAGAAGTGTTGAGGACAGGCCATTTGCCTGCGTCTGGGATGGTAGGTATCATCAAAGGTGTGGATGGAAGGAAAGACATTGAAGGAGGTGAATTTATGACATGTAGCAGGGAATCGAAATCAACGCCCATGTAAAGATACACAAGTGGCTCTGAGAGAGTCCAATTTGGCTAAAGCTTATATTGAGTTTTGCGTGATTTAAAAAAGTTCATTCCATGACAAACAGAAACAGTTTTCTATTTGCACTAAAAATGAAAATCACATAAATCACACAAGCTGAGTACTGAAATATTTTCTAATGCATTTGATTTGTGTCTTGCACGTTTAGATTTTACTACAGAAAGCCTACAATCGGTGTACGCATCTGCATGTAAATGTAAACACATAATGATATGGAATCCATGAAACCACTTTATATTTGCAATTTAATTAAGCTTAGGGTCCATTCTTTATCTTGTTTATATAATGTGTATATTATAAACAAATTCAGGCTGTGAATTCTCTGTTTTGTTTCTTTGCTTCTTTACATTTATGACTATCATATTGCTTTTAAAACACTGAATGCAGATGCATTTCTGCATTTATCATTTAATGTTTCTGTTTCTTTCTAGTTGATAAAGTAGGCTGTGGGCACCATATGAGTGATTAGTATTGGCTCAATCACAGATACTTTCTTGACGTTGTTATGCATGTGTCTAAGCCTGATGATGCTTCAGTGACAAATATATGAGCTCGCTTTTGACTATCACACAGCTGAGAATCAGTGTTAGAAAACAAAACTCCCCAAGCAAAAATCAGACTGCTTATTCACAGCAAATAAAAAGTACACACTAACTTTTCATGTCAGAACACTTTTTTTTCAGAATAAATTAGTGCTTTTCACTATCTCGCAGCTGAGAATCAATGTTAGAAAACTCAAAAATTTTTTTCAAATCTAGGTGCTTAGAATTTCCCTCTCTCTTCCCCCCTTGTCTGACCTGGTGTGACTTAGTTTGAACTCTACAGTTCCCTACAAAACGGTGTCTACAGGACTGCAATCAGTTTCTCTCAGCATTTAAACAGATTGAATTCTGCAGTTCCCTACAAAATGGTGTCTACAGGACTGCAATCAGTTTCTCTCAACATTTAAACAGATCGAACTCTACAGTTCCCTACAAAACGGTGTCTACAGGACTGCAATCAGTTTCTCTCAACATTTAAACAGAGTAGGTTGCACACACAAAAAGCATTTGTTAAGCTTTCACTTACAGTGCTTTGTAATTAAGCAGGTCACCATACTGGTCAGCCATAGGGCTCTTTGTTTCTACTTGAGTGGTTGCCTCCTTCCCCTATAACTGAAGTAAATTGACTCTTACATTAAGAGCTGTAATACTTACCTTATAGCTTTTGGACACCTTAGGAAACCTTGTAAACTACAATAGCCCCGCTACGTTCGCCCTCGCTACGCTCGGCCTCTCTTCTCTCCCCTCCCTGCCCCCAATTGCCTCCTGCCCCCAGTACCTCTAAATTTATAGTACTATAGCCACTCCCCCACTTTTTAGATCCTATCTGCTTTCATCTGGGATAATTCCACCCACCCCCATTCTACTACCTACATTTTAATAGCACCTATTAGCTTTCATCTGGCATTCTCACATCCCCCTTCCAGTACCTTTACCTCACCACTCTATCTTCTGGTGTTGCATCACCAGGTAAAACAGTTCCTTAACTCACTAGCTGAATCACAGATAATGATATACTCCTCTTTACTATCCCTCTTGTTCACAACATACCTCCTTACCTTGTATGAAAACCAGTTTCTCACGGGATTTCAGGTCCCAAAAGGCCATACTATCACCCCAGCTGTAAATCCTTCCACCTTCAACCAGACTTACAGTACCAAATCCTATCCAACATCTTGTTCAGTCTATCAACATCTCAACCCCAGGCACATTAGCTCTAGGTCCAAACACTACCACAAACTAATAAACAAATTCCTGAAGTTCATCACCAAGTATAGACTCAACCTAATACTTGGTGGTGATATTCACCCCAACCCTGGCCCACTCACTTCAGATACACATACCCCCTCTACTTGTAATCTAAGCTACAAACCTACAATTAATAGGCCAACCAACTCTCTGCTAGTCTGTCATCTCAATATTAGAAGCATTAATAACAAGGTACATGAATTGCATGCACTTCTGGATGTCCACTCCCCTGAGATTCTCTGTTTATCTGAAACCTGGTTAAAACCTAACACTAAAGACAATGAAGTGTTACCACCTGGGTACAACATACACAGGCTGGATCGTGCTTCGAGGAAGGGGAGTGGGGTAGCTGTACTCTACAAATCTGAGTTGAATGTCACCATAGATGTAATACAACCTCCTCAGATTAATAACTCAGAGATTCTTGCCACCAAATTACAACTTAATAAAAATAAATGCATTAATATCATCTGTATGTACATTTCCCCAGGTAACAATATATCTACATTTGAAGATATCCTGCACTGGCTATCATGTCACTACCCCCAAGAAACCCTACTACTTGGAGACTTTAGCATAGACTGGGGCACCTGTTCCTCAGAATCCCCAACCACCCATATTAACCTGCGTGCATTTACACAAATCATATCCACCCCTAACAAGATAGGTAAACCCAACCAAAAAGAAAGTATACTTGACTGGGTACTCATAAACAGTCACCCCCAACTGTACACCTCTGGTACCCTCCTTAATGGCCTAAGCGATCACCTTCTCACATATGTAATTAAGCACAAAACCATTAATTCCCAACAACCCTTACTCAGAAAGGTTAGAAACAATAAAAACTTTGACCCTGCCAAATTCCAACAAGAACTAAATTCATGTAATTGGTCTATTCTAAAACACCTCCCCTTAGAGGAAGCAGTAGCATACTTTAACAACAAATTCCTTGATATCCTTGATTTGCATGCACCTGTTTGTTCAAAGAGAACCAAGGCAAAAACTGCACCATGGCTTTCTATAGAGTCTAAACTCAAACTTACCCTTAGAAACAAAGCATGGGCTTTATGGCATTCTTCCAAAGACCCTCAAGATCACATTAAATACAGGCAAACCAGGAACAAAACCAAAAAATCAATTTTACAAGACAAAAAAACAATACTACTGTAATTTACAGACAGTAAATTAAAATAACCCTCAGAAGTTTTGGGCAGGTTTAAATAATCTACTACATCCTGGACAAACTTCAACCCCAATCCCTGCTGCTACTATTGATAAAACCCCTGAAGATGTTTCTGATAGTTTTAACCAATTCTTTACTGAGACAATTCAAGCCCTAGCTAGCCAACTACCTCCTAGCTCCCCTGGTCCTGAAAGTAGCACCCCTAGAAACCTACTCGCGTTCAGATTCCAACCAGTCGCCACTTCACTTATCCGTACCTTGATCAAAAAATTAAAACCCACTACACTTTCTGCTGATCAACTCCCTGCCGAGTACCTACAAAAATCAGCTGATGCTATTGCTTACCCCATCTCAATACTAATCAATCGAACCATAGTAGAAGCTAAAATTCCCACCATCTGGAAAATATCCTATGTAATCCCACTTCACAAAGGAGGCAGCTCTACTGAATTCTCCAATTATAGGCCAATAGCTATACTCTCTCCACTTGCAAAGATTATGGAAAAATGTATTCATAGACAACTCATGCACCACCTAATCCAAAATCGCCTTATGGCAGACACTCAGCATGGCTTCTGTCCTCATCACAGCACTACTTCAGCCCTCCTAGCCTTTACTAATACCATAAACCATAATCGCAACAATAATTATATATCCTCAGCCCTCTTTTTGGATCTTTCCAAGGCATTCGATATGGTTGATCACCAACTTTTAATCCACACCCTGCAAACATTCTGTCTAGATACTGGAGCCCTCCAATGGTTTCAATCCTACCTGAATGGTCGACAGCAGGCTATCCTCTGGCAGAACAAACTCTCTAACCTTCTACCTAACACCCTTGGAGTACCACAAGGCTCTATACTAGGGCCCTTGCTGTTCTCCATCTTCATTAACGACCTTTATACTGTCATCCCAAAAGTCAGCTGTATCCAAAATGCTGATGACTCTACTCTGATCTGCTCAACCACATCTCCAATAGAGTTATGGTCAGCTACCCAGACCACCTTTAATACAATAGAAAACTGGCTTTCTGAACATCGTCTGATCCTAAATCCCCAAAAAACTAAAATGCTGTTATTTTCACCAACACGTAGGTCTACCGCTTTCACCTTTACCTTAAAATCAAATGATGGCACAATAATCTCCCCTGACCCATCTACAAAACTATTAGGTGTCATCATAGACAATAATCTAAAAATTGACCTACATGTTAACCAAACTATCAAAACCATCAATAAAAAATAGGGTCATTTTACAGAATAAAAGCCTTCCTAACCCCTCCAGCTAAAATTGCCATAGCTCGCTCTCACATTCTTTCAACCTTCTGCATGCATCCCCTCTACTCTCGAATTTAAACAAGACTGTCCTTAACAAACTCTCAAGTTTGCTACAACCACATTGCCAGGTTTGCCACTGGGCTGCCTTTTAGGACACGTCATTGCATCAATCTAAATCAGCTTGGGTGGCTTGAACTACCCAGCCTAATTCAGTATAACCAACTGATTATGGCCTATAAAATCCTCAATAATCCGGACAATACTCCTGCACTTAAAAATATTATCACCCCCTAAAACAATCCTAGACTGCTTCGATCCTCTAACAAACTACTAATTCAGACTAGCAAAATTAATAACACAGCCGGTGATTCTCTCTTTGCAAACTCTGTAAGTAGATCCTGGAACTCTCTTCCAGCTGATATTACCTTACTTTCCACCTTAGGTCAATTTAAAACTAGACTCAAACAACATTTGTCACTTAACTGGCTATGTCAATGTATCAAGCCTGGCTAACTCTCTCTAGAATGTGTAAAAATCTGTTAACCTGTTTACTGTGGAATTTAATTTAATCCTGACTTGTGCTCAGGATTAACTGTAACCTGTGGAACTTGTTTAACTTGCTTACTTATGTAATCTCTGTAAATAGTCTGTTTGTAATATGTAATGCTGGTATTATGTAATGCTGTATCTGCTTACCCTTGGAGCTTTTCTCCCTGGGCCTCCGCTGAAAATGGACATGCATCCAGTCAGACTATCCCGGTCAACAAATGTAAAATAAATAAAAATAAACTCCGCAAGCAAAAAATCAGACTGCTTATTCACAGCAAATAAAAAGTACACACTTGTCATAAGTTTTCATGTCAAAACACTTGTTTTTTTCAGAATAAATTAGTGCAAATATAATTTCACCTTGCGTAAATAGTACTACACCATTCCCTAATGGGGCACACTTATTACAAAAGAACCAGCCAATGTTTTAAACATTGTATTCAGTACGGTCTTAAATACTCTTTTAAGTCAAGTTCTTTCTAGGATCACAGTGCTTCCTGCCACCTAGAGGAATAGTACTAGTAAAATCTAACAGTTCCACTCTGTATTGTCAAAATGACATCAGAGCCACAACACTGACTTACCTGCTTAGAGGCACATTAGTGACTAGAATCTTCCAAGATGTCGCCCATCACATATAATTAACTATTTTCTCTCTTAACATATGTATTTTTACCCCATGACTAACAAGACAAAGAGAATATGGTTTCTTAATCTTATGAACTAGATGGGACTAAGCCCCATTAATGTTACAGCATCACTTGTGAACTTTTCAGACAACTTCACGAGAGTCCTGGACATTATATGCAGGCTTAGTAGTTTTAGTTAATGGCATTACCTAGCCACATCTACTCAAAGCTCTGGTTCAAACTACATTTGCAAGAATACTATGTATGCTTATGTGACATTGACAAGCTGAACTTCTGAACCTCCCTGTAAGCATAAAGAAGGTATTTTACAGCCTCTGCAGTGTTTGGAAGTAGCTCTTTGTAAGGTAAAACTGTATCTAGGCACACTGACCATGCAAGCCACGATATACAAACTGACTTTGAGAGGTAGCATTATTCTTAGCTGAAAGACACTAAATGCCTTACATTCAAATGTTAGAAACTAATTATATTAATTTGGAAGAACAGTTTTCCAACACTTTCAGGAAGAAGTAAAATATTTTCCATTGTTTAAGACAAAAATAGCTTAGAGCATCAAACAATTTTCATCTGGAAAATAAGAACCATAAATCAAATAAGTCTATGTCTGGTTACAAGAGAGTTCTGTTAATCAGTGGAAAACTGATAGGAATTGACCATGATACACATGGTACCATACTCCTGCAAATTAATGTAGCCATCTCCAAGACTGAGGCTTCTCAGAGGTTACAAAATGTCGTGATATGGTGATCTCACATTGAAACAGCTGCTGTTTTTTTTTTTAAATAAATAACTTCATTCCACACTTTTGTTTTACACACCTGTTGACTTGATGTCATGATCACCAGAATCATACTACACACTTACTACTGAAAAGGTTGCTGTCTGTGATTATAAGGTTTTAAAGGTGATTCATAGTGGTTAAGTGAGATTTATCAACAACAAAGCTCAAAACACCACCTGCAGACATTGTTTCACCTGCTCATTGTTAAAGTAGGGAACAGGAGATATGTTGGAGGTGCATAGCATTTCATTTTAGGAAAGTCTTTAAGATGCAGGTAAGCTGTATGTATCCCCACATTGAGGCGAATCATGAACTTGACCCTCTCATCATCACCATTATCTTCATCATCATCATCATCATCATCATCATCAGCCCCCTTTTTCCCATTTTTTTTCTACATGGGGGTCGGGGTATCATGTTAACTTTCTCCAACTCTCTTGACTCAGTGCCACACTCCTGCCTTCTTGACTGTCCAGATCTTCTTTCACACAACCGATCCACCTCTTTGCTGGATGCCCTCGCTTCCTTTACCATCTTCCTGTCTGTCCCAAATCTTCCTCACAGGATTGTCTTCTGCTTTTCTGCACATGTGTCTGAACTACCGTAATCGGTTCTCTGTAAAAATGGAGAGAACAGAGAGAGAAGAGAATAATAATAATAGCAAAAATTAGATTTTAGGAGAAGCGCTAGCTTAAAAACAAAATCATGTTGCTATGGCAGCCATCACCATACCATTTTGTAGTAGAACAAACTATAAAGACTGACTGACATAGAGATTTTAGTACTGCAAAGAAGATGAAGCTACAATTAAAAAGAAATGATTTTCTGTTTATGTTCATAATGATTTATTTTATCTTTCTTGTCTGATTCTTCTGCTGTGATGTATGTGCATCAATATCTTTCTTTTGAGTCTCTTTAGGAAATACAAGGGTCAGCCTGCATGGTAGTTGTAGACTGTGTACTGTAGAGGTATCTGTTAAGTGGAGCACACATCTTGATTTACTGGTAGCTGCGATAAATCTACTGCATCTGCAATATTTCCAAACAAGTTCAAGAGTTCACTTGTATCACAGGATTCTGGTCATTCTGGACGTCCTCACTTCCTCTTACCTTCCTCCTATCTGTCCCAAATCTTCCTCACCAGATTGTCTTCTGCTTTTCTGCACGTGTCTGAACCACTATAATCTGTTCTCATTGATTTTTTTCTGCAATGGGATTTACTTTGGCTTCTGCTCTTATGTCCTCATTTCTTTGTCTGTCCCACAGTGTGCATCCTACCGGGTCTATTTTCCCATGTCGACAGGGCTGTTCATCGAATGCCCTTATGTCGACATATATATATACATTGAAATGCCAAAATCTTGAACGGCCACAATAGCGATCTCACAGGGAAAAAAAATTGCTGGGACATTGTTGGGAATTTGCAATTTCCTCCACTGTAGTGCGATCTCGGAGTTGGTATATTTAAGTAGGTGGGGTGGCACAGCCCCCCACATCGGGGTGTGTGGGAAGCAAAACCCTCCAATTTATTTTGTCTGTCGGTTTGGTTTGTTTGTTGTTGGCCCAGCAATTTTTTTTCCCCTGGGAAAATATCGCTATTGTGGCCGTTCGAGATATTGACATTTCGTTGTATATGTGTCGACGTAAGGCATTCGATGAACTGCTCTGTCGACATGGGAATATAGACCCCATCCTACCACCCTTCTCAGGCACTTCATTTCCAACACCTCTAGCTTCTTCAGCTGTTCTGAATTTACTGCCCTCTCTCACTTTCTCTACAAATTGCCACAGGTACAATATAATATAGCGGTGCTCATTTTCCCTGTTGATATTTGTATAATACTTTAATCCCGTGACAATAAAAAATAGAGCTGGTAATTTTTTTTAACCCCTAGTTGTGGTAGTAGAGGATATGGACCTGGCAATGTTTTAAGGACTTAGTAAACACCAATAACTGCATGATTTTCACAAGAGATTTCCAGCAGATTTTCTCAAAAACTACATGCATAGTAACATTTTTTGGTAGGCATTTTGAAAAGAACATTGCCTCTTTCATGGGATATTTAAACTAAAACAAGAAAGTGGAAATGTCTTATAATTTTCATATGATGAATTATCTTGCATTATTGCCAAATTCCAAATGCAGTTCTCAGAGAAGGAACTAAGGCATGAATGGGTGGGTGTGTCCTTATCAGGGATTGGCAGAAAAAGATGCTCAAGTTCTAGATATAGAACTTTATCAGCTGCTGGTAGGACTGAAGGAGGTCAGCAGAGGGGAGTGACAACTGTAAACAGGAAATGGCCACTTAGGCATAGTAGAAGAAGAGTCCTAAAGGCCCACATAAAATGTAGAGTTGATGTGTAAGTTTTCATGTTGAAACATTTTTTTATAATAAATTAATTAGTGCACATATAATGTCACCTTGTGTAAATAGTACTACACCATTCCTTAATAGGGCACACTTATTACAAAAGAACCTGCCAATGTTTTAAACATTGTATTCAGTACTGTCTTAAAGGAACAATACTCTTTTAAGCCAAGTTCTTTCTAGGATCACAATACTTCCTACCACCTAGAGTAGTACTAGTAAAATCTAACAGTTCCACCCTTCATCACCCAAATAACATCAAAGTAGACAGGAAACAATACACCCTTTTGAGAGGCGATGGGCATAAGAAGAGGGCTGTTTTATTGTATTGAAAGCAGTGGAACAAAGGGATAGTAGGCAAACAATGTGATTCAGGTCGAACTGTGTGTTTGTAAAGAGCTGAAACACATTTAGAAGCAGTTAGGCAAGGGCAAATGAGTGTTCTAGAGACATTTTGAGGTCAAGTATGTGACAGAGAGGTGAATAAATATGAAATATGAATGCAGTAAATGTAGAAGTATAATATTACTGGGAATAAAAAAGAAATTTACCCACTAGGGCAAGTGCATTTTACTATGTATTGTTAAAGACCAAGACAACAGGAGCATTTGTAGGAAACTCAGTGTCTCCCAAGTAAATGACTGAAATTCTGGGTGCACTTGAAGTAAATAAGGCATAGCATAAAAATGTCTACATTGCATTGGTTATCATACCACTAAAAATGAATAATTGGAAAGTACTTCAGTAAGTCACCTGCTGGAGGTGTGGACAGCAGCCACCCAGCCATGTACACATGAAGTGGAACTGCAGTTTACAAAGTAGTATACAGTATGTGGAGGAAAGTGATAACAGAAAACTTTGGTTAGAAGTTGTTATGAATTTTGGCACTTTAGTACAGGGGATGCCAGGAACATCAGTAATGTCTAATGAAAGAATGCATCCTCAGATGGATTGTGCAGACAATATTTTCTACGTAAGCATGTCAGTGTTGGGAACAGAACCGTGGTCATACACATAGCAGGGAAGAGGGAGAGTGAGACTGGAGGCATTGGTGAGAAGAGCAAAGCTTCAGTACAAAAGCTGAGGAAATGTAATGCAGTTAATGAAGAAACTGGAGTCCATCTTTTTAAGGAGTCCATCTTTTTAACAAAGCAAACAAAGATGGCATGATCCCATGATAAGGCAATGCTCACCTGAGGCAAATATAACTAAGCTACAATAGGATGTTATTGCTTTTGACTTGTGTATATGAATTCAAAAACTTGAAATGCATGCAGGGTCCCTTCTAAAAATGTTTCCATTGCCGCTAGGGAAAAAAGGTGACTAAGATGGTTTATAAAGACATCTTGCAAAAGAAGTCCAGAAGGCAATTTACAAGTTTAATTATATTCTGAGGAGATCTACACATAAATACATGTATCATACACCATTTAATACCCTTGTTTACACTAGGCTGACAGAAAGGGAGTTTGTTTTAAATATTTGAAAATTTAAGCTAAGACCTTGAATCATGAATATTAAAATTCAAATTATTACTTGTCCAGATAGTTCTGCCAGCACACTTTCACTTGTCTTACAGAAAAAATACATTTAAAGTTGTACCCTGGAAAATGTAATTCTGTCACTGGGCAGAGATATTTGCACACCTCATTGCTTAGTTTTTTTCCCTCATTTACTTAGAAAAAAAGAAAGACTTCGGGTCTATGCATAAATAGCACTTGTATCTTAAACTTCAGTTTTTCTTTTAAAATTTAAACTTTGTTCATCACTATTTTAGGAGTAACATGCATAGCTTTTTTCCTAAGACATCTTGCAGTACTGGGTATCTGTAAAACTGGATTCTCATGATACTGATTACTTACCATGAAGTTACAAAGGCCTGTACAATTTACTTACAGGTTCCTAGGCAGTTACTAGGCATGCAGTTCAGGAGATCACTAAGCAGCATAGCTAAAAATTCCCAATTGCCCCAAAGTACTGTCTGATTAAGGGACCTGCTGAAGGGCGCACAGTGGGCAAATGAAGGTGGAAAGATTCAAACCCTGTGTAATTGGCACAGGAAGCGATTTGTTAGGTCAGAGCTTTACTCCTCTGCTTTAACTGCTGGGTAGGATAGAAGTATTGTATATGTCTTCTGAATTATGAATGACATTTAGTTGTGGTATTAGAGGATATGGAGCTGGCAATGTTTTAAGGACTTAGTAAACACCAATAACTGCATGATTTTCACAAGAGATTTCCAACAGATTTTCTCAAAAACTACATTGATAGTAAAAGTTTTGGAAGGCATTTAGATCCCTGTAGAAAACTGCATTACTGGATGTTTGGGTTAAGGTGGGTAGAACTATTTAGGATCGTTATTAAGAACCTCAGTTCAAGAATTTTATGAGGCAAGTTAAAAAGACCTGTAGCAAAAAAAAAATGTAAAAGTGTTTGAAATGAACATTGCCTGTTTCATGGGATATTTAAAGTAAAACAAGAAAGTGGAAATGTCTTATAATTTTCATATGATGAATTATCTTGCATTATTGCCACATGACAAAATGACTGCAGAAAATTCCAAATGCAGTTCTCAGAAAAGGGACTAAAGCATGAATGGGTGGGTGTGTCCTTATCAGGGATTGGCAGAAAAAGATGCTCAAGTTCTAGATATAGAACTTTATCAGCTGCTGGTGGGATAGAAGGAGGTCAGCAGAGGGGAGTGACAACTGTAAACAGGAAATGGCCACTTAGGCATAGTAGAAGAAGAGTCCTAAAGGCCCACATAAAATGCTGGCTTAAAATAGTAGAGTTAATGTGCAAGTTTTCATGTCAAAACATTTTTTCATAATAAATTAATTAGTGCATATATAATTACACCTTGTATAAATAGTACTACACCATTCCTTAATAGGGCACACTTATTACAAAAGAACCAGCCAATGTTTTAAACATTGTATTCAGTACTGTCTTAAAGGAACAATACTCTTTTAAGCCAAGTTCTTTCTAGGATCACAATACTTCCTACCACCTAGAGTAGTACTAGCAAAATCTAACAGTTCTATCCTTCATCACCCAAATAACATCAAAGTGGACAGGAAATAATAAGCCCTTCTGAGAGATGATGGGCATAAGAAGAGGGCTGTTTTATTGTACTGAAAGCGGTGGAACAAAGGGATAGTAGGCAAACAATGTGATTCAGGTTGAACTGTGTGTTTGTAAAGAGCTGAAACACATTTAGAAGCAGTTAGGCAAGGGCAAATGAGTGTTCTAGAGACATTTTGAGGTCACGTATGTGACAGAGAGGTGAAAAAACATGAAATATGAATGCAGTAAATGTAGAAGTATAAGATTACTGGGAATAAAAAAGAAATTTACCCACTAGGACAAGTGCATTTTACTATGCATTGTTAAAGACCAAGACAACAGGAGCATTTGCAGGAAACTCAGTGTCTCCCAAGTAAATGACTGAAATTCTGGGTGCACTTGAAGTAAATAAGGCATAGCATAAAAATGTCTACATTGCATTTGTTATCATACCACTAAAAATGAATAATTGGAAAGTACTTCAGTAAGTCACCTGCTGGAGGTGTGGACAGCAGCCACCCAGCCATGTACACATGAAGTGGAACTGCAGTTTACAAAGTAGTATACAGTATGTGGAGGAAAGTGATAACAGAAAACTTTGGTTAGAAGTTGTTATGAATTTTGGCACTTTAGTACAGGCGATGCCAAGAACATCAGCAATGTCTAATGAAAAAATGCATCCTCAGATGGATTGTGCAGACAATATTTTCTACGTAAGGAGTGTCAGTGTTGGGAATGGAACCGTGGTCATACACATAGCAGGGAAGAGGGAGAGTGAGAAGAACAAAGCTTGAGTACAAAGGCTGAGGAAAGGTAATGCAGTTAATGAAGAAACTGGAGTCCATCTTTTTAACAAAGCAAACAAAGATGGCATGATCCCATGATACGCCAATACTAATCTGAGGCAGAAAATAACTAAGCTACAATAGGATGTTAGTGCTTTTGACTTGTGTATATGAATTCAAAAACTTGAAATGCATGCAGGGCCCCTTCTAAAAATGTTTTGATTGCCACTAGGGAAGAAAGATGACTAAGATGGTTTATAAAGACATCTTGCAAAAGAAGTCCAGGAGGCAATTTACAAGTTTAATTATATTCTGAGGACATCTACACATAAATACACATATCATACACCATTTATTGCCCTTGTTTACACTAGGCTGACAATACAGGAGTTTTTTTAAATATCTGAAAATTCAAGCTAAGACCTTGAATCATGAATATTAAAATTCAAAATATTACTTGTCCAGATAGTACTGCCAGCACATTTTCACTTGCCTTACAGAAAAATACATTTGAAGTTGCACTGTGGAAAATGTAATTCTGCCACTGAGCAGAAATATGTGCGTACCACTTTGCTCAGTTTTTTTCCCCTCATTTACTTAGGGGAAAAAAAAGAAAGACTTCTGGTCTGTGCATAAATAGCACTTGTATCTTAAACTTCATGCTGTTTTTCTATTAAATTTTAAGCTTTGTTCATCACTGTTTTAGGAGTAACATGCATAGCTTTTTTTTCCTAAGACATCTCTCAGTACTGGGTACCTATAAATCTGGGTTCTCATGATACTGATTTCTTAACATAAAGCTACAAAGACCTGTACAATTTACTTATAGGTTCCTAGGTAGTTACTAGGCATACAGTTCAGGAGATCACTAAGCAGCATAGCTAAAAATTCCCAGTTGCCCCAAAATACTGTCTGATTAAGGGACCTGCTGATGGGCACACAGTAGCAAATGAAGGTGGAAGATTCAAACCTTGTATCATTGGCACAGGAAGCGATTTGTTAGTTCAGAGCTATAGTCCTCTACTCTAACTGCTGGGTAGGATTTAAATATTGTATATGTCTTCTGAATTATGAATGCTGTTTTTCTTCACAGTCATTCATTAAATTCATTTATGAATAATTTGTCTCAGATGTTATTCCTAAAGCATGACATTTTCTGAGATCTGGTATGGCTGTTGTGGGTCAGTTAAAAGAGGATTCTTCAGCTAAACATTAGGCAGCAATTTGGTTAAAAGATGGCTACTTACTAAAAATAATGCTTCCTTGACCCTGAGTATATTTTCTTCTTTAAAGAATAATCCTTACTGCCTCATATATAGAGCATACCTTATTTTTTTTCATTGCATGCAATATTTCTATGCATACTGTTGGTATTGTATATATTGCTACCTGCGGATTTTGCAGTTGTCTGTATGTAGGTATGACTACTCACAAGGTGTGTTTAAGAATTAAATTCATTTAGCAATAAGGAATGAAGACTCTAAAAATTCTTTGTTTTGGCATACTCAGATTTGTGATAGACAAGTTAAATTCTATTTTAGTATCTTGAACCATGAACCCGTACTTACTGAAGTAGGAATTATAAAAATAAATTAGAAGTCAGAGAGGCAAAATAGAAGATACTATTGGAAGCAAACAAACTTCCTGGGTTGAATGATGTTTGTTTGTGTCTTTCGGCTTTTCCCGGTTAGGGGTCGCCACAGCGGAACTCCGGTCTGCTAATGACTGGCAGTTGATTTTTATGTACCGGCTTGCCAGGCATGACGCACAACCCTCAACGAAGGTACGCCCATTCACGCATGTCTCCACGCAGAAGACGCTCTAGCTGAGAATCGAACCGGAGAGCGTCTTACTGTGAGGAGACAACGTAATAAACACCAATTCATTTAGTTATTTTTAAGAGATTATAGAATGATAATTGTTTCATAATCAGTGTTCTTAATGTTCATTTGTTTTTATCTTACTTTTTTACTGTTATTGGTTAATCAACTTTTTTTTAAAAAAGATGGTGTAATAATGCACATGTGACTTTTTAAAGGGCTCCCTACTGAAGTGTCAACACTCAAAATATTGAGTGCCAAGAAGCCAAAAAAAATATTAAAAACTTGGGAGAAGAGAGAATCTTGAAGATCGCTCTTCTCCTTTAAACTTCTTTTTCTGCAAAAGGGCAAGCCCCATGCACCCCCCGAACTTAGATATACCAACTCCAATTCACCATGTCTTGAAGAAACATCCTTTTCAGCCATTCAGTCTCTGTGTTTCAGGACTCACTCTAGCAGGTCCTGACATTTCGTATGGTAACCCTTTTTAAGCATATAAAATATGTAGGGGCATACTTAAAATTATTCTGATGAAATCTTTAGTTTGAATCAGGACAAAAGCACTTAATTAATAAATTTTACTGTAGTTGACGAGAGGTGTTTTTTGGTTTTAGTATTTCTACACTGTCCAGCCTGCTTGGTATCTCCATGTTAGGTGTGCATGAAATGTCTTTATGAAATTTGTTTACCTGAACATTACAGCTCATTGTTGACACACCTCAGACTTTTGCCCAAGAAAAGCCAACAGAGCAAGATGCTTACAGAGCTGTACTCTTTTCCACGTAGCATATCAATCAAACTGCACAGAAACTACTGAACAAATGAATTGTCAGTTGCAGAGAAGTTCATGCATGCAAAACAGCAAACAGCAAATGTAACACTTCTGGCTGGTAAAATGAGTCTGCAAAAACTTTCTTCTCTATGTAAAACAAATAATTTTGCTTACTATCTGCAGTTGAAGCAAAAATGGACTGTAGAAGTTTGTTTAGATGGTGATGGTAAAGAATACAGCTTAAAGTGAGCTAATTAAAAATATGCAGATGCATATGCAGATGCTCTATATGGAAACTTTCAAAGTAGAAACTCAAAACATTCACATTCTGTATAAATGGAGAGAACAGAGAGATACAAAAGAGAATAATAATAGCAAAAAACGAGATTTTAGGGCACATTGGAGAAGCGCTAGCGTAAAAACAAAATCATGTTGATATGGTAGCCATTACCATACTATTTTGTAGTAGAACAAACAATAAAGACTGATTGACATAGAGATTTTAGTACTGCAAAGACGATGAAGCTACAATTAAGAAACAATTTTCTGTTAATGTTCGTAATGATTTATTTTGTCTTTCTTGTCGTCTGATTCTTCTGCTGTGATGTATGTGCATCAATATCTTTCGTTTGAGTCTCTTTAGGAAATACAAGGGTCAGCCTGCATGGTAGTTGTAGACTGTGTACTGTAGAGGTATCTGTTAAGTGGAGCACACATCCTGATTTACTGGTATGAACGATTTGCTATAAAACTACCCAGTCAATGAATATATTCAGTCAGGTATGCAGAGCTGCGATAAATCCACTGCATCTGCTGTATTTCCAAACAAGTTTAAGGGTTCATTTGTATCACAGGTTCTGGTCATTCTGATAATAAAATTCTTAATAAATTTTCTAACTACTAAGAGTAAAGACTCAAGGACTATAATAATTTTTGGTAACTTTGACATTAACATACTTGCTCATGAGAGAAGTGAAACCCACCAGATCAGTCCTATGGACCAACACTCACTTTTTCCTTAATCTAAAAAAATAACATGCTCAACAAAATATTTACCATCTAAGCCATATAGTGGCCATTCACAATTAACTTTCAGTCTCGCACAACAAGCTCCTTCCAAACTTCTATCAAATCCTATCTGTTTCAGACCAAATTCCCAGAACAAAGAAAATAAACTAAAACCTCCTCTCATCCTCTACTGACTGGTCGTATATGTACTTTTTTAAGGACACAGAAGCAGCAGCCAACCTCCTACCACCACTGTTAATGTCCACCAGGGCTACTGTATCACTGACATCACCAGGTGAAGAAAGACTGTTAAACTAAATAAATGATTAAGTTATTATATGCAGTTCTAAGTAGTGATTGCAAGCATTGGCTCAGTGGAAGCAGAACCCTGCAGTAACCAAAGAGACAGATTTGTCTTTCTGAGAAAAAACAACCAAAAATAAGCAAACATAAACAAACTAAAGTAACCTTCTCAGATAAGCAGTTACCTTTCCATAACCATAACCTCCCTAAGTACTTCTGGAAAGAAGTAGATACCCTTCCTCTAAAATGCAACATTAATGACAAAGGAACCAGTCACACCCCAAAACAACCACCTGCTTCACTCTGCAAAACTGAACTCCATGTCTGACTTTGTGACCGTGTGTCTATTACCAGTACATCAAGCCCTAGAAAGTATTATTCATAATCAAACCAACTTCTGTCTAAAAAACAACAAATATCCTCAAATACCATCATAAATTCTAGACAGGAAGAAGCACCCTACCAATGTTCTGGACCTCATCTGATGGTCTTCTTCAAAGCAAGGATAAGGGTAACCTTACAGGTAATGCTTTAAAAACCTCACAAAAGCAGTTCAAGTTAGTCATCCACAAAAATGTTCGGATCATATCTAGTCTCATATAGCTGTAACCTTGCAGTTACTGATTATGTTTTCAGCTTATCTACTAATTACATCATATATCATTTCATGTCAAAATCAGTTCATCAGTCTAGTCTTACGCCTTCTTTTACAAGGAGTGCCATAAGAATCCTTTCTTACCGCTTTGCTCTTGTAGGTTCATAGGTAAGTCCTAGGCTAGCAGCCCTTGTGGGCCATTTAAGACTAGCCAGTTTCCCTTTTTGTGTTCAAATGAACCTATTCCATTTGGTTATGGATTGACCTTACCCATCCCACAGGATGATAATTATTTACTACCACTTATGAGAATTAGTGGGATCATACCATATATAATTTGAGGGAACCCATGTATGGGATAAAGCATTTAGCAGCTGCCTCTGTCCATTAGCAGTACAGGGGGCAGTCTTGGGATGCATTTTCTGTTTCACATGCATAGATCCAAGTTGCACGTGAATATGGACAGGGATGAACTTTGTTTTATGTTGATGGGCAGTCTGTTCCACAGCAGTGGTATCTTCTTTGTCCCTCCAAACTATTCTGTTGATGTTGCAGTAGAAGTTTAGATTTCTAGACTGAGTATTTCTGATGTAATTTGACTTGCTGATATTTAGTAAATCCACTAGTATTGAGTCAGAGGATGCCTTATATGCCCTGTATGCCAGACACAGGTTGCTTGTTAGCAGTTTGTAGGACACCGAGTATAATGACTGGCTTTGACTAAGTCCATGTAAGACATATAATTTAGGCCTTGTATCCTCTTTGTAAGGTATCTCTGTGGGCATTCTTGTTGCATGTTTCTGGACAGATAAATGCCAAAGGGGGCAGTGTATTCAATGACTGGCCTGTGAGGGCTGGGTAAAGCTGGACAGTAACAACCCTAGATCTAGACACAATCACTTTGTTTATAAACTGTGCAATATAGGACTTTCTTAAAATGGACATATGTTGGTCAAAAGTTAGGTCACTGTCCCGATGAGTTCCCAAATCCCAAACAACTGGGTCATCTCTCAGGGGAATATTGCTAATGTGACAGTTCCCTAGGATAGATGAATTCACAAAATATATAATAATGCATTTTGTGGCATTTAGTTTCAGTCCATGATTTTGGTACCAGTTATTTTTTGTGCAGTAAATCCATTGATATTGGATCAGATGATGCCTTCTATGCTAGACACAGGTCACCTCTTATTAGCCTGTATATTAGACTTATTTTATTTATTATTTAATTTGAATGTGTCCCTTACATGTTGCACACATCCTGACTTACTGATATGGACCAGTTTGTCCTTTTTCAACTATATTTTCATTCCATAATGGAAAGAAAATGAACATTGTGCTTAGAAAAACATGAATACCTGCTGGAGACAAAGTATACAGAAATACAATATATAGATCACTGTTTCAATGATCACTGCTGCAGCAACCTTAGCTATATGGTTTGAATCGTGTTAAGGATATAATAGCTGATCACTTTCAAAACATTCAAGACACCTTACATGTCCCTAAACTATTAAAAAAAAGCCAAAAACTTTCCTCATATCCTCAAAAGAGGCGAGGAAACACAAACATATGAGCTTGACAGCAGAGGATTCTAAAAACAGGTGATGCAGAAGAATGCACTTTTCCCCAAATCTAACAAAAGCTTTTCCATCTTAGTCAGAAGGAGAGGTAAAAGTAATAACCAGATGTTTAATATCATCTGGGTTCCGAAAAGCAACAGCTGCTGGGTTTGATCTGGGATTAGAGTATAGCAACTTAGAAGACTGAGGAACTTTATACAGTCCGTGAACTCCAGAAAAGAATGAATAGACTAGTAACAATAAAAAGCACACCGGTGTTACCCAGATAAAATCACCAATCTTTTATTACAGATACAAAACTTTCACTGACTAAGCGCTTTCACCCTGGTAGGGCATCTTCAGAGTCAGTCTATACATTTAGTGATAATCATTATATATTTTTGGTGGTCATCAATGTAATCAAGGCTAATTGAACGCAATAGGTCACATCATCTAGCAGTCTTTTTATAATAATTAACCCTGTAGTTACCCATTGAACTATTTCTTGTGTAAACTTCAGAAATCAGTTCTTACTAAATAAGTACAATAGTATACAGTGATGAAAATACAGATCAAAATATTTCCTGTACAAGCTTAAATGTATTAAAAAATGTTGAAATAAACAGTATAATGTTAAACAATAAAATACATTAGGTGAGACACTCAGGACACAGAATATTGGTTTTGGGACACTTAATTCTCAGTTATCTAAATTTGAAAAGTTAGCCAAAAAATACAAATCCCTCCAAATGGACAATGTTTTTTTGGAACGATCCATCGAATTAAATCAAGTAACGAGGGGCTTGAAAGTATTTAAGGTACCCATGGGGATTGAGGCGGACTCTGAGGCATATAGTAACATGCTGGAATTATTTGACAGAACAGGAATGGATTTAATGAGAATCATTATTAAAGACAATACAAGTAGGCTTACTAGCTTAAAGAGTGAATTACTTATTATTAAACAATGCATCATGAATGATTTGCTTTTTGAAAGTAACAAAAATAGATTTGACAGAATTACAACTGATCTGGATAAATTTGTCAAGATTAGCATGGAGAGAAAACAAAAAAAGATTTTGAGGGATACGAATGAGTATAAAGAAAAAAGAGCTTACCCTATACCGAAAACCACAAATGAAAATCTACTGGATAGGGACATTAGGAGGGACACCATTCAATCTGATGTAGGGGTGATTGAAGGGCTTCACACAGATATAGAGGAAGAGGAAGTTTTTTTATAGAACCAACCTCCACTGAGACGATCGGACAGGTTAGGAAACCGGGGTCATCCACTGGAACAGATGGACCAGAAGACACCCCAGAGACAAGGGTTTCACCCAGGCAACAACTGGAGGGGAGGGGGTCAGAGGAGGAACAACTTCAACAACAGGAATTGGCATCATTGATGAACCATTCACAAGAGGAGGAGAACTATTTCTCTATATATTTAAATACGGACATGCCGCCCCATAGTTCCCTCAACCCCATTGATACCATCGTGACCCCATGTTTGATGAGCAACGGGGGTCCCCTTATTATTGGGGATAATTCCTTTCATATTTACAACTACTCTGACTTGGAGATATCTGAAAGTCATTTAAGTTTATTGAGAAAAAGTTTTTCCTTTGTCCCGAACTTTAAATATGACATTGATAAACTGCTCATTAATCTGAAGTTGTATACTAGGAAATTAAATGTAAAGTTGTTTTTTAGCAACAAAACACAAATTGATAGGGAGACGCAAATATTTACACTCAAGAGAAGTAGTGTTTTTATTCCTCCATATAACCCTGTGATCTTGGCTTTCGAACGTTTATGTACCACTCAGAGCAGGAGACTGATTGACAAACAGTTTATTGTTGACAACAAAAACTTAACATCAGCTGAAGCATTTTGTTTAAAAGAGCTTTCGTCCAGTACTGATTACAGGGTTATGAAACCAGACAAAGGGGGAGGGGTAGTCATAATGACTAACACTGACTACTCTTGTTACATGCAGAGTATTATTTGTGACTCCAACACATATGAGTTAGTGTCTAAATTTGATGTCCACAAGGCATACACTAAGATTGATTGGCAACTTTATGAGATGCTTTGTGAAGGAATGATTGATATGGATGAATACAAATATCTACAAGTAGAACATCCAGTTATACCCAAGTTATTTGGGATACATAAAATTCACAAAAATACTGTCAAACCCCCATTTAGACCAATTGTTGCAGCCAGGGGTTCCAAAACGGAACCATTAGCATCATTTATAGACATCACGACCAAGAAAGTTTTGGACAACTTGCCACATGTATTAAAGGATTCGTGGCATTGCTTAGACTGCCTCAGGGCACTATCTGATGTACTGCTAGGAGATTTTCTATTTGTAACTGTGGACATCATCAATTTATTTTCAGTAATCCCCCATGAAGTTGGGTTGGAGTGGTTTGAAAGGAGTTTGGTTAAACACAGCGACATACACCAAGTGAAGAGAGGCTTGTTGGTCGATATGATGCGTATTGTACTGGAGAACAATTATATAGGGTTTGAAGATGAATTCTACAGACAATCCACTGGGGTAGCTATGGGCGCCAAGTGTGCGCCTGTATATGCCAACCTGGTTTTAGCCGAATGGGAGGAACAATTTGTGCTGGAATCCAAATATAAATCTAGGCTAATCATCTATTTGAGATTCTTGGATGATATCCTGTTCTTATGGAAAGGTACTCGGGATGAAGTAGAGGAATTTATTAATTATTTAAACAACACCACTTCATTTTTGAGATTTACACACAATGTCGATGACAAGATGATAGATTACTTGGATTTACGATTATATATTAAAGATGGTGTAATAGAATCCAACATCTATAGGAAGAAAACCTATGGTAATTCTTTTCTACATTTTGATAGTTGTCATCCCTATTACATTTAGAAGAACGTGGCCAAGGGACAGATGATTAGGTTGTCACGTATTGTTAGTGAGGACAGTAAATTCAACAGTGAAATGGGGGTTTTAAGGGACCTGTTTGTCCAAAGGGGATACCCTTTGGACATGTTAGCCTTACTTCAAAAAGATGTCACCAGAAGAAGGGCTACTGTTTTTATCCCCATTTTGAATGACACACAAAGGGTGGTTGACAATAATAAAGCAAGAACTACTAAACGA
Source organism: Protopterus annectens (assembly GCF_019279795.1). Classification (NCBI taxonomy): domain Eukaryota; kingdom Metazoa; phylum Chordata; order Ceratodontiformes; family Protopteridae; genus Protopterus; species Protopterus annectens. The sequence goes on along the minus strand of NC_056748.1, from coordinate 1,026,327,685 downwards.
GATAACAAAAATATTCCAACTGGAATGGTTTTACAGCACAATTCTCTAGCCATGGAGGTTAAAAACATTATTCAGAAGACTTGGGAAGATATAATCCCTATAGACCTTTATGACACACTGGGTAAAACCCCCCTTTTTATCAATAGTAGGGGATTAAACATTAAGGAGTGCTTAGAGAGAACACCGACAACTTTTGGTCAAAGACCTGCCAAGATGGCTAAGTGTGGCAGTTGCAAAACATGTAAATATATCAGTGATGGCCCCTATGTCTCTGTGGGGAATTTTAAGTGGACATTGAAGAGCCCGGGTTATTGCAACTGCAACACTAATATGGTAATTTATGTAGCCACCTGTCTTTCCTGTCCAGCATTTTATATAGGTATGACTACTAGAAAGTTGAGATATAGAATTTTAGAACATTACAGGGACATTAAAAATAAGAAATCTACTAATTCATTATATAACCATATGAACAACTGTGCTAATTTAAAAAAAAAATTTATTTTTTATTATTTTTTGTTACAGATAGGCTTTGGATTAAAGAGTTTGGGGGAGATTACAAAACTATTCTGGAGGTTAGGGAATGCTTTTGGCAGATTCGACTAGATGCCAACAATGCTCCTGGCATCAATGACGCTCTATCACTAGCTTGCATATTAAAACACAAGGCAGCTTGTATTTAAACTTTCCCAATATACTTTGAACAACTTTTGAACAATGATCCAACATTTACTTATTTAATTATTTACATATACACCATTTTTTAAATAACGAATACATATTTAATTTGATGTATGACATGTTTACTTATCACCGTTTATCTTTTTATCCTTGATTTTATTGTTTAACATTATACAGTTTATTTCAACATTTTTAAATACATTTAAGCTTGTACAGGAAATATTTTGATCTGTATTTTCATCACTGTATACTATTGTACTTATTTAGTAAGAACTGATTTCTGAAGTTTACACAAGAAATAGTTCAATGGGTAACTACAGGGTTAATTATTATAAAAAGGCTGCTAGATGATGTGACCTATTGCGTTCAATTAGCCTTGATTACATTGATGACCACCAAAAGTATATAATGATTATCACTAAATGTATGGACTGACTCTGAAGATGCCCTACCAGGGTGAAAGCGCTTAGTCAGTGAAAGTTTTGTATCTGTAATAAAAGGTTGGTGATTTTATCTGGGTAACTTTATACAGTCCGTCTGCTTTCTAAGGCTCAGCAGGCTGGCTGTCAGGCAAGATGCAGGCTGTGACAAAAACACTCTCCAAGGGAAAAAAAACAGGAGGAATAGTATAATATTCTGGAAATTCCAGTTCTAGCAAATCATATTTCTTAAGAGACTAAGAAACATCACTTTTCAACTACTGAAACATCGGTTTCATTCCGGAAATAGTTACATAGAAGGAGAATACTTCAAAGGGACTGGCCACACTCGCCTCAGAATCTGAGTCAGGCGTCTGTGGAGACAAAACACAATCTGTTCTTTCAGAATAATTTACAGGTTCAGTCTCTTCAATGTTTTTTTTTCCTGCACTAAACCCTAAACTAAGCCCAGTAAATTACCCATGTCTAGCTTGTTCAGAATAAGTGAGACAGGCGAAAACACGTTTTAGGGTTTTTTTTCCTTTTAGACAGATATTTCTGAAGAAACAGAACCAGTGTTGTCATCAAAGGTTTCCCTACAAATGGATACAACTTGCTGGCTAGAAAGAATGGCATTTTCTGCCCCTTCTCCCAAGACTGACAAGATTAGCTCTTCAGTACCCATCAAGGACACTCCAACAGCCCCAGAAGAAGTGTCTAACCCCCCAGTCCATGGTGGATGTAGGGACTACACCAGCATGACCCAAGGAAAAGATGAGTGATCTGAGGAACATGCTTTGGCTACAGCAGTGTCAGGTACCTGTGTCTGAGACACATTAGCAGCCTGCTGAGGTGGTAGTGGCTGAATAAATTTACTTGTTTTGTGGCTAGAAGAGGAAAGAACTGAGGAACCAGTAAGTTGTTTCATGGTTAATCCAAAAAGATGCCTAATTCCTGGGGAAGCCTAGCAACAGATGTTTGTAAATCAGGTAAGTTGTGGGGGAAAAGTAACAAGTTTCCTATTAATACACAATAAAAAGCACTTTAAATGCTTACTTCAGCTACAAAAAGTAAAATAAACTGACTTTCCTTGAATAAAATATAGTTTAAAATAAGTTTTAACATTGTTTTACTACAAAAGTAAAAAAAAAAGTGACATTCCCATTTAAAAGTAATTAAAAGGCATGTTATAGTCATTAAAAGCACTTTACCCAGCCTTAAAACTCTCATTTTACAGAAAAAGTACAATTTTTGTTATAAAGTGGAAGTTTTTTTTCCCCTGAAGGGAACTTATATGGCCAGCAATTTAAAAGCATTAGCTGACCATTCATCCTCAGAAGCCTGCAGAGGAGTACTTACTCTCTTTGTTGGCAGGAAAGCTCTGAAGGGCTTCACACACAAACATGATTGTTGCTCAGCTCTGCTCGAGCTGATTAAAGTTTCGGACACATGAAAGGTACCCTTATAGCTTTGGATGTGGCCAGCTGTTAAATCCATAGCAAGATTCAACCCATACAGCTAAGGCTACTGTAGCAGTGACCAAATGAAAACAACAACAGTTTTTTTAGTAATGGTTGATAATAGAGTTTGATCAAGAACCTAAGTGCAAAAGATTCTTAGTATGAACAGCTACACAAAGTATTTGTCTGGTGATGAGAAGATAGTACACCTCTTAACCTTTTAGTGCAAATAATTTGGGCAAAGCCAAACATATTGGGAGAACAAAGGCCTAAAAATAGACAGAATTTAAATATTGCTCTTATAAACTTAGAAAGTTGCTAGAATAGCAGGTTTTGTGTTAGCGTGCATCTTCTGGAGGACATGAAGTTTGAAACTCAAATTTCTGTCATTATCTACTGACTTCAATCCTCAGTGATTTGCCAGAAAACCTCAGAGTTTATCAGGAACAAACCAAAAATATGAGGCAAAAATCTAGATATTCTTGTGAAAATCTGGACAGTTGAGCGGTATGGCAGATAGACTCGATTTTAATTTAGAAAAACATGGTGAGCTCTGTATAGTCAAAAAGAGAGATCTATGGGTTTGGACCCCAGTAAGAGAAAGTTTTGGTTAAGCATTCCAAGTTTATAATTAGGGATAGCAATGTGGAAAATGCAGAGAGAAACCTAGGTTATGAGTTAAAGTTTTGTGCAGCAAGAAGGATCCTAGTGTGGGATAATGTTTCAGATAAAGAACTTTGGAGATAAGGAAGCAGTCTTAGCTCTGTGGGTTAGGGGTAGGGCTTCAACTTTACTAAGGGTAACACAATAATGTTCCAAATAAGGAAGTTGTACCATAAGTTTACAGCTCTTATTTAAGAGAACATGACGCTTACTGCAGCCAGCATAACAGTCAAACCATTAGACTATTAGACTCCATGACAGGAAGCAGTACTTTTCCAGTTATTCTTTCTGCTTCACGGATTAACAGATGTTTGTGGCATGATGCCAACATCGCCTTTACTTTAGAAGCCATGATGATATCAATATGAGTTTTAAAGATAAGCCAGCAGTCAAGCCAAGAGCTAAGGTATTTAAAAGGTTGGACATAATATATTGAACTACTTAAAGGTGAAATTCAAGAGATCATGGCTTCATTTTTTTGTTGTTGTTAAGGAAAAGCACTGTGGAACTGAATAATTTATGTCACCTGTCTTTATTGCTTTGAGTGAGAGAGGGAACTGTCTACCTGGACTTTAAATGGTCATTAACTCAGAAAACTGTTTTTTTAGAGGTAAGTTTGTACCAAGTTAATTTATGGAGAAGCAAAGTGTACTGGACAGTCTCAAAACCCTTTGTAATGTCCGTGAATACTGTTGCGGTAACTTTGTCATTGCCCATAGAATTATAGGGGTGATTAGTAAGATACAAGGTGGTTGTTAGTGTACTATACCTCATTCTGAAGCAAAGCTGCTGAAAAGTTAGAAGGTCATATGCATGTAAATGGGAGGAGAGTTGTGAAGAGAGGGCTTACTCCAGAACTGTACACAATGAGAAGATGAGACAGAACGAGAAGACAACAGGGGATCACCTTGCTTACGGAGGGGAGTTACTCTGATGACTTCCACATGTTTGTCATGGTGAAGCTGAGCAGTGATACATTAACGAAAGAGGATATCAAAGGATTCTAGCATTAGTCTTGCAGATCTAGCATCTCCATATCTGGGTATTTTTTAAACACTTACTTCATGAATCACCATATTGTAAAACTGGAAGATAGATGTGTAATGTTGGCTAAGCTTCCATCTGAGTAATAGCAGTATTGATACAGCTGATTTGTACTGGTACTGTAAACTAGTCAGCAGAGTGACATTTACTGCATAATCAGAGAGGAACTGACCATTAAGTCTGAAAATCAGAAGAAGCAGAGTCTTGAATTTAACAAATTACTGACCTTTCTCTGGAAACATTTTAGAGATTTTGAGAAGCCTTAACTGCCGTGCTTGAAGGCAGGTGACTTTGGAATGCTGACCATTTTTGTCACTGATTTCTGGATGAGCAATCACTCCTACAGTTGACATGATAATAAAAAAATTCTAAAAGACCTCCAAGCTTCTATAGCAGCATGAATGTCTTTCTAAACTGCTGTATTCATCCAAGGGACAGGACTGTATTTGATGCATGTGCTAACTGGTGGAAAAACTATCCTGAAAAGAGGTAAGGTGGTACTGAGTAGGAATTCTAAGACAGTGTTGCAGGCTTTCTGATTTGTAGGACAGACCAAGTCAGTCTATATTATACAGTATGGAGGAGTCTTGTTTATATCTAAGGGATCGGAATATGTTTATACAACTAGGAATCTTTGTAGTTTTTGCAGAAAAAATGGTGGTAATAATGCAGTGACTACTCAAGAAGGGTGGGAATACTGTAGAAGGGAGGACCTGTGTGGGATAGCGAAGAGTCTGTACTTAAGTAGAGTGTACTTATTACATTAAGGTTTAGGTATAGTGGAAGGGTTAACCACCTGATGCAATGAGTGCTGATCCAGCTTATCTTGTAAGAGTTTTTTGTTCAAAAGATTCTCATGAGTTGAACTCACCAACTGCAGTAACGTTCCCCCTTTAATAATGCATATTATGGCATCTAGTAGATTTCTGATGGCATTAGAAGATGTGAGAGGTGGGGTTATATACCACTGTAATGCTTAACTTTAAGTGGCTTAAGACATGTATTAAACTCAGCCTACAATACCCACACTCTTTAGGTTACTATTAACTTAATCTGTCAATTTATTTCCCTATATAGTTCTAGAAAGCACCACTTCTACACCTTAAACAACATAAATAGTTACCAATAACAGCCAGGGAAACAATTCTTCTAAACTACTTTACCTTTAAACTATTAAATTGTTCTTACAGCCCAACACTGACAGCAAATTTCCACCTAAGCCAGCCTCCATTCACATCTTGTTTATCTGCAAATAATGCATCCTCTTTGGTGAGGCCCAGTTTTACAAAGGTAATAGGAGAAAAAGGTTTATTCAAAACTTGCTGCAGCAGTTTGGAATTCCTTTTCACACTATATTAGCGAGCCTTTAGAATCTGTTAGTTTCAAGAAAGATTTTGGCCAATTTCTCCACATGGAAAACAAATGTAAATGTTTTGATAGTGGTTAGACTCTCAATCAAATAAACACACGTGACTCCTTCCAGTATCCAACTGCATTTTGGTATAATTCTCTGTGACTTATCTGTTATATCTCAGCTGTATGAATACCTGAATTGCATACTACATATATCAGTCACGTTATAGATTCATAGGTGTTTACTAGGCTAATGAACACAAGGGCCTTTTTAAGCCTAGACATGCATCCCAAATTTCTGACAAGTTCTGGTCATTTACTTGTTTATGTTTCTACTGTTTAAGGACTTGGATTATTTGCTTAGCATATCTATTCTACTGCCTGTAGTATTAAGCAAGGAAACAAACCTGATGTAAAGAATATAATGCACCAATGTTAACTTGTTAGCTTAAGGTTGTGAGTAAATTTGTTTGTAAACTTCATTTGTTTGAAATCCTGTTTGTTATGTAGCTACATTTTGGCCTGCATCATGGCTGAGAATGGTTCTTGCATTAGCCCATTTACCCGATTAACAAAGATATAACCTAGTCCTCTGTAAGACTGGCACTGAGTGGATACTGAATATTCTGGAATATTCTAGCAGCTTAGTATAAGGGTTGGGAAAAAGCTTACACTAAGCAGCTTATATGCTGCAGCATGCATTGAGGCATACACAGAAGTATACATGCTGGAGGAGGCCTAAATTGTGGGATCTCCACTCGTTTAAGGCTGCTGCAAGGAAAGGGACATAAAGCATAAGAAAAACATTGATGGTTGTGGGATCTCTGCTCATTCAAGGCTGCTACAAGGAAGAGGCATAAGACATAACAAAAACATTGATGGCTGCTAGGATGATTGTCTCCCATGACTGGTTGTTTCTCAAGTAGAACAAATGACCTGGCTGGGTCATGAAAAAGATTGGGTAAAGAAAAATTATGCAATGGCTGTTGAACAGATCCAAATGCCACTTAGTTATACTAATATTACTTAAATAGTCTCCACACCTCTCTATATCCCTCTCTTCCTCCAGTTTCTCCTGGAACCATTCACCTACCCCTTGCTCCTTCACTGGAGTTAATACCTATTTCTTGCTTTAGATGGCAAGGAACCTCGTTCTCCTTATCAGGAGGATTGAACTTTCTGAAACCACAGCTTTTATAATTTTTACTTTTCTTTGTTAGAAAGTTTTAACTTTTTAAAAACAATGTCTGTTTCTTGCTTTATTCAGCAGTGAACTCGGTTTCCCCTCTTAGAAGGTTTTGTATGTATAAACAGCACCTTACACTAACTTTTGTTTCACAAAATGCCACCAATGTTTTGGTAAAACACCTTGTTTCAGATCTTATTTGTTGCATGTTTTTAGTATGACACCAATGTAAAATTTTGTTTTCTAAGCTATCCTTCAACTGCCACAAAGACCTACTTTTATTGCTGCAACAGGTCCCTGAAAGGCACAGGTCAAATATATATGTAGGTATACCAGCTCCTCAGTGTTAACAATTCACTATTCCAGAAGGAAAAGCTACCCTTCAACAGCCACAAAACCTGCTTTTGTTGCTGCAGCATCCCTACATGGCACATGTCAAGTACCAATGTAGGTATACCAGTTCCGCAGCATTAACAATTCGCTATTCAGGAAGACTAAGCTATTCTTCAACTGCTACAAAAGACCTACTTTTGTTGCTGTAACAGTTCTCTATATAGCACAGATCAAATATTGATGAAGGTATACCAGTTCCTCAGCATTAACAATTTACTTCTTACGAAGACTTGCTTTTTATTTAGGTGTCATTTACTTTACTGTAGATTTCTTACTACTGTTCTGGCAGCAGATAATACTAGTCAATACTGTATTGAGTTCGTCACTAGTGTTCAGACAGCACCTACCATAATTCAAAATTTTACAAAGTTAAACTCTTTGCTACTGATATCACCTGGGAAGATTCAGTGCTGTATGAAGTTCCACCATTTATCAGTGATTTTCACATACTGCACACTTCTTTGTTTTTACTTCACAACAAGCTTTCAGCTGAATACAGTTTCTACCAGACTTTGTACTTCCAATGTTTGGAAAGCAAAACAAGGCAGTGATTTTCATTTTCTTTAAATACAAGACAGTTCACAAATACAAAAATGTCTGCCTCATTTAAGCAATATATGTTTCTTTTCACTTGCCATAAACACAGAATACTTTGCAGTTACAAGAAATGTCTGTCTCATATAACCAATATATTTTTCTTTTCACTTGTCCTAAACATGGAATACTTCACAGATACGAGAAATTTTTGTCTCATGTAATCAGTAGTCTTGTTTTATGTTGCAACAAACCATATCCTGAATTTGCTTCAGCAGCTTGTAAAGGTTTCACTCTACATACTCTAAAACCATCAGCTTTATACCCTGCAATCAACAAATTAATTTTTCTTTTTATTGTAAATTTTCCCACTCATTTGGTGTCTTCCTTTCCAAGACTCAAATTGCCCTTCATTACAAAATGCTCTCACATACTTGGGATCCTTTTTCCAATACACAGTTCAGTTGCATACCATAAAACCTCCCCTGATGAATTTCATTCCAAGTCACAGGGCAAACAGGCAGAATTCAGAAATGTTACTGAGTTTTCATGTTGCATCTGACCTGTTTTAGAACCACCATACCAATGAATTCATAGCTTCAGTAACAATATACACATTGCTTAAACTGTAGTTATAGTATGCAGCACTGTTACCATTGTCTAGTGCAAACATTTCAGACTTGTCTGATTTATTTTCTCAAAAATAAAAAGTGATTACAATCCTTTTTTTTCTTAGCACACCCCAGTGTGCAGAATTTAAAATTGTCTGTTGTCTAACTTACCATAATAGGAAGAAAGCATTATTTTTTCAGTACACTACCATTTCTGAACACAGACTTTGGGTCATGACAATGGTTTCCAACTTTTAAATCAGTTACTGCTTTACTTTATTGTAAGCACGCCACTTTTCCATATGTTGCATTTACCAGCAAGACTTCCTACATTGGAGTAATTTGCATCGTCTTTCCATAAGCCACAGGTAACCTGACAACACAATTCTTTATAGTTCATTGGTTTCAGTTTGACATTTAAATTCTATAAATTGCTGTTTGCATTTTGAAAATTACAGCAGTTTTTGCCACTTTCACTACTGGCTTCAGTACTTTCTTTCACCAATATTCCTAAACACATGCTTCATACTACAGAATAATTTTTTTTTCTTCTAAGCACATTTCTATCAACTAATTAGTATGCTCACTATGCACATTTTTGGTAAACAACCTTGCAGTCATTTGCTATGCACTTCTTTTAGTAAGCAGCCCTCCAGCAATTCAGTATGTTTTTCTTTCAACAGTTGCATGTCACTTTGTTAAAAAACTCAACAGTACTTCTCACTCTGCTATGTTTTTTCATACTATAGAATTCTTTTTAAACATAGTTCAAGAGTTGTTTCACTTAGCTCATTTTCAGAATGTAGTTAATGTGTCTCTTACTCCTTGCCTTAGCAAGACTTGTTCTATGACACTTGCATTATGTACTGAGTTCTCTAGCTGGTGTACCTAGTTAGGTAGGGGCTCTAATTTCACTGCAGTCAAATGGTGTGTGTGTGTGTGTGTGTGTGTGTGTGTGTGTGTGTGTGTGTGTGTGTGTGTGTGTGTGTGTGTGTGTGTGTGTATGTGTGTGTGTGTGTGTGTGTGTGCGTGTGCGTGCACATGCGTGTGTGCATGTGTCTATCTGGTCAGAAGAGCATAACTGTATCCTGCAGTCATCAGTACAATCCCATGGTGTAACAATATTTTACTCGCTGGATAACAAAACTGGCTAACTGAGAGGATCCAAGAGGTCAAAATAGGTGAGACTACTTCCATCAAGAGGCCAGTCACTAACAGAGTCCCCCAGGGCTCAGTACTGGGCCCGCTCCTTTTTAGCATGTATTTGTCAAAATAGAAGCAAGTGCTGAAGGTTTATGGCTGACTAAGTTTTCAGATGATTGTAAGCTGGGGGTTATCATCATCTCTTCTGCAGACACTAGCATTCTTCAAGAGGGTCTTAAATTCATTGCTAAGAAATGCATAATTGTACCCTTTGGAAAGCAACAATAATACATCTCTAATTTCCAGTGGTCATGGATCTGGGTATGCACGTAGACAGTAGCTTACTTTTGACCATTATGTGGCCACAGTGGTGAGGAAATCCTTTTATATTGCACAACGTATAAGTAATGGAATGGCATCTAGGTCCAAAGAGGTAATTTTCCCCACTCTATTGCATCCTTATCAGACCAGTCATAGAGTACAATGCCCCCTTTGGTATGTACCTGACCAGTCATTTGCAGCAACTGGAGTGACCTCAAAGGTTTCTTACAAAAAGAATACAAGGCATCATAAACCTGCCTTATGCAGAGTGCCTTAAAACCCCTTCCCTCTACTCAGGCTCCTATAGATTGCTGAGGGGTGATCTATGCCTGGCTTACAAGGCATCTGCAAACCCCATGCTTATGAATCTCCTACATAAGTCAAACAATGTCAGAAATGCAAGTTCTAGAGACCTGACTTTTGTTTGTGACATAAATAGAACATGCTGGAGAGACAGATATGTGCCCCAGAGACTGCCCCTCCTATGGAATAGGCTTCACATCCATGTGTAGCTGGGTTCATCTATTACCCAGTTTAAGCACAACCTAGACCAGTGGATGGGGAATAGGAAATTTACAACAGGCCTAGCACCTATGTCCCTTATAGACAGAGATAGCTTATAAATACCTGGCCTTCATTGTCATATTTGAATGCAGGACATCATTATTCTTTCAGGAAAACTTGGCTAGATTTAGAAAGTCTTCCCGGGTCATTAGCCTAGTAACAATCTATGACTGCATGAATCCATGAGGCAAAGGAGGCCTCTTACTCTACTTACAGTTCTTTTAAGAATTCATCCAGTAGTACTTTTTTTGGGAGAGTTGCTGTTCCCCATTCCAATACACACACACACACACACACACACACACACACACACACACACACACACACACACACACACACACACACACACACTTCTGAACTTCACATTTATAAGGCTCACAGTAGCTCAAAAGCATTTCCCATACATCCACATGGAGGGTAATAGTAGCATTTTGCCAAAGTTTCTCCAAGGGATATATTTTTTTTATAAATTATTAATTCAGTAAGAACAAGTGCTTACCTTTATGTACTACTTTATGTTAGTGTCTCAATCCTTTATGTGTGATTTTTCTTAAGGAGAGAAACTCTCAGTTTTAAGACAACTTATTAGCTTTCACAGAGCACACAGTGGTTACATTATAAAATACCTTTTTTAAACATTCAAGAACATTATATCTCACCATATTATCACACTTTTTCAATGAACAATTTTAAGTTTATTATTTCAAACAACACAAAATTCAAAATATTTTAACACTGACTGGTACTGTAGTTAATCACTCACCCAACATATAATACCTTTCTAGTGGTTGGAAATCTAAGGCTTTCCAGTTGTTTTCTTGTTGCTGTGTTACTCAGGTTCTGGTCTCCATGATCCCAACAGTTACCCTTCCTTTTTTATTTTCTTTCCCACCATCACTCTAGATGAAAACATCTCTCTTTCAGCTACTCCTCCACAGAGAGGCAAACATCTCTACTTCTTTGTTTCTGCAGCCATTCCTTTTATATGTAGCCTTCCCCATATGTGTGTGTGTTTGCATAAGTGTCAGAGTGTCTGTGGTGTGTGTGTGTGTGTGTGTGTGTGTGTGTGTGTGTGTGTGTGTGTGTGTGTGTGTGTGTGTGTGTGTGTGTGTGTGTGTGTGTGTGTGTGTCTGCATGTGTGTGTCTGCTTGTGTATGTGTGTGTGTGTCCCAAAACCAGAGAGGGAGGGGGTGGGTGGAGGTTTGGAATCTACTCTGTATATTTTGTGTATATCTTGGGGGGGGGGTGTCAAAGGTTCAATGAGCCATTATACCTCCAGGAATATACTGGCTATGTATAAGGGATAGGGAAAGGTCAGGACCCCATAGACCACCACGAAACATTGTCTATGTCTAAGGAGGGTGGAGTAGGGTTTGGAGTAACCAAGACTTCAGGGATACAGTACCTGTGTATGAGGGATGGGAGGGGGTAGGAAGTCATTACACAACCAGAGATAAACTGCCAATGTGGGTAAAAAGGGTCAAGATTCTCCAGATCACCAAAGTTGATTTCCCCAGCCACACAACAGCAAGTGGCAATAAACACATCAATAAACTGTGTGTGTGTGTGTGTGTGTGTGTGTGTGTGTGTGTGTGTGTGTGTGTGTGTGTGTGTGTGTGTGTGTGTGTGTGTGTGTGTGTGTGTGTGTGTGTGTGTGTGTGTGTGTGTGGTTGATTGTATGTGCTGATGTATGTGTGTGTGTGTGTGTGTGTGTGTGTGTGGTTGATTGTATGTGCTGATGTATGTGTGTGTGTGTGTGTGTGTGTGTGTGTGTGTGTGTGTGTGTGTGTGTGTGTGTGTGTGTGTGTGTGTGTGTGTGTGTGTGTGTGTGTGTGTGTGTGTGTGTGTGTGTGTGTTTGTCTGTTTGTGTGTGTGTGTGTGTGTGTGTGTGTGTGTGTGTGTGTGTGTGTGTGTGTGTGTGTGTGTCTGCATGTGTGTGTCTGCTTGTGTATGTGTGTGTGTGTGTCCCAAAACCAGAGAGGGAGGGGGTGGGTGGAGGTTTGGAATCTACTCTGTATATTTTGTGTATATCTTGGGGTGTCAAAGGTTCAATGAGCCATTATACCTCCAGGAATATACTGGCTATGTATAAGGGATAGGGAAAGGTCAGGACCCCATAGACCACCACGAAACATTGTCTATGTCTAAGGAGGGTGGAGTAGGGTTTGGAGTAACCAAGACTTCAGGGATACAGTACCTGTGTATGAGGGATGGGAGGGGGTAGGAAGTCATTACACAACCAGAGATAAACTGCCAATGTGGGTAAAAAGGGTCAAGATTCTCCAGATCACCAAAGTTGATTTCCCCAGCCACACAACAGCAAGTGGCAATAAACACATCAATAAACTGTGTGTGTGTGTGTGTGTGTGTGTGTGTGTGTGTGTGTGTGTGTGTGTGTGTGTGTGTGTGTGTGTGTGTGTGGTTGATTGTATGTGCTGATGTATGTGTGTGTGTGTGTGTGTGTGTGTGGTTGATTGTATGTGCTGATGTATGTGTGTGTGTGTGTGTGTGTGTGTGTGGTTGATTGTATGCGCTGATGTATGTGTGTGTGTGTGTGTGTGTGTGTGTGTGTGTGTGTGTGTGTGTGTGTGTGTGTGTGTGTGTGTGTGTGTGTGTGTGTGTGTGTGTGTGTGTGTGTGTGTGTGTGTGTGTGTGTGTGTGTGTGTGTCTGTGGTGCAGGTAGTGGGTGTCTGTATGGTGTCTTCTAGGACTGTTTCAGCTGTGTGGTGTGGGTTGTTAGGGAAGTCAGAGGAGTAGTGCAGAACTGCTCCAGTTGGACAATTCATAGTCATGCAAATTCCTACTTAATAACAGATAGGGAGGGGGTGGGTGGAGGTTTGGAATCTACTCTGTATATTTTGTGTATATCTTGGGGGGGGGGTGTCAAAGGTTCAATGAGCCATTATACCTCCAGGAATATACTGGCTATGTATAAGGGATAGGGAAAGGTCAGGACCCCATAGACCACCACGAAACATTGTCTATGTCTAAGGAGGGTGGAGTAGGGTTTGGAGTAACCAAGACTTCAGGGATACAGTACCTGTGTATGAGGGATGGGAGGGGGTAGGAAGTCATTACACAACCAGAGATAAACTGCCAATGTGGGTAAAAAGGGTCAAGATTCTCCAGATCACCAAAGTTGATTTCCCCAGCCACACAACAGCAAGTGGCAATAAACACATCAATAAACTGTGTGTGTGTGTGTGTGTGTGTGTGTGTGTGTGTGTGTGTGTGTGTGTGTGTGTGTGTGTGTGTGTGTGTGTGTGTGTGTGTGTGTGTGTGTGGTTGATTGTATGTGCTGATGTATGTGTGTGTGTGTGTGTGTGTGTGTGTGTGTGTGTGTGTGTGTGTGTGTGTGGTTGATTGTATGTGCTGATGTATGTGTGTGTGTGTGTGTGTGTGTGTGTGTGTGTGTGTGTGTGTGGTTGATTGTATGTGCTGATGTATGTGTGTGTGTGTGTGTGTGTGTGTGTGTGTGTGTGTGTGTGTGTGTGTGTGTGTGTGAGATTGTATGTGCTTGTGTGTGTGTGTGTGTGTGTGTGTGTGTGTGTGTGTGTGTGTGTGTGTGTCTGTCTGTGGTGCGGGTAGTGGGTGTCTGTATGGTGTCTTCTAGGACTGTTTCAGCTGTGTGGTGTGGGTTGTTAGGGAAGTCAGAGGAGTAGTGCAGAACTGCTCCAGTTGGACAATTCATAGTCATGCAAATTCCTACTTAATAACATTGCTCTAGTGGGACTTTTCTTGATAATGAAGTCTTAAATGGTAGAACAGAGCAAATTGACCTACTCAATTCAGAACAAGTTGCTTTGCAGTTCCACTAACTATGAATCCCAGTCACTAGTTCCCTTTGCCGTGATTGTACAACCATGGAGTTAATGCATTTAAATTGAGGCTGTGGTGAAGTAAATCCATCTACAGGATGTGGCAGAGGAGGGGGCTACCAGCTGTGTAGAAAGATGAAGATGAGCAAAGCCCTTTGCATAATGTAAATTGTTTTTGTTTTTTGTGTGTTTTGTTTTGGGAATGGGTTCAAGATTAGTACATTAATCTGATATTACTCTATTTTTGCATTTATGTTTAGCTCTTAAACAAAGTCTTTATAGAACTGTAATGATTTATGTTGGAGTTATTTTGAGTCAAAGTACCGATTTGCAGCCACTTAAGATCTGATCTCTTTTTAATTTCTCCAAATCTTTTGGGTTTCTAAACCATGACATGAATGGACCCCATCTTAAGTCAAACTACGATTAAAGTTGATGAAAATAGTATCAGACACGTCAATACCATAATGTATGCACAATCCCCAGTGCAACAGTCTCACCACATTATTATGCCTTTCAGTATATAGTCCTTCTGCCATTAGTATGTCACAACCAGCAACGAGGTGTGTAACTGTTTCCAATTCTGTTTTACAAAACCTACATTTATCTGTTTCTCCCACATGTTCAGTGGACTTTGTAAACCAATATGTATGAAGCCCAATATCTTGGGCCACCAAGATCTCCTGAAAGAATTCTGCAATATGTGTGTATAAAATATTTTGGCTGCATAGACAATGCAAGGTCAGGATTTAGTATTAACATACTAGAATGAATAAGTCGAATCACTTAATGGTATCACACCCCAATGAGAAAAGTTCATTGTCTGAGTTTAAATAGTAGTGTACTCACTCAGTTTGTGCAGGAGTTTCTTCCCCAGTGTTTCCTCTGAACTGCTTTGTGAAGAACTGGTTCTCAAGTCCAGATTTGATGATGCAATCTCTGTAGTTAAAGTGCAGCTGTTTCCATCTAAAACAAAAAAATCACTGTGGTTAGACAGAGCAAAGCAGAAGTGCCCTCATACAGATACAGATGTACATGACTATGCATATGCATGTACTTGCGCGCACACACACACACACACATGCACGCACGCACGCACACACACACACACACACACACACATGAAGTTAGAACTGCGTGAAGAGCCAACTTGCTGATCAAAACTGCTTGGGAAATCAATCAGATGAAATTTTAAATGCAAGCATTTTTTTGCATGGGTGCAAGCCCTCCTGATCCCCATATATAATAACTCCACTGTCATGCAAACACAAAGAATAAAGAAAACTCCCAAAAGAAGGGAATTGCTGCTTGTGTGCACTTATAAACCACATTGGCAATTATTTGCTGGTGGAAACACTGACCATGGAGTGGAAGTTCACTGAGTTGTGTTCAGGGAGTTAGAACCTCATTGTTTTACACACAATGAGCAGTAGAGCAGCCCACTCACCCACATTCACAAATGCAACCTCTGTGAGTAAGTCCTTGAATAGTAAATATGAAGCTGCGCTGTCTACAAACTTTACTTAACATTTTTTTTAAAGCATCCATTTCAGCAGACTTTCTCTTGTAGGGCTTTCTCAGTCCAGTACTGTCAGTTAACACAGAGAATTAAGGCTATAAGCCTTTAACAGGCTACTTCCTGTGCTACAGAATTTGATTCCCTCAGCTTTCATTCACCTACAGTGCTTTGGGTTAGATGGTAATTTAGCCTATGCTGATTCCTGGTCTCCTGGACTGCACACCTAGTAATTACCTAAATAACTTTATGAGCATGTTTTCCCAAGGCTTACTATAAATCTGTCCATAACTTTTACTTGTTGTTTCTGTAGGCAATGTGACAGGGGAGGTAGAGGTGTTAGATTACTCATTTCTTTACTTCCTGCTATTTTTAGTAATCTAGAAAAATCTATCTGTAGATGCGGATAGCCTTGGCTAATCTCTAATAGACCAGTCTGCAGCACAACAGCCCTCTGTCTAACAGGATGGCAGAACAGGAGATAGCTAGCAGGCTGGCAGATCTTGACCATCTAAAAACATATTCACAGTTATGTAGTACAACAGCTAGGTTGTTCTAGAGATGCTAATTTGCAAAGGGCAAGAAGTTTCCTTAAAAGTTCACTAGATGAAGAAAAAAGTGAAATGAACCATTGAAAGCTGTTATCTCCACATTTAATGCATCCTTGAAGATAAGCCTCAGGTTGTAATCTTGGTATGCAAGACGCCTTAATGTTCAGTGTTCAATGATTGTAATACAAACTCAAAACCTTTATAGAGACTTTATTAGAGTTTTCCTACTGCTAGTGGATATGTGATAACCTTATTTCAAAATAATTATCTAATGCTCTTATATATTTCTCCTTTATTTGTATTGGTAGAACATTCCATAGAGAACCTGCTCTGTCATGGAAAGAGCTAATCCCCAGAGCAGTTCTAAAAGTTGGATAATTGGAATAAAGACCAGAATTCCTTGTTCCAGCATGGTTTGATGCAAACACAATCCCTAATGTATATGCCAGTGAAATGTTTCTTAGGCATTTACAGATTAAAATCAAATTATTTGTTATCAGCCTAGAACTAATAGAGACAAATTTAATAATCTAAGTTCATATCCCAGGTGTGAAAAACCCTGTTTTTATTATTTATTATTATTTATTTATTTATTTAAATTTGTTGACCGGGAGTGTCCGACTGGACGTGGGTCCATTTTCAGCGGAGGCCCGGGGAGAAAAGCTCCACAGTAAAATAAACAGACAGTAGTTACATTGGATTACATAGCGATTAACAATTTAACATAGAAATTACTTACAACATATTTACAGATGAAGAACATAGTACATCAGTAGACAACTAGAATCTTTATCTGTGAAGTACATAACAGGCATTAACAAATGTAACAATGAGAAGTTCCTGCTCTATAATAAGTACTAGGCTTATGAGCATCTGAGCTTGCTATCATCAATGTAGTTAGTGGAGGTGAAAGAAAGGTAGTAGTTGGATGGGGTGGATGATATTAGAGTGGGAGTTGCAAGGGCATAGTCAGCATGTTTTTAGGTGCGCTTTTAATAAAGTTTTGAAGTTGGTGCATGATGGTATGGAGGTAATTGTGGGTGGGAGTGAGTTCCATAATTTGGCTATGGCGCAAGAGAATAGTGCTTCACCAGCAGAGTTATTGGCTTTAGTGATCTGCAAGTGATTTTTGTTGCTGGATCTTAGTGGTCTGGTGGTGCGATAGGGTTGGAGTAGATTCTGGAGGGATGGGACATTTAGTGGATGGTTTACTAGTTTGTGGGCGAGTGAGAGTTGATACCACTGAAGGAGGTGAGGGAGTTCAAGCCAGCCCAGTTCAGCAAGTGAGAGACAGTGGTGACTATGGTAGGATGCCCCTGTGGCTTAATTTGGCGATTTTGTTGTAGCAGGTCTCTAGCTTGTTTAGATCACATTGCCTTAGGTTGGTATATACTGGAGAGGCATAAAGTAGGGTGGAGATAAGGTGGGAATTTGCTATTGAAATCTTTGCTGCTTTGGTGAGAAATTGTTTATTTCTGTATAATGCTCCTAGTTTTTTGTGGACTTTTTTTATGGTCATGGATATGTGAATGTCAAATTTTAGTTTATTGTCTATTTCCACTCCTAGCAATTTGGTGTGTTCAGTTGGGTATATAGTGGTGTTGTCTTTTGCTGTGATGTTAAAGTGAGAGTTGTTTTGAGTATGTTTGGTGGGTTGGAATATGAGTAGTTTAGTTTTGTTTGGGTTGCGTATTAATTGGGCATTGGATAACCATGTTTCAACAGAGGAAAAGGCTTCCTGTGTGACTTTTTGCAGTTTGGGTAGGGACTGGGCTGAGCAGATGATGGTTGAGTCATCTGCGTATTGGATGAGTGTGCCATGTTTGGTGGCAGAGGCTAGATTATTGGTGTAAACAGAGAAAAGTAGGGGTCCAAGGATGGATCCTTGGGGAACCCCTATGGAGACAGGTAGTTGGGGAGATATGTCATTCTGCCATACAACGGATTGTTGGCGGTCAGACAGGTAACTCTGAAACCAGTTGGTGACTGATTGTGAGAAGGATAGGTTACTGAGGACAGAGATAAGTTGTTTGTGTGGGACTATGTCAAATGCTTTAGATAGGTCTAGGAAAGTAGCAGAGGAGAGATAGCCATTGTTTTTATGCTGAAGGATAGTGTTAGTAAAGGAGAGTAAGGCAGTGGTGGTGCTATGGTTTGGTCGGAAACCATGCTGAGTACGGGAAAGGAGGTTGTTAGTAAGGAGGTAGTGTGAGACCTGAGAGTGTATGCATCTCTCTAGTATTTTGGAGAGTGGAGAGAGAATAGCTATGGGGCAGTAATTGATTAGTTCTGCAGAGGGTCCGCCTTTGTGGAGGGGAATTATATGTGAGACTTTCCACAATGTGGGACTGTAACTTTCTGACAGAGATTGGTTAATCAAGATGGATACTGGGTAGGCCAGAGCATCAGCTGCGATTTGTAGGTATTCACTTGGGAGGTTGTCTGCTGCTAATTTGGTGGGTTTAAGTTTAGTTAAGAGTTTTTTTATGTTGGAGGTAGGTACAGGAGAAAAAGAGAAGGCAGTGGGGAGATTACTAGTTGAAGGTGTGGGTTGGAGGGGAGGTGGGTTGTGTTGTTTAGCTAGTGATAGTATGGTTTGGGTGAAGTGTGTGTTGAATGAGGTAGCAATATTTTCTGAGGAGTGAGGGATGTTAGGAGGAGGGGTACTGACTTTACCTGGGTGGAGGATGGAGTTTATGGAGGACCAGAATTGTTTGGGGCTGTGTTGTGAGGAGTCTAGGGCAGACTGGTAGTATTGGAATTTGTCCCGTTTTATTAGCTTTTGACTCTATTGCGTAGTTCTAGGAATTTCTGTCTAGCTGCGGGGGTTTTGGTTTTGTGCCAGTGCTCCCAGGCTTTATCCCTGTTTTTCATTTCTGACTTAGTGGTTTTCTGTAGCCATGAGGAGGGTTGTGCTTTGGTTCTGGAAAATCTTATGGGGGCATGGTAATTAAGGATGTTCAGGAAGGTAGTATTAAAAAATTCAACTGCGTCATCTAGACTGAGGTACTTTAGAGCATGCCAGTTACATTCTTTGAGGGATGAAATGAATGTGAGTGGGTTAAAATTTATTTTTTTACGTATTTGACATTTTTGTATATTTCTATTTAATACATACAGTTCCATATAGTGTCTTGATAATCTGAGGGGCTGGCTTCCTTAACTAAGTAACTTACCATTTAATAAAAGCATAAAAAGAGAATATTTTAGAAATTGTTTGCCTGTACTTCTGAGTAGTATATGTCGAACAGTAGGGGTCCCAGGACCTAGCCTTGCGGGACACCACTTGTGACTGGTTTAGAGTCGGACCTGGAGCCTGCTATTCTTACTGCGTGAGTTCTGTCTGTAAGCCAGTTGTCAACCCATCTTGTGATGTAGGGGTTTATGTTCAGGCTGGTGAGTTTTTCTATAATACCTGAGTGAGGAATGTTGTCGAATGCCTTGGAGAGGTCAAGGTAGGCTGTGTGAACCACCTTTCCCTCATCTATGGCCTTGGTGACTGTCTCAAAGAAGTCAACCAGGTTTAGTAGGCATGATCTGCCCTTAACAAAGCCGAACTGGGTCAGGTCAAGTGTTTGGAGGTTCCCAATGTCTTTATTAATGAGTTCCATGATGATACGCTCCATAACCTTGCAGACCAGGCTAGTCAGGCTTATGGGGCGATAGTTACCAGGGTCAGTTGTGGTCCCTCCTTTGTGGAGAGGAATAACCATTGCTGTGCACCATTCTATGGGCATGTAGCCTGTGGAGAGCCTGAGGTTGAACAGCGTGTTTAGGTGGGGGGGTTAGTTTGTTCTGTAGTTCGTACAAGACGCATCTTGGGATACCATCTGGCCCCATTGACAATGTGTTTTTCGCTTTTGAAAGGGCTGTTTTCACCTGTGCGTCTGTCATTTCTGGGACACTACACTTTTCCGGTATTGTTGTGGGCCCTTCTGGAGGTGAGAGGGGGGTGAAGTCTGCACTGAATCCATCTGCCAGGATGTTGGCAATATCAGTAGGTTCAGTATATTTTGTGCTATTTTGCACTAGCTCAGAGCATATCTGCGAGTTGCCACTTAGATTCTTGACATAGCTAAAGAAGGCTTTGTGGTCATCTTTCGAATCCTTGGCTATTTTTCTTTCAAAGTTAGCCTTGGATGATTTTATGAGGGACCTTAGTTTCTTACTGATACTGATCAGGGATGTCTTTCCTTCTTGGGATTTGCTTTTTTTCTGAACTATTTTCCTCCTTTTATTGTATAACCTGTTTATGGCAGGGGTCCACCAGACTGGTTTCCTTCTCTTAGGGGAGTGAGTCTTGGTTTTGCTAGGGATGGCACAATCCATGTATCCTTGTAGGTGCTCATAGAGTGCATTTGTAAAGGATTCTGCATCTTGGGCAGCGTTATCCTTTAGCGTGGGGGCTGTGAAAATTACCACCTCTGTCTTAAGTAAGGTGAAGTTTGCTTTAGAAAAGTTTTTCACTGTGGTTTCCTTGGTTGGGGGTGGTGGTGGGGTGTGGACATCCAGAGTGATTAGTTTATGGTCTGATCTAACCAATGACAGGTTGACCTCCGGTGTGGAACACCTGTCGCCCATGTTGGTGATGACCATGTCCAATATGTTTTCACCTCTGGGAGGGGAGTTTACCAGCTGATCCAGGGCATTTGAGTTGATAAATTCCAGGAAGCGCTGGACCTGGGAGTTTGTACTTGAGTAGTTTTCCCAGTTAATGGTAGGGTAATTGAAATCACCCAATATCAGGGTGTTCGGTAGGACCTTCATGTTTTCCAGTGTCTCCAGAAAGGCAGAGTGGTGGTCCTGGGTCATGGAGGGTGATCTGTAGCAGACCACAATTTGCATTGCAGATTTTCCCGATGTTAGTTGCACATGGATGATCTCAGAGGTATCATGCTGTGCTACTAACCTGGAGGTGTAGGTATCCTTGATGAATATGGATACATCCCCCCCTTTTGTGTTTCGGTCAGTAGTCTGTGGCCAAAATGTGTGGTATGAGTTGTAGCCCGGTAGTGCTGGAGTGCTCTCTGGAGCCTTGAACCAGGTTTCAGTTACTGCACAGATGTCGATGTTCTCCATACTGAGGAGTGCTTCGAGCGCATGCATTTTAAGATTTAAACTCCTGGTGTTGAGTGGCATAACCCTAATTTTTTTATTTGTGCTGTTTATGGAGGTGGGTTTGACTTTTGAGCTTTGCCTAAAAAAGGCACTATGGGGGCAGCAAGAGCCTTGGCCAGTATTCGAAAGCCTAGGGGTGACACGTGCAGACCGTCTCTTGTGAAGCAACGCTGCTTGTCAAGCATGTCGTCCCAGGCTGACAGACACTGGATCCCCTTTGAATGACACCAGATGCTTTGCCAATTGTTGAAATTGATAATTTTTTTCTTTATACTGAGGTATCATTCTTGGTGAGGGCAGGATGCTACTCAGGGTCAGGGTCATACCCGCCTGGGCTACATGATCAGAGAGCTCTTCCATGTCTCTTTTCATGTAGTCCAGGGAGGTACGTCTCAGGTCATTCACACCAACATGAACAATGACAGAGTCATATTTGTACTTGTTCTGGAGTGACCTGAGTGCTTGTGTTATGTGGTAGATTCTGGCTGCTGACAGGCAGCTAACAGTAACCTTCTCCTTGTCCAGCCTAGTTAGTGGGATGTCAGTGTGCCTGACTATAGAGTCACCTATTATTAGTGTGTTAGGTATGTTATTTCGCCTTAAGGGCTGTGATTGTGTGACACATTGATTTTGTGTTTTATGTGTTGTCTGGTTTATGACGGGAGATGCAGGTTTTTTGGGTGTCTGCTTTGGAGCTCTCGAATGCTTTTGCAGGTTTTTATTTAGAGCTTCCAAGTATGATTTAGTGTATTTATGTGTATTTTTTGCCAGTGCTGGTTTAGTAGGTCTATGTGAGGCTGGAGGTGTGGTGCAAGTGCTAACCTTCTCCTCATGACTGTCTGTTTCAGTGTTGGGTGGAGAGACCTTAGCCTCCAGTTTAGCTGTATAATTGCATCTCTCACATATGTTAGTGTTTTGTGGTAGGAGGAGAGGGTTGTCTGTGTACATGAGGCAGTTGTAACATTGCCTCAGGATACCCAGGTTCACCAGCTGGACTGGAGAGTACACCTGAAGTTGCCCTTTGGTCATGCCTGAATAGTAGGGTGAGCTGCTTAGTCACTTGGTTGGTGAAGGATGGATAAAGAGCCTTGCCCAGCTGGGCAATCAAGTGTCGGGGTATATTAGTGCTTGCTATTAGGTCTGAGCAAGTGCTGGACTTCGGATGCTTTTTGAGTGCTTAGGTTGAGAGTTAGACTAGTTTCAAGGGAAAAACTGAAGAGGAGACTTAATGGAGCCGGGAATAATTTAACCGTAGCTAACCGGTGCTGCCCGGCACTCAAAACCGTGAAAACGCGGTTTTTAAACTACTAATTTCTGGGCTGGAACCACTTCTCCAGGGACAGATGGCTGCTCAAAGCTCTCTCTCTCTCTCTCTCTCACAGGTGAACAGAGAAACCTCCTTCTATCCAAGTAAGGTATGGGCAACTCAGAAACTTGTAACACAGCCCTGAATTCAGCACTAGCCTGAAAACTGGACTATACTAGCTTAGAAGGGTGGGAAGCAAGGAATGTTTTTGGTTATTTTTGTTTTTTTTTTTTTGAAAAGATAAGGCAAAAACAATAAAAAGTACACTTAAAACAGCTTTAAATGACTACAAGCCATCAGAAAAGACTATTGTACTTTAGTGTGTAGCCTACAACAGTTAAACAAATTATTACATCTACATTATTATTTCCAAAAGCAAGTGTTGCGTGGTATCAGGTGAAGCCTTAGCTTATGTTGATATAGCTGTTATTGAGATCTGTAGTGTCAGTTGTGCATATTCAGATATTCTCTGTATTATTTATATTTGTTGGTTATACAAATAAGCATAATTTTAATGCTTTTGTAAATATCTCAATAAACAAAACAACTTTTATCTACTCTTAACCAATGCTTTCATATTATGTCTAATTTGGTATAATTATTTAAACTGTACTTTTTTTATTATTTTTAAAGCCTGTAAAATTATTAGTCTTAAAATGTTTTCTAATACTTTGGAACTTTTTCCCCTGGGCCTTCACCGAAAATGAGCTCCTACCCATTCGTACTTTCCCAGTAAACAACTGTCAATAAATAAATAAAAAAACAAGCCTTCTTTAAGGAATGTTCCATGCCATGTAAATGTTCATGTCTGGCTGAATAGTGGTGATCGGACACTACATGTTTAGGTTATACAGTTTCAAAATCCAAAATATGACAAGTTGTTTGTGAAAATTTAGAGAAATATATAATTCTGGGTTTGCACTCATTATAATATAGTGCTGGTGTAAATATTTTGAATACACTGTTTTCATTGCAAAGATTGCTATTAGTGTCTTTTTAATGGTGTTTACATAAGATATTTAAATTTGTTTGGTATATACTTTTTAATTTGATTTTTCAGAAAATGTGCCAGAATGTAAGGATGATTGTAGGCTGAAGAGGTATATCATTCTGACAACTCAGAGGTGGTGTTTAATGTGTTAATGGGCAGACACCACATTTCCAAAATATAGCTTTTAACAGTGATGCAAACAAAATTAAACATTATGTGCTGCTCCATTTTCAAGGTTAAGGTTTATTTTTACTTTATTCTCTGCTTAAACAGATGAACAGATTTTATTCAGAAGCTGAGCTTAACCTACAAACAAACCATGCATTGCTGCCATGATCCACATTATTAATGAGGATAGGCGGGATGCAGAAGTTTGGCATTCAAGCTCAGTGACAGAGGTCACTAAGCTGAAATACTTGCAATTAATATCATGTATTTCAAAAAAACAGACTACGAGTGGAGTCCCAAAGAGCAATTGCTTTTCTACCCTTGCACATCAGAAACATAGCCCATGCATATGAATTCAAAAAAGAATAAAACAACATCTGCTTAAGACCTGGACCTGTCACTGTAGTACATCTAATACAAACCACCCTTCTCACTCAAAACCTATCTATCCTCTGCTATCACTTTACTATTACCTACTATAGCGTGGGGGGCGGCCACAGTGGTGCAGTGGTTAGCATTGTCACCTCACAGCAAGAGGTTCTCCAGTTCAATCCTTGGCTGGGGTGCCTTCTGTGTGGAGTCTGCATGTCCTCCCTGTGGTCACGTGGGTTTCCTCCGGGTGCTCCGGTTTTCTCCCACATCCCAAATACATGCTGTAGGTGGATTGGACACTCCAAATTGGCCCTAGGTGTGAATGTGTGCATGTATGTGCCTTCAGTGGAAGGTTGGGTGCCAGGCTGGCAACTCAACACCGTAAAACTCCACTGCCAATCATGAGCAGACAGGTGATCCGCTGTGGCGACCCCTAACCGGGAAAAACCAAAAGAAGAAGAAGAAGATTACCTACTATAGCCCCCTTATTACTCTCAGTATTCATTTAGTTATAATGTTTAACTAGTATTCCCTTAACCTACAAAGCTAGTCTGCACAATGCTTTTACATGTCCTACTTGCCATGAAAAATATAACTACCTCCAACTTTTTCTCATATTTTTACTCTAATGACTTTCTTGACTGTGTGCATCTAAGCCTGATTGTATTTTCTCCCTATGCTTGTGAGTAATAGTGCATTTAATCTAACTGTAATTTTTCTGTATCGGTGAGTTATTTCCCTTTTCTGATGTCTCAGTTGTATAAGCCTTCTTGTATACTTAACATGACACACATATATTTTTCTTTGAATTGTAACAATGCAATTTTGTTACTTCTCTGGAGCTTTTCTCCTCGGGCCTCAGCTAAAAAAGGGCACTAGCTCAGTCGGAACTTCCTGGTCAACAAATGTCAAATAAATAAATAAAACAGGTTAGCACTCTCTAGTATGCCACAAGGTAAAGCCACACCACCTGGAGTGATAAGTCACCCTCACTGGGATGATATCAGATTGAGGGCAGAACCAGTAGCAGAGCTCAGCATAATCTGGTTAAGATGTTTTTACTGCTTACAAATAAAATACAAATAAGTGGTGAACAGAAATCTTGGATGTTATACCAAATCATGTGTGGTTTATTGGCTCAAGGTTGCTGTTAGTTGTTATGACCAGATTATTTTTAAAGCTCCAGAATGTCTTATTTTTTTCAGTCTGTGCTGCATATTATACCTTGAGTATACAGTTTTCTTACTCACACCCTATATGTTCACTGGACCCAATGAAACTTAACATCAAATTCATGAGACATGAGCATTTTTTTCACAATAATAGAAATAAGTAATCAGATTTGATTCTTGTAATATTTCAAAGGCTGGTCCTATATTATGTTTGATAAGTAATTCCTGCTTTGGATTTAGCTATGGTTGTTATGGTTACTGTTTTGTGTTAAAAACTATGCCTTTAATGTACGTTTTATCTTCTGAATTTTGAAGATGTAAAGACACTGGTTAGTTTAACCAATTCACACCAGGTCTGGAATTATCTCATCTTTTCACGTTTGTGCCACTGTTCTGTTTTCTGAGATAATTTATTTTTAATGTGTTTTTTTCTTATGAATATTTAAAAAAAAATACTCTGCAAACTTCAAGGCATTTAGGGGTAATATATTTAACCTGATGCAGTTAATGCATTGGCTGTATACACATAGTAAACTAAAAATAAAATGTAGTCCATACTATAAAGACATGGATATTTAAGTCTTTAGTAGTAATCATAGTGCATTGAAATAAGCGCTTGCAAGTTTTCTCTGTATTGCTCTAATGGATCAATCTGCATCAGTAAGAATGGAAAGAAGCCGCTGTCATAAGACGCAGGTCTAACTACACACTGCACACCATTACAAGGTCTCTGCCTAGTAAAAGGACTGCTGAGCTGCATTAACATTCAAACAGTAGCAACAATGGAAAGTGTATACCAGCACTTAACTGTTTATGTTAGAAAATCAAGTGCAAGGATAATGTCAAAACACCCAAGTCTCTTTGTCTAAAATCACTCCTCTGAGCAATAAAGAACAATATGACAGGTTATGGTCAGTGCCGAGGACAAAAGAAATCATGGGTGGTACTCACAGCTCTGAGGTTTGCACTTTCATACTGGTTATATGCGAAGAGTACACTTGGGTGGCTGTGGTGGTACATCGTTTAGCATTTTCGCCTCACTGCAAGAGCTTCTCCGGTTAGATTCTTGGCTGGGGTGCCTTCTGTGTGGAGTCTGCATGTCCTTCCTCCAGTCACATGGGTTTCCTTTCCTCCCACATTCTAAAGACATGCAGTAGGTGGACTGGACACTCTAAATTGGTCGTGGGTGTGAGTGTGTGTGCAAGTGAGTGGTACAGATGAGTTACCATGGCAGAGCTAGCCACCCGGCAGTGTAAATCGAGATGATTGTCACTGTTGAAGTGACACCCCGACAACTTGTGCAAAATGGGAAAGGGGTTGAGGATGGATGGATATGCAAAGAGTGGCACTACACTCATATACAAATAAAGTAATCATAGATTATTTGCAATGACTACGGCAATGTGAAAGTATCTCCATGGAAATGTCCACTATCATGAAATACGTAAAGCTGGTGAACTTAATCCTTAAGAATGTTTGAAGTACTAAGTGAAAATGTAAATGCTCATATAATTTCAGAAGTATTTGGTTATTATGGATGAACACACCTATGAGCAAGCATACTTAAAAGGTTTTGAGAGATATCTAAGGCAAACAGCACCTACAGCAGCTATTTATATTAATGTTTATAAAATATAAAGAGCTTCATATGTTTTCTCTGTGGGTAGCATTATGTGGACACCCAGACTAGTTCCTTAAAAGACTGGAAAGGGGAAAATAGGAAATAATGAAAAGGGAAGACATGAAGAGGGAAACACAGAAGGAGCACATGAAGTGGGTTGTGCTGGAGGAGGTGGGAGAGGAGGGGAACTATACTTTTGTTGGAGGATAGACCCCCTCCATTCGTCAATGTTTTTATATAAAAGAGTAGTTTGGATAGGAAGTAGGTTAGAGGGTGCAGGAGAGAGGATTAGGGAAAGCTTGGGCCACTTCACTACTAGACTGTCATATGATCATGTTATGCAGAATGCAACATACTGTAAACATCCTACATCCAGTAGCTAAATCATACTGAATGGCACCCACAGACTCATCCAGGAATCTGAAATGACCTTTAAACATGCCAAACACTCCCTCAGTGACAATACAAGTCTGGGACATGTCTGTATTAAAATTTATCTTCTGCAGCTCCCATCGTATTTCTTAAAGGTATCACGAGCCATGGCTCCAGTGGATATCCATAGTACCCAAAAACAGAAGAAAAAGAGAGAGAGAGAGAGAGAGAAAGAGAAAAAAAGGGGGGGGGGGGCAAAATAAAGGAAAAGTGGCTTAGTATTAAGCAGTGCATTTTACTAGGAATAACTAATTAGAGTATACAAATTACAATTTCTAATTACCAACAAGATGGCCATTGGGAATCCTACCGTGCAGGAAGAGGCAGTAGAGTGAGATAATGTGCCAGATATGAGAATTATGTGCACTGCCAGGATGCTGGGCAGAGACATTTGTGAAATACCCCCATGTATCACACAATACCTGGCAGTAGATGGAATGATAGTCCTTCCTTCCCCATGGACCAGATGTGGGCAATTTATCACACAAAGCACCTCAGGAAAATATGCTCCTCAGTAAAAGGCACACATAGTCCAGGCTCAGTCCTGAGATGACATTGTGAAATAGACGTCCTGATCCACAAGTTCCAAGAATATGCTCAGGAACTGCTGAAATGCTGAAGTATCCTCAGGGCAGAAACCTGAGAAACACCCATTTTGTCCCCAGTCTGTCTTTGGAAGGCTCCCTGTGGCAAGTATAGTGAGGGCTATACATACCTTAGTACCCACAAAAATAGGAAGGTCATGCATCCCCCCAGTACCTGTGTGTGAGCCATGCATGCTCACTAAGACCCTTACAATATGCCTGTCCACTCTGAACCTATCAAGGATTTCCTGATTATCAAGATTATGATAATTTATTCTCTGTCTATATCTTTGTCTTCTTGGACAATGAGAGTGGCCAGACATAAGTGGTTTTGCTCATCCAAAATAAATAGCTCACACTGAGGAATAGCAAAGCTAGAGCAACAGAGAGTATCTTCACAAATTGCAAAGTAGACAGGAAAAGGTATGATTCTGCCTTTTGTAATGTGTCTGTGAACAGAGTGGTAATGCATCCAAATATGACTGAACTGCAAACAGGTGGAAAGAAGAGTTATTAGCATAAGAACTTTTACATAACTTCTCACTAAAATGCATCATTCCTTCATGTTCTTGTTTATTTGAGGCCATATCACATTGCCATAAATGATCTCTATGAATTGCGCCAGAGCTGCACTTGCATGTGAGCAGCACCAATTGCATTAACTTTGTCATGTTCTGACAACGTGTACATGACAGCTATTAACTGCTTTTAGTCCAGCTCTGACTTGATTGGCATCTCTAAGAACTAATTAAAGAATTTTGTGGAAATGTAAACATGTTAACAAAATGACTGCCACTATAGTTGTGAAAGACAAATTAATCCTTTAGGGAGAGTATTTTCTTTGTTGCTGAGGGCTACCAAAAATGAGGGTCATGAGATGCTAAGCTAAAATTAAAAAAAAAAAAAAAAAAAAAAAAAAGGCACATATGTTGCCCATCATGCACAAGGCCAACATGATCACATGTAGTATGACAAACAAGTATGACAGCAAAATGGATGCAGAGCCGATGGGATCAACCAGATTCTGAGAAACTATTAGTGCATCTAAAAGGTGAAAAAGTGTTATAAAATATTTCCCCACCTTTTTTATATTTCTGTGTTCAAATTAGTTATACACAAAGTGAAAGGTCGTGTAGGCAGCTAGTAAAGATGGTTGAACAGATAAAAGAAAAGAACCACTATGAGCCTAAACATCATCTGTCCAGCCTGGACACTGACCATTTCTTTCAGGTTTGCAATTTCCAGAAAACTACCAGCAAATGCTAAGAAAGAAAAGCAAACAAAAGTTTGTCAGATATGTCCTGCCAGGGCCTTGTGTGCCTGCTACTACAGCTTCAAATAAGAAGAGTGTACACAGTACACACAGGCTGTATCTGAAAAAACATACTCCCGTTGGTGTCCAGCCTGGCATGTTTTCACAGAGTACCACACTATTAGGAGATCTTGGCAAACCTGAAATGTCAGGTTCCTCTTCCTTCTCTAAATAGAAAATGAATAAACACAAAAAATGTGCATTACTTTCAAAGAATTTAATACACAGACTTGCCAAATTTATTTCTTCCATTTTAAAAACATGCAGTTGTCAGTAATAGTGAACAATTCTACCCTCTCAAAAAATCATCCTCCTATGACATTTTATGACATTTATTACAGAAATGAAGCCACAACTCTCCTTTTTGTGGGACGTTTGTATTTTATTATTTATTGTTTATTTTTGTTTACTTGTCATTTGACTGATTTAATCCCACCAACTATGGCCTACTTTTAGGGAAGACCTAAACAGGTATTCATACTGACTATGGGAAACTTGGCCATGACAAGGGATGTATAGCATTTTCATACCTGTAGAGGCCAAAGTATGCATAGCTCTTTATGTTCTGGAAGATGGACGTTTTGGAGATCATCTGGGGACATGGAAATTTCACACGTTTCTCATTGCAATGGATATACATGCAGAGGCTCGCATATGGTTTCTTTGTATATCAAAGTAGAAAACTGACACCACGAGTGTCTGGTATGAAACTGTGCACCTCCCTGAGGTAATTGGTGTCACAGATTACACATGTATCAATAATGGTCCCACACAGCCCACAGCCACATAAGTTTGTGAACAAAAAGGGCTACTACTCTGTGAACTGTCAGGTAGTATGTGACATGTGAAGAATCATAATCAACATGTATAGCATCCCTGGAAGCTCTCCTCACCCTGGAGAATGCTGACATCTGTACAGTTACTGAAACATGGTAGAAAGCCATGGAAAGCACTCCAGCAGTGCATGGCTATAATGCCTTTCATACATTCTGAACACCCACTGAACATGAAAGAGCAAACAGCGGAAGTGTATCTGTCTACATAAAGGATAAGCACACCTTAAGGCTGGTCAAACACTATGGCATGTATGAGCTACTCCATGTCCAACTAACCACAGGAAAAATTAATTTCCATTTTCTTGCTAGCTACAGGTTCCCCACCATGAATCAGGAAATCCATACAACATACCTGAAGTTATTCAAATCACTCACCAACCAGCCCAATACCATACTCATGGGTGATTTTAACTATCCCTCCATTAAGTGGGAGGCATACACGACCACTAACATTCAGGCCCAAAGATTTCTTGACTTTGTAAATTCAAATGCCTGGGAGCAGCTAGAATGCACTCCCACTAGTGGAACAATTATCCTAGAACTGGTGCTCACAAATATGGGAGAGTGCTGCCCCCCATTGCTATGTCCTCACTGGTAAGATCAGATCACAAAATGGTCTGTCTTAAAATAAAGTTAAAACTATTCCCCCCACCTAACCCCAAAAACTTTAAGAACTTCTCTAAGGTGAATTACCCCCTATTAAGGGACAGCATAGCTAGTTTCTAAGCTCCTACAAATACAGAAAACACATAAACCTATGCAGAGGCATACATAAAAGCCCTGTATGACCATATAAACAACTGCACAGAAACAGCATACTAGGCCAAAATAAACCCAGGTCAAACTGCAAAGACAAGCCACCCTGGTGGACCCCTGGTATTAATAGGTTGTAGAACAAAAGAAAGAAATTCCTGTTGAGAATTAAGAGGGAAAGTGCACAACAGAACAACAAGTCCTTCATCAATCTAAATAAGTGAATCAGGGAACTAGCCAAGTCTCTGAAACCAGACTTTCAGGTAAAAATAGTCTCTTAAGCTAAGGATAACTATAAGGCATTTTTCAGTGATTTCCACAAGCAATGTGCAAAATTAGCTGTAGATGGCATTATTTATACTCATCTGGAATGCACAGCAAATCTGTTGGCCGACAAATTCAGCTCAAATTTCACCTCCCCATCACCCCCAGTTCTCGCAAACGAAATACCCTCCACCACTCCACTGCCAATTATCACCAAAGCACAGGATGACACTGTGCTCTCTAAAGCTATAAACACTGCTTTGGTGAAGCCTGACAATATATCAGGTTGCCTCTCAAACAGCTTAAATTAGGATCCATTAGGATCTCTGTTTGAACATATCCTCCACACTGGCTGTGTCCCATTAGAGTGGAGGACAGCAACATCATCCCTCTGCATAAAGGGGGACCATCTACTGACATGGAAAATTACAGACCTATACATTTCATTTGTCTTATATGTAAGGCCATAGAAAGAATAATCATGGACCTGATGAATAATGACATAGGAGCCCTCCAAACACTAAACTTGACCCAGTTTGGCTTTGTCAAGGGCAGGTCATGCGTACTGAATCTGGTGGATTTCTTTGAGAAAGCCACTAAGGCCACAGATGAAGTTAAAACAGTACCTAATGCCTACCTCACCCTGGCCAAGACATTTGACACAATTCACCACTCAGGTATAAATAAACTCACAAAACTAGGCATAAATCCCTGTGTCACTAGATGGATAGCCAACTGGCTAATGGACAGGATGTGTGGTTTAAGTGGGTTAATCGAGATCCAGCAAGAGACCAATTACTAGTGGTGTTCCAAAGGGCTCAGTACTGGGAACACTCCTGTTCAAAATATACTTCTCTTAAGTCAAGGCAAATGTGGAAGGCCTCTGGATGACCAAGTTTGCTGATGACTGCAAGCTGGAGGTCAATCATTGAATCCCCCAGTGTTGTAGATATTCTTCATGATGGTCTAGATTAGCCAAATGATTGCTGCCAGAACCATGGCCTAAGAACTAAATGCAAAAAACATGCATTATCGTACACTCTGGGAAGTCAAACACCCCTACAAATTACAACATCAAAAGCATACCCCTTAGAGTAGACTCAGAGGTGAGAGATCTAGATACACAGATAGATGGTAGCCTGAACTTTGACCGTCATGTGTCCACAGTGGGGAGGAAATCCTTTTATGTGACATAACTTATAAGTAAAGGTATGGCATCCAGATCCCAAGGAAATTATAGTCTCACTGTACTCAGCCCTCATTAGACCAATAATCAAGTACAGCTCGCTATTTGGCATGTACTTGACTAGGCACTTAGAGCAGCTGGAGTGACCTCAGAGGTCCCTCACAGGGAAAATACAGGGTGTAAATGACATGAACTATGCAGATAGACTAAAAGCCCTATCCCTTTACTCTGTCTCCTACAGACTATTAAGGGGTGACCTATGCCTGGCCTACAAGGCACTCACAAATCCAGCCCTGATGGAGCTGCTACACATCCACAAGTCAAATAGCATGAGGGTCACCCGATCTAGGGATCTTAATTTAGTCAGCAACTCAAACAAAATATCCTGGAGAGAGATATGTGCCTTGGAGATTGGCTCTTCTTTGGAAAAGGCTTCCTATTCACATTAAGCAGAGCCCTTCCCTGGCTCTCTTCATACACCGTTTGGATCAATGGATGGCGAATTGCAAATTCACATCTGGAGTAGTGTCTATGTCCCTTATGGACAGGGGCAATCTGTAAGATACGCACTGTACAGGCACAAATTCATGCCATCCTCTTACCCCTAGGGGCAAATATTGGGTAAAATTGGGTTTTATTAGCTAGGCTTGTAAGGGTGCTTAAGCTGTTAGCCTAGTAATCTCCTATGAACTTATGAATCCATGAGTTTCATATGATTCACTATCAGGTCATGACTCAGCTATACTGCTATTACCTGCATAAAGTAAATCCACAGGATCATCTAGTTTGTAATTGCAGGGATGTACTAATGTTAAACGTTAAGGTTACATATCGAGTGTGTCCATAGGTAGTTTAGTTTAACTGGAGGAATTAACTGGTCCAAGAACACTTTTCCATCATTTCCTGGCCCTAGAGGCAATTAGAATAAAACAATGAACTTATTGATACAGTGTATACAAAAGATAAGTATAAAATTAATGAAATTACTCAGACAGTATAAAAAAATAAGTATATCCAGTGATGCAAACATGAGTAAAAATAAAAGAAATGGCATTGAATAAAGTGAAATAGATGAAAATATATGAGTAGACAAAATCACACAGAGTACAATATCAGCATAGGACAGTGTAAGCAGCATTAAGCAGTTCATGTGTGTGCATAAGGGTCGGGTGCAGTTGGAAGATAACCCCCACTTACCAATAGTCTGCAGATGAAGAGTAGCATTAAGATAGGAGGGTTTAGTGTATGAATTAGTGTAAATAATTACATAGTGATGCTTTGTGACAGCCATGATGATAAAAACAGTTGGAAGATGACATTTTTTTCAGTAGCTTACAAAACGCAGGGAAGTTAAATATCTGTCTTAGACTGTCTAGTACTGAGTTTCAGTTAGCAAGGCAGGTTTTGAGAATATATTTTCACTTATTGTGAGTTGAAAATGTTTTCTATAGAGGAGACTGGGTTGTGGTTTAAATTCATAGGTTAGCATTAGGCTAACTGCCTTTATGGACCATTTTTAAGCCTAGCTAATTACTCCATTTGAGAATCAAACCCTGTAAGTTTTGTCTTTAAGGTAAGCACCTTAACCATTATGCCAATTCTCTATCCTAAGGATATGATCTGTGGAATGGCTCCTAAGCCTGTTGATGAGATGGAGGCAATACCATTTCTGATACTCTACGTGACCACTTGCCAGCTTATACCCACAGGAGTATTACACAACTAACAAAGGAACATAAGCTCAGAACTTCCCATAATCTCTCCAAATTCTCCTTCTCTGAAGGCAGTTAACTGGTCCATCCTAAAAAGACTCCCCTTCCCTTAAATGATGCAGTTGAATACTTCAAAACCGCATTTCTAAATATTCTTAAGACCTTAGCCCCACAGCATACAAAAAGAATTAAAAACAGCCATATGCCATGGTTTACCAACCAATGCAAACTCCTTATAAAAGGCATAGACAAAGTATGGATTAACTTGAAAAAAAACAAAAATGCCAAAGATTGGCATATATTCAGACAGCTGTGAAACCAAGTCAAGAAACAAGGTAATAGAAATAGAAAGTCATTATACTGAGCTACAACATAACCAGAAAAACAACCCTAAAAAATTCTGGTCCTCCATATCGTCTCTCATCAGCGCAGTTACAAAAAAGAATCCCAGTCCATACCCAGACAGTCCCTCTCTTCAAACAGCTACCTATTTCAATACATACTTCATAGAATGCATAGCCAACTTAACCTCAAACTTACTTAACAAGCAACTATCGTTAGTTCCCCACACAAGTCTTATGTCAAGATGCATTGATTTATTTCTGGCTAGATTCCTGTTTCCTTACTGCAGGATCCACTAGTCCCCCTTTTTTACCTTTGCTTTCCTTTTTACCTTTCTCCTTCTTTCTTACTGCCTACAACAAGAAAGGGGGGGTCCTATCCCTGAAAAGGTTTAAATTCTTTCCTGCATCTTACTCTCTGCTATATGGTCATATGCTGTCTCCTCTATACCCCTTCTCTTCCACTTTATGGATTCTACAGGTGACCATATATATGGACATACCATCCCAGCTGCAAATAAAATGCCAGCAACATGTAGAATAATCCTGTTAAAGGAATATGATAGCACATGTAGCTATGTTGCTACAAACACGATTTATTTTCAGAGATGATGGTCTGAGTTCACAGTTTTGATGTTTGTGCAGCCGGTCTACATATTGTTCATTGCATGGTTTTGTCTACCTGCACAGCAAAGTCCACTTGCATACTTGCCACCTGACTCATTTATGTGCCCTTGACTGCAGCTAGCTGCCCACGAGTGCTGCATGTTTTCTATTAGATGTTTACTGCCTCCTGCTGCCATGCAATACTGCTTAGCTATGCAAGCCTTCTGCAGAAGTGTAGTGCATCTATATGAAGCCAAGCCTTTTTGTCTTGAATGTTAAGATTGTGTACTATCTCTGACCCATTTTTACTGTTAACTCACAGTAGTGCATCAGCAATTTTATTTGTTTTCTTGTTTTTTTTTTATTTATATTCATTTTAAAACCTAATGACTCTTATTCAGTTAAAAAAAATAAATGTATGCCTATACATCTGCAGCAAAATGCAGGCCTCTATGGACATTAAAGTCTGTAAAGGTCTGTAATTTTTCAGTGTATGTAAAGATAGTAATACAATATGACTTCTTCTCAGAGTGAAAATAAACACATAGACAACATATCTTTACTGAGTTGCAATAACATGAGGGCTAAAAATCTCACACACATACAAAAGTTATATTTTGTCACTGTAAATCTATTCTAACATAAACATAACTGTAATGACAAGTGCTTACAAACTTCAACACAAAGTTGCCTGTGTTTCCTTACACCTGGAATTTCATTCTGTGTATCTATCTACTACTCCCCATTAATATTATTAAGAAATATCATACAGTATTTGCAGTGTTGGAGATATGACTTATATATGTATGTACCAAATGTAGACCTGCAGAGGACTTCTAATGCAGTAATCTGGAAGGGTGCATGGTATATGGCTTATATAAAGGTAGTATGTATGACCCTTTCAGGATGAGAACGGCAGCATGTATAAAGAACATATGTTTCTGAGATATAAATACAGCAGAACTTATAATAATATAGTTTCTGCCACTGTTAAGTAAAACAGTCACACTACAGAGAATTGCAAAATAACTGATATCAATTCAACAAAGAAATTCTTGTAAAATGTTTAACTTTTTATAGGTTCATAGGTAAGTACTAGGCTAGCTGCCCTTGAGGGCCATTTTAAGCCTAGTCACTTTCCCTTTTTGTGCTGGAATAACTTGTTCCATTTGATTAGAGACTGGCCTTACCCATCCCATAATCAATAATAACATATCACTCCTAATAAGAATACCTGGGATCGAACCATAGATAAGTTGAGGGGACACATGCATGTGATAAAGCATTTAGGAGCTGCCTCTGTCCATAAGTAATACAGGGGGCAGTCATGGGGTAAATTTTCTGTTTCCCATCCATACACAGATCCAAGTTGCACTTGAATATGGACAGGGATAAACCTTGTTTTGTGTGGATTGGTAGTCTGTTCCAGAGCAGCGGTATCCTCTTTGAGATATACTGGTCCCTCTTAGCATTCTGTCGGATACCGAGTATAGTGACAGGGCTTTGAGTCAGTTGACATAAGTCATGTTATTTAGGCCTTGTATCCATTTAGTAAGGTATCTTTACTGGCATTCTGGTTGTTCCATCTATCTGAACAGATACATGCCAAAGGAGGCATTATAGTCAATGATTGGTCTAATAAGGGCTGACTAAAGGGGACAATACCCTAGATTTGGACACAATCCCTTTTGCTATAAGCTATGCAATATAGAAGGACTTTATTACAACAATGGTCTCATATTGGTCAAAAGTTAGGTCACTGTCCACATAAGTTCCCAAATCCTGAACAACTGGGTCAACTCTCAGCGGTATATTACTAATCAGACAGTTCCCTATGATTTATGACTTCCCATTCCAAAGGATACAGTAATGCATTTTTTGGCATTTAGTTCCAGTCCATGATTTTGGCAGTCATTATTTTTTGGGACAAGCCTTCCTGCAGGATGACAAAGTTAAGGGATTCACTGATTGTGCCTAGCTTGCAGACATCTGCAAACGTAGTCAGACAGAGCCCTTTGACATTTGCTTTTACTTCAGAAAAGTAGATGCCAAATAGGAGGGGTTCCAGCACACAAACCTGGGTGACTCCGCTGGTGACTGGTCTCTTTGTTGGAGGTAACTTCCCTTATTTTAATTTCCTGTGCCCTTTTTGCGAGCCATTTGGCAATCCAAATTTAGAATTTAGTCCCAGCTTGTTTAGCTTTTCTCCTATGCCTGAGAAGGTAATTGTGTCAAAATATCTGGCCAGTTCCAGGTATGCAGTGTGCACCCTTTGGCCTTCATCCATTGCTTTGGCGACCTTTTAAAAACATCCACCAGGTAAGCCTGACCTGCCCTTGATGAATCCAAGCTGAGACAGGTCCAGTGTTTGGTGGTTCCCTTTGTACTGATTAGTTGGCTCCATAATAAGTCTTTCCATGGTTTTGCATATGACGCTGGTCAGACTTTTGTAATTACCTGGGTCTGTGGAAGACCCTCCCTTATGCAGGGGAATAACTGTCGCACTTCTTCATTCACTTGGTACAAAACCTGTATGGCGGCTGCAATTGAAAAGTGTTGTGACGAATATGACTAAATCATGCTATCTAAGATGCATCCAGGGGTATTGTCAGTACCCCCTCAATGCAGTAGCTTTAGCTTTTGATAGCACTTTTATGATTTGGTTTTGTGTGTTAGTGGTAGGCAAGCGAGTTCAGCCTCAGTGTAGGCAACTTCATTCACAATCAGCTCAGTACATTGCTGTGTCGTGTTTTATGGAGTACGAACATAACTAAAAAATGTCTCGTGATTGTCTTTGGGTTGGGTAGTTGTTTTAGCCTCAGACTTGGCTTTGTTGGATTTTATGAAGTTTCTGAGTTGTTTCATTACTTTAGTGATGAGGGCTCTAACATTCTGGGAAGGTGAAAATTAATTTCCTTTTATTATAAAGCTTGTTGAGATTATGGTTTCACCATTTGGGTTTGTTACTGATGTTTGCCCTGCACTTGTACCTGTAGGGTACAGGTGCACCTGTGCAGCTGTTTGCATGCCGGTATAGTGTGGTGGTGTATCTCTCTACGTATTCAGTGGAGTTAACTGGGTTTGGTGGGGATCTGAAGCTTGCCAATGTATCACGTAGGACTAGGTGCCATGCCTTAAAGAAATTTCTAAAGGTACCTTGGGCAGTAGGGATCTCTGGTTCCAGTTTTATTTAGAAAGAGATGAAGATACACAAGGGAAGGTACATGATGCTCCATATTAATAAAGACAAGATTCAAGATGTTATTTCCCCTACTGGATACTCTGACTAATTTTTCCAGGGCATTTGTACTGAAAAAGTCTGGAATCTCTGTTCTTGTGCAGTAGTGTCGGTGTAGGTTTCCCAGTCTATCGTTAGATAGTTTAGATCACCTAGGAAAATGATTCTAGTTCCTGTAGGTAGGCTTTGTGGCTTTTTTTTTGTCATAGAGGGAGTTCTGTAGCTAGCTAATATAAAGTAAGGCCCTTTCTAATGGTTATTTGGACGTGATGAAGCTATAGGCCTTGATGTGAGTCTTCTGGATGTAGATATAGACATCTTAACCCCCACCCCCCTGCATGTAATAATTGGTCTAAATGCGTAGACAGCATTATAGCCCTGCATGGCCTGAGTGCGCTCCACTGTTTTAAACCATGTCTCAGTCACTACACAGATGTCAACGTCCTCCAGTGTGACAAGGGCTTCTAGAGACTGGAGTTTCTTGTTTAGGCTCCAATCACTGATCAGTGATACCTTCATATTTTCCTTTGCTTGTTTCATTATGTTGATAGGTTTATCAGGCTGGCATTGGCTAAAACAAGGCACTATGGGTACGGCCAATGACTTTGTTAATAATTTAAACCCAAGAGTGGACAGGTTCAGGCCATCCCCATGGAAGCAGCATGGTCTATCAATATCCTCTCAGGCTGACAAATAGTGGACCTCTCTGAGTGACACCAAAAACTATGGCAATTACACTAAAGTCAATTATGTTTTGCTCATAATGCTGCTTCATCCTTGCAGAAGGTAGAATGCTGCTCACCGCCAGGCCCATACCTGCCATGGACACACCCTCTCAGAGCTCCAGCATGTCTCTTTTCAGGTTTACTATCAAAAGACAGAACGGAGAAACTTCGCAGGTGGAAACTCAAAACATGAATGTTCGAATTTACATCTTGCTGAACATCTCCTTGTTCAAAAGTTTATATTGCATTCGCTGATATAAACTCAATACTGTACAAAGATCATGGTAAAGTGCGGTATGGGAAATTCATCCTTTTCCTCACTGTAATGTGATCTTGGAGTTGGAATATATACTTAGCAGTGGGTGTGGGGGTCCAATGTGATGTTAGGTATAGGAGTTTCCTTTACTTGAGTTCCTATATGGACATCACATAATCTGTTCGGCAACAATGTTGAATCTGCTGAATTTATTCAGCTGAATTGTCATTGTGCCATGTTGTACATTTTGACTTTCGTTTTTTTTTCAGTGTGTCAAATGGAAAATATTTTTCCGTTCAACATTTTAGTAGTAAACCCTCTTTTCATATAGTCCAGGGTGGTACACCTCAAGTCTTTGACACTGACATGAACTATGACAAAGTTATACTGGTACTTGGTGTTCATGGACTTGAGTGCGTGCATGATCTGATGGATCCTGGCACCAGGCAAGCAGCTAACCATCACTCTTTCCACGCTCAGCCTGGTAAGAGGCACATCTGCATGTCTTACAATGGAGTCACCTATAACAAGAATGTTTGTTGGGTCGATGCCTGCCTAACAGGCTCAGCATCTGTGACTCTGAGACTCCTTGTGCTATGTGAGGAGGTAGGCTTAATATGCTGTGTGTGCTTTGTGCCTGCGTTGTGTTTTGGGGGTCTTTGAGGTTTAAGCAAGTTAATCTTTATAACCTCAGCATGAGGTTTATGTGTATTGTGATGTCCTTGAAGAGGTGTGATGTGTGATGTACTACTGACAGTTTTGGTGTCTGAATTTACTGTGTGTGAGATTGTTGCTTCCAGAGATATTATATATGTACATCTCTCACACGTTGTGTTATGCTGTTTGTGCAATAGATGATCATCAAACAGTATTAGACAATTCTTACACTGTCTCAAGATACCCATCTCAATCAGGATGGCTACAGAAGTTGTGGAGAAGTGCTAGATCAAGATACTAACAGGAATGACTCTGCGGGCAGGGGTAAATATAATTGCTTGGAATTCAGTATTAGAATAATGTTTGGGTGGACGTGTTACTGAGTATTTAAAGTTCAATACAAAACCACTACCTGGAAACCTTCTTCTGCCACCAGCAACAACCAGTAAACCAATTACAGTAAAAAAATTATTAATTTAATACGAAACTTATTTGTAACTGTTTTTTTTTTAATGTTAGTAAAATCTTTTACTTGAGATCACAGTCTAAGTGTATTGTGTATCTGAATGCCTTGCTGTTATTTATATTGTACAACATCCATAAAAATACATATTCATCAATTTATTCATCTAATAGACAGTGTATGCCTATGTAAGGGTTTTGAAGCTATGACTTCAGTGGCATGGTCATGACTGAAATATAAAACTGTAGTGTTGCATTGCAAAAGCCCTTTAATTCTGCTTTTTGTTTCACTCATCTGTTTGTGCTTTATTATGTATATCTGTAACGACATGACAACTGTG
Organism: Protopterus annectens; assembly: GCF_019279795.1. Lineage (NCBI taxonomy): Eukaryota > Metazoa > Chordata > Ceratodontiformes > Protopteridae > Protopterus > Protopterus annectens. The sequence goes on along the minus strand of NC_056748.1, from coordinate 1,026,286,975 downwards.
AATAGTATATCAGGGTCATTAACTATGACATTGCAGCTCACTGTTAATAAGAAAGGTGACCTGGTTACATTCCTGGGGATCAGTAATATGAGTTCAGAGAGTTTAAGAGTGCAACTTTAGGGGCAAGACATTTCTGGAATGTTACTTTACTGAATGCCAGTGATGTCTAACTAAGCAGTGTCCTTCAGTGCCAAGGGTCAGAGCTATATCATGTCAGTAGAAAGTACTGTACTATAGTGTGATTAAAGCCATAGTATCAGTAGTACAGCATTTTTGGACCAAGCTGCAAGGATGAGTAGCTACCCTCTAACAGCTTATTCTAGTCCTTGTACAACTGAGTGAATTGTGATGCCTTTAAATGCTCCATCAACCCATTACATAAATATTAAGGGGGATCATATCTGCCATTTGATTGACCTTGTAACACACAACAGACTACTTAGGAAGCTGGAATTTATGGGCTGGGGATCTAAACTTGTTGCATGGGCTGCTAACTACATTTAGGACAACAGCCGGAATGTGACATTTTGGTAGGAATCATATCAGAACAGTGACAAAGGCTTGCCTGCAAAGTATTTATTAGGTTTTGATTGCTAAATATGAATTAGCCAGTGACTATAAAGGTTATCAGAGTAGCAGTGGTACTGCAGTCTAACACTTATGTGCATTCACTGTGGTTTTATTAATTCATTAGGCCTTATGCTGTCTTCATAGTGGACTCAATCTTAACTCATTTATTGCAATTGTTTGCAGCTTTTTGTACTTGAAATACTCCTTGTCTCTAACTGAAAGAAATTATTAAAGAGGACCTGGAGTCTCATGTAACACCACTGGAAGATGAAGACCCAATGCCTGAAATATTACTGCTAAAATAAGTAAGGGGATAAGGGACCATGCATCAGTCATTCTGTAAGTAAGGGGATAAGGGGCCGTGCATCAGTCATTCTGTAAGTTAGGGGATAAGGGACCGTGCATCAGTCATTCTGTAAGTAAGGGGATAAGGGACCGTGCATCAGTCATTCTGTAAGTAAGGGGATAAGGGACCATGCATCAGTCATTCTGTAGGTAAGGGGATAAAGGACCATGCATCAGTCATTCTGTAAGTAAGGGGATAAGGGACCAATGCATCAGTCATTCTATAAGTAAGGGGATAAGGTACCATGCATCAGTCATTCTGTAAGTAAGGGGATAAGGGACCATGCATCAGTCATTCTGTAAGTAAGGGGATAAGGGACCGTCCATCAATCATTCTGTAAGGGGATAAGGGACCGTGCATCAATCATTCTGTAGGTAAGGGGATAAAGGACCATGCATCAGTCATTCTGTAAGTAAGGGATAAGGGACCATGCATCAGTCATTCTGTAAGGGGATAAGGGACCATGCATCAGTCATTCTGTAAGTAAGGGGATAAGGGACCATGCATCAGTCATTTTGTAATTAAGGGGATAAGGGACCAATGCATCAGTCATTCAGTAAGAGGATAAAGGACCATGCATCTGTCATTCTGTTGGTAAGGGGATAAAGGACCATGCATCAGTCATTCTATAAGTAAGGGGATAAGGGACCATGAATCAGTCATTCTGTAAGTAAGGGGATAAGGGACCATGCATCAGTCATTCTGTAGGTAAGGTGATAAGGGACCATGCATCAGTCATTCTATAAGTAAGGGGATAAGGGACCATGCATCAGTCCTTCTGTAAGTAAGGGATAAGGGACCGTGCATCAGTCATTTCGTAAGGGGATAAGGGACCATGCATTAGTCATTCTGTAAGTAAGGGGATAAGGGACCATGCATCAGTCATTCTGTAAGTAAGGGGATAAGGGACCATACATCAATCATTCTGTAAGGGGATAAGGGACCATGTATCAGCCATTCTGTAAGTAAGGGGATAAAGGACAATGCATCAATCATTCTGTAAGTAAGGGGATAAGGGACCATGCATCAGTCATTCTGTATGTAAGGGGATAAGGGACCATGCATCAATCATTCTGTAAGGGGATAAGAGACCATGCATCAGACATTCTGTAAGTAAGGGGATAAGGGACTGTGCATCAGTCATTCTGTAAATAAGGGGATAAGGGACTGTGCATCAGTCATTCTGTACGTAAGGAGATAAGGGACCATGCATCAATCATTCTGTAAGGGGATAAGGAACCATACATCAGTCATTCTGTAAGTAAGGGGATAAGGGACCATGCATCAATCATTCTGTAAGAGGATAAGGGACCATGCATCAATCATTCTGTAAGGGGATAAGGGACCATGTATCAGCCATTGTGTAAGTAAGGGGATAAAGGACAATGCATCAATCATTTTGTAAGTAAGGGGATAAGGGACCATGCATCAGTCATTCTGTATGTAAGTGGATAAGGTACCATGCATCAATCATTCTGTAAGGGGATAAGAGACCATGCATCAGTCATTCTGTAAGTAAGGGGATAGTGGACCATGCATCAGTCATTCTGTAAGTAAGGGGATAAGGGACTGTGCATCAGTCATTCTGTACGTAAGGGGATAAGGGACCATGCATCAATCATTCTGTAAGGGGATAAGGAACCATACATCAGTCATTCTGTAAGTAAGGGGATAAGGGACCATGCATCAATCATTCTGTAAGGGGATAAGGGACCATGTATCAATCATTCTGTAAGGGGATAAGGGACCATGCATCAGTCATTCTGTAAGTAAGGGGATAAGGGACCATGCATCAGTCATTCTGTAAGTAAGGGGATAAGGGACCATGCATCAATCATTCTGTAAGGGGATAAGGGACCATGCATCAGTCATTCTGTAAGTAAGGGGATAAGTGGCCATGCATCAGTCATTCTGTAAGTAAGGGGGTAAGGGACCATGCATCAGCCATTCTGTAAGTAAGGGGATAAGGGACCATGCATCAATCATTCTGTAAGGGGATAAGGGACCATGCATCAGTCATTCTGTAAGTAAGGGGATAAGTGGCCATGCATCAGTCATTCTGTAAGTAAGGGGGTAAGGGACCATGCATCAGCCATTCTGTAAGTAAGGGGATAAGGGACCATGCATTAGTCATTCTGTAAGTAAGGGAATAAGGGACGATGCATGAGTCATTCTATAAGTAAGGGAATAAGGGACCATGCATAGGTCATTCTGTAAGTAACATGATAAGGGACCATGCATCACTTATTCTGTAAATAAGGGGGTAAGGGACCATGCATCAGCAATTATGTAAGTAAAGGGATAAGGGACCATGCATGAGTCATTCTATAAGTAAGGGGATAAGGGACCATCCATCAGTCATTCCGTAAGTAAGAGGATAATGGACCATACATCAATCATTCTGTAAGTAAGGGGATAAGGGACCATGCATCAGTCATTCTGTAAGTAAGGTATAAGGGACTGTGAGTCAGTCATTCTGTAAGTATGGGAATAAGGGGCTGTGCATCAATCATTCTGTAAGGAGATAAAGGACCATCCATCAGTCATTCTGTAAGTAAGAGGATAAAGGACCATGCATCAGTCATTCTGTAAGGAAGGGGATAAGGGATCATGCATCAGTCATTCTATAAGTAAGGGGATAAGAGACCATGCATCAGTCATTCTGTAAGTAAGGGGATAAGGAACCATGCATCAGTCATTTTGTAATTAAGGTATAAGGGACCATGCGTCAGTCATTCTGTAAGTAAGGGGATAAGGGACCGTGCATCAATCATTCTGTTAGGGGATAAAGGACCATCCATCAGTCATTCTGTAAGTAAGAGGATAAGGACCATGCATCAGTCATTCTGTAAGGAAGGGGATAAGGGACCATGCATCAGTCATTCTTTAAGTAAGGGGATAAGGGACCGTGCATCAATCATTCTGTAAGGGGATAAGGGACCATGCATCAGTCATTCTTTAAGTAAGGGGATAAGGGACTGTGCATCACTCATTCTGTAAGTAAGGGGATAAGGGACTGTGCATCTGTCATTCTGTAAGTAAGGGGATAAGGGACGGTACATCAGCCATTCTGTAAGTAAGGGGATAATGGACTGTGCAACAGTCATTCTGTAAGTAAGGGGATAAGGGACTGTACATCAGCCATTCTGTAAGTAAGGGGATAAAGGAGCATGCATCAGTCATTCTGTAAGTAAGGGGATAGTGGACCATGCATCAGTCATTCTGTAATTAAGGGGATAAGGGGCCATGCATTAGTCATTCTGTAAGTAAGGGGGTAAGGGACCATGCATGAGTCATTCTATAAGTAAGGGGATAAGGGACCATGCATGAGTCATTCTGTAGTAAGGGGATAAGGGACCGTGCATCAGTCAGACTGTAAGAAAGGAGATAAGGGACTGTGCATGCATTATTCTGTAAGTAAAGGGCTGCAACCCAAAAGAGGCTTGATGAGTTAAAGACCTGCCCCCAGGCAGCAGCATCTGATGAAATTTAGTATTTCGGTGCTGGTTCAACCCCCCCCATCCACTATTTGGCATGCCCCTCCTCCCCTGTCAGCTCTATCAGAGTTTGAGTTGCTAATGAAAATCAGGATACCTGGGCTATAATTAGGGATTTATCCTGTTATGTCAGTAGATCTTGGAAGCATGTAGGAACATGATCAGAAAAGAGTGCTTAAGTGATAACAGATTCAATACTAAGAAGGACAATATGGGAAGGAAATGTGAATGAAGAGAATGCATAAAATGTAGAGAGTGCTTCAGGAATAACTCCGGGAAATGGCAAACCTACAATGTAAGTAACCATACCAGGCAGCAGACAGATGTCTGTGCACCTCAGTAGGATAGTTAGAAGGATCAAAGAGACCTGCCGGTGTTTGGAAGTACCGTACCTATTTAAGTGGTAGTGGCTTTGGTGCTGCACTGACTACATCCATTTTCTGGCAATTACCTATTCACAGCAGGAAAATTAAACGTGATCCAGATGGGTCTATATTATGACATTGCATGCTCAGAAGAGCGAACGACACATAATTGACCCCATGTAAGCAAAAGCTTATAACGTCGAAACCTCAGAACAGCGATTTTTTTTCCAAGGGTAAAAAATCGCTGTTCTGAGAAAAAAAAAACTATAAAACATTACATCCCCCGACGTGGGGTTCCCCCCACACCCCATCCTACTTAAATATACCAACTCCGAGATCGCACTACAGTGCCAAAAAGGCAAAGTAGTGAAATCGGCCAAATAAATTCTTTCCCAGGGAAAGAATTCGCTGAAAAGCCGCTTTGTTATTTTGCTTTTTCACACTTTTCAGTTCGACAAAGATGCATTCGATAACCTGCATCTGCGACAACGTAATAGGGAGCCATCCAGACAGCTAAAAAAGAAACTTTGCAGGAGTTGTATCAGAAGTCATATAGGAAACATTAACAAATTGCAAACATCCAGGAACACAGAAGGGAAATGTGTAAAATGCAGAATTTTCAATACTTTAAATATACTTCAATAGTGTTAGTGAAATATAGCAGGAGAAGGCTGCAGAAAAAAGTGCATAAGAACAATGGATGATATGCTGTAAAACTGAAGGAAGTAATATTATCAGAAATGTGAACAACTCATTCAAAGAAATCATATTTGACTTTTGAAGTGGCCTTTTAATGGTTGTAATGAGAAGAAACTTTTGGGCCATAAACTGCAGATGATAAGCATAAAAGAAGCAAGCAGAAAAAGTAGTAGACTGAAGTGGGTATTTTAACAGAAGACAAGGGCATTTTAAACATACTGAATGGATTGCATCATTCAGTCACCCTCTGATTACCCACTTAATCCATTTCAGTATCATATGGGAGCCAATTCTGGCACTCTCACACAGAGCACGCACAGTTATGTTTATATTAAACTGAGTGCTTCCGTGTAATTAAAGATGGCTTTCAGATTCAGCAGAACCAGCAAATAAGGGTGGGCAACATTCTGTCATGGTGTATACATAGGTTATTTGTTAAACCAACAACACATCTTGTTTCAGTACTCTTTTTAAAGTAGAGGTTTTTTTTTTTTTTTTGCCAAAACCAAACCGATCTGAAAATGAAATGCATGTTGTTGCATCAAGTGTCTCGGTGAGCACTTGTATGTGCATATCTATATGTGCATATGTGTGTGTGTGTGTGTGTGTGTGTATGTATATGTATATATGTGTGCGTGCATATATAAGAATAGATGTGAAGTTGTCCTATCTCGCCTTCATTCTATACTTGTGGGTTTGGAACCGATCCTCGGTTCTGACTTGGCTGATTACAAAAGCTCATGATCTCCAACTAGCTTGTGGATTATTCCATATCCCATGATGCTCTAGGGAATTCCCCAGATCTCATTTGCAGCTAAACAGATCTATGTCTGCTAACTGTGGTTTTCTCTGGGGGACCGTCTCAGCCCGTTTAAGTTAGATGGCTTTTTTCCTGTGTGGTGTGCATTATACTACAAAAAAAAAGTTAACGTTTAAAGTTAAAAGTTGTTTGTTGTTCCTATCTAGATAGTTTAAAAATTATTACTGGTGTTGTTACAGTTGTTTTATTTTCTTGGTAAATATGTCTAAGCAATCAAAAGACACTAAGCCCTCCGGGTTCAAGAAATGTTCTAGGTGCTCCCAGAAGATGTATTTGACGGATGGTCTTACTGAATGTCTCTATTGCCTTGAAGCAGTACAATTGCAGGAGTCGTGCTCCATATGCCATTCATTTAGTTCAAGGGTTCTCCTTGAAAGAAAAAATAAGGTCATACTGAGAGGAGTGTTAAAGGCTCCCTTTTCGGAAGTCTTAGAAGAATGTCAGAGTGCATTAAAGAAAACCTCTTCCCCTCCTTCTAGATCTGAGAAATCAAGTAAGAGATCTTCATCCTCGTCAGATCAATCTGGACCTTCAAATAAAATAAAATCTTGAAAATGTTTTCATTGGAAATGAAATCCGTCAGGCCCAAAAAACCTTCTGCCTCGGCTCCTCCTGTTTCTGAACCGATGGTACTGCAGTCTCGGAGCCGGTTTCTCTGACTTTAAAGTCAACTATATTACAAAGATTGATATCTCCTGCCCCCTCTTCTCAATCCTCTAGGAGTTTGCAAAGGCAAAAATACAGTGAAACCCAACAAAGAATTACAAAACCAATACGACATATCGCTGTGTAATGTACCACGGCTCAAGGATCCAACATGCACGGACTGATATAGTAACACTTTATTGTAAAAAAAACACAATAAAACGAACCACACTGGTTAAGCACTTTCATCTACTAAACGTATACTTCATCAGAACATAGTTGATGTAATTAAACCAGGTTTAAATACCTATCATACACCAATGGGAATGGATCTTCAATTAATCTACATTATATATTAATGAATTACTAAATATTCATGTATCCTCTTAAACCTACAATCAAAAGTATGTCATACTTAAAAACATAAAGTCTAAAGACCTTAAATACATCACAAATATACTTATAAAACCCATGTTTAAACAATTTCATAAACAAAATATGTAATAAGTTTTTAAATTTTTTTTTTTTAAAAATACATACTTCCTATTACTAGAACAAACTTGTATAACCATGTACTGTGCACACATGTACATCATATGTCATTAACACATGGATATCTTAACTGTTATTTATGACTGTGAATACTAAAAACAGTGAAGAATAATGCAATAATAACTGTCCAAATCTTGGTAACAAACAGTATATGTCAATACTTTGTACTATCTTATGTTCTTGCTTCTAATATAGGTTTTGTTAGGATATGGTTGTTCAACCCTGGGGGTTTTGCAGCATTTAGTAACAGTTGCCATTTGACTTCCTTTTCCCCTTGAATTGCCTTAATATTGCCACCCCTTGGGTTAGGTTTTACTTGTTCCAAAATCCCAAACTTAAAAGAGTGACACTCACTACTTTCTTCTAAGTGTCTATATAATGTGTTATTCCTAGCCTTTCTTTTAATACAATAATTATGGTCGTAAATCCTGCTTCTAAGATGTCTATCCATTTTTCCCACATAAAAGCTTGGACAGTTGGTACACTTCGCCAAATATATGACATGCTGAGTATAACAATTTCCTTTCTTAAACCATATTTTTATATGATTAACATTGCCCAAAATAATTGTTTTCTCTTCTAAAATGGGTTGGCATTAGTTGCAATGCCCACATTTCTTAGTAAATCCCTCACTCAATTCATGCCCCATATGTATTTTACCATTTTCAAATCTATTTTTCAAATTATATCTAGTCTTAAACACATATACTGGATGATCCCCTAACTTAGGATACACTTTGTCATCACATCTAAGAAGGTTCCAGTTTTTTCCAATAATATTTTTAACTTCCTTCACATAGGGGTTATATTCTAATGTACATGCTCTCTTGTATTGCATGTCACATTCATTGTGCATCACACACTTATTCTTGTCTAAACCTACACCTAATAGAGGTTTGTATTTCTTACCCCATTCATTCTTAACATAACTTATGACATCCCTTGTAAGGAACTTGGGGTAGCCACTTTCACTAATTAAGGTGCCGATATAGTCAATCTCACCTAACATCTCTTTGTAGTCTGAAGTAATTCTGGCTGCCCTGATGCATTGCCCCTTTAAAATGCTTCTCTTTTGATTGGCTAGATGACAACTGGTGTACTCCAAATATGAATTACTGAATGTGTCTTTCCTATAGATCCTGGACTTAAATCATGTTGTACCATGGGATATATAAGTATCTAAATATGGTGTTCCTTCACTACTACAACTGTAGGTGAACTTTAGATAAGTACTAGACTCGTTAAGATATTTCACAAAAAAGTCCACCTCATCTGATGTACCATCCCATAGTATAAAAATGTCATCCAAAAATCTTGTATAACATTTGATTTGACTGAAATACACTTTCTCCAATACATATTCATTTTCCCAGTCAAGGAGCACTAAATTCGCATATATCGGGGCGCAGGCTATATAATAGACTTAAAAGTAAAAATAAAAGAAAAAGTCATGGACATTCAGAATTGCCATTTAGCTGAAACACCTGATATCCTTAAAGGGTAATTTGCATATATCCCATGTTGCCTCTGATACAAGAGGTTTAAGGTATCACACAGTGGAAAGTCTAGCTTTGCCAAATTTTTCTTTTTGTGTTTTTTAACCAATTGGTTTTCATGTGTGACCTTTTTACTCATTCTTAAAGGTCAAAAGGGAGGAAAAAAGAGTTTTTCAAGACACACATGGTGAGCCTTCTCCCAGGGACAGAGGGGGAAGCAATAATGGAAGACGCCGGTGACGTGGCAGAGGGGGTCCACAGAACCAAGGGTGACAGAGAATCCTTCTTTGGTAAGCCCATTCAGTGCTCCTGAAAGGAGGCCATCTGTCCCTCTCTGGAGCCATTTGGGGGTCGTTTATCCTTGTACCCAGACACTTGGCTAAAAATAACAAAAGAGAAGTGGGTACAAAGCATCATGTCCAGGGGTTACTCCATACCCTTTTCAATTCCCACCACACGCATAAAAAACATTCCGGATGTTTCACCCAGTCACAGGAAACAAGCAATCCTAAAAATACAGAAGTTGCTAGAAAAGAGGCATCCAACCGGTCCTTGCAGACGAGATAGGATCCTGGAATCACTCATAGTTCCTTTTAGTTCGGAAGAAAACAGGGGACTAGAAACCCATACTGGATCTCAGCAGACTGAACAAATCTGTAAAAAAGACAAAGTTCTGGATGATAGCACTGCAGTCGATACTTCCTTTTCTGGGAAAAGACAATTGGATTTGCTCTATAGACTTCCAGGATGTGTACTACCACATAAAAATGGACAGGTCATCCAGGAGTCATCTGGGCTTTCTGCTGGGAACCAGTCACTACCAGTTTTAAGCTCTGCCCCTTGGTCTCACTACAGCCCCCACACTGTTCAAATATATGGCAGTAGTTACTGCTCACCTGAGACATTTAGGATTTCGAGTGTTTCTATATCTACACGACTGGCTCCTAACAGCCACCACCAAGCATTTACTAACAGAAGCAAAAGACACCATTCTAAAACTTTTTTCTCATCTAGGGATCACAATAAACTACAAAAAATCTTACATATTGCCATCTCAACATATCATTTTTATAGACGCAGATTTAGACACTACAAAAATGATGGTAAAACTTTCAACAGATAGAGTAAAAGCCCTTGAGGTACAGGTTCTAGACATTCTTTTCAAAAGGAAGACTCAAACAAGGACAGTTCTAAAAGTACTAGGCACCATGGCAGCAGCTATAAACGTAATTTCCTTAGTGCGGCTGCACATGAGAATTCTACAGTGGCTGCTGTTCACTCAGTGGTCCATGCAGGAATTTCCAAAGTCGCAACAGATTATGTTAACAGAATCTTGCAGGAGAGAACTTTGCTAGTGGCTTCACTCTGATCAAGTGACTTTAGGTCAACCTTTTTTTCTTTCACAACCACTTTTCACAGTGACCACGGATGCTTCCCAGATAGGGGGGGCATTATCAGGGAAGAACAGTCCAAGGCACTTGACAGGATCACGAGGTCCACTTGCACATCAATGTCCTAGAGATGAGAGCAGTGCTTCTTGCATTGCAGGCATTCCAAGCCTCTCTTCCACTAGGAACGACTACGATCCAAGCGGACAATATGCCAGTGGTACGGTATATAAACAAACAAGGAGGAACCAGATCTTAACCCCTTTGTCGAGAGGCCATGAGAGTATGGCAGTGGGCAAACTCCTCCCAACACTTTCTGGTAGCAACACATATCCCAGAAAAATCCAACGTGATAGCAGACAAACTTAGAAGAGCAATACTGATGCCTCATGAGTGGTCACTGAAACAAGACATAGTGGAAATCATTTTCCAAAAATGGGGCCAGCCTTGCTGCAATCTTTTTGCTACATCCATGAACGCCAAATGCAGCAGCTAACTTGCCCTAATCCCCCCTCTGGGGGAATCCCCAAGGGATGCACTTGTACGTGATTGGCCCTCGGGTCTCCTCTATGCCTGTCCATTTCCATTGATACTCAGAAAGCCAGTGCATTGTGAAGGACCTTAATACTTGTAGCCCCTTACTGGCCTTGGCAAATTTGGTTCTCCTTCTTGTGGCCTCATCTTCAGGAAAAGCCTTGTATTCTGGACCCAGTACCAGATCTTCTGACCCATCCAACGGGAATGCTACATCCATCTCTTCAAACCCTCAAGTTGACAGTTTGGCTGCTCCAATTCCAAACATAGCTAGGCTACCTAACCTTTCACCTTCAGTGCAGTATATCCTTATTTCTTCTCACAAAGCTTCTACGAGAAGATCTCAGCAAATGGAAAAGATTCTCCTCCTAGGCCTTAAAAAATCATATTGACCCTTTCTCTGCACCTATATCTTCCATACTGGAATTCTTAGCAAAGCTTTTTAATGACGGAGTAGCTGCAGCTACTATTCGAGTGCAATTAGCAGCAATATCTAATTTTCATTTTAGTGGAGGAGGACCGAACATTAGTCCTACAGATTTTGTAAAGCTTTCTTGAGAGGTACTAACCTGTTAAGACCACCCATTAAACCACCTCTACCTCCATGGAACCTAAATTTTGTATTATCCTGTATAATTCTTCCCCCCTTTGAACCTGCATCATCCTGTGACTTGAAGTTCTTAACCTGGAAGATGATTTTCTTAGTGGCTATCACTTCAGCTAGGAGGGTTTCGTAGTTACAAGCATTATCTCTCAAACCTCCGTATATGCTGTTTCACAATGACAAAGTCTCACTTCACACAAACGCATCATTTCTACCAAAAGTATGCTCAGAATCAAACTTAAATCAGTCCACAGACTTACTAGTTTTTTCCCCAAGTATGGCAATAAAGCAGAATACATGTCACACCAACTTGATGTACATAGACAATTTCATTTCTGTTTACACAGAACAAAGGACTTTAGAAAGACTTTCCAGTTGTTTCTATCCTTTTCAGACTACAAGAAAGGTGCTTCAGTAGCAAAAACCACTCTGTCCAGATGGTTGTCAGATTGCATCTCATTCACCTATCAGTCAGCAAACAAACAACTTCCAGACAAAATAAGAGCTCATTCTACCAGGGCTATTTCGACCTCTTCTGCCTTTTGTGTAAAATTGCCAATTGATACCATTTGCATGACAGCAACATGGGCAAGGCCTGATACCTTTATCACTCATTACAAAGTGGATTTGGCCTCCAGGGACAGGGCCTCTTTTGGGTCCATTATTCTGAAGAATGTTCTCCCGTGAGCCATCCAGTAAAGATGGTGCTAGGGACGCTGTCCCACAAGTACAGAATGCAGGCGAGATAGGACGACTTCACATAAAGACGTTATGCACTCATCATAATGCTCCATGTGAGTTGTCCATCTCACCTTCATTCTTACGTCCCACCCTCCTACCCCCAGCCTTTTAGCTTCTGGAAGATCGAGAGGTTACTATTTAACATCTGATATTCTCTGACACTCTTCTTGGCTTATAAAATAATAAAGAATTTTTACATATGCATATTAGTATACCAGCAAACAAGATCTGGAGAATGTTCTAGAGGATCATGGGATAGGGAGTAAGCCACATGTTAGTTGGAGACCTCGAGCTTTTGTAATCATCCGAGTTGGAACCGAGGATCGGTTCCGAACCCACAAGTACAGAATGAAGGCGAGATGGACAGCTCACATGGAACATTATGGTGAGTACATAACTTCTTTTTTAGTGTCACTGTTCAAAGCTTTTAATTTTAGTACTAGCGTGTTCCTTGGTGGTAACCCAGTACAATGTTTACAGATAGTTAACATGAAAAATTGTAAAAAAAAAAAAGTTAATTTGGTTTCCTTAAAAAATAATCACCTTAATTTCAAACACAATCCAGAGCAGCAGCAGCTCTGTCTTGAAGTCCTAATTGGTTTCATTTATTAGTAGACTGCAACAGACAGCAGTGGATAGCCCTGGTGAAAACAAGCTATTTATCTTATTAGATTTAGCTTTGTTCTATAAGACATGATGTCAACATAGGCCAGGCTGAAAAGGCAGGGGAGGAGAATAATTGTTGCACCTCTAAGGCAAGGTTCCAGCTGGAGCAACTTAGCAGAGATTCATGTCCACAGACCAATAATGTGGCATATTCCTTCCCAGGGTGGGGCAAAGTGGACAGCCACCCTGGTAGCCTAGTGTTATTTTTGCTCCTCAAGTATGAGAGGCGTTCTATTTTCTTTTTTTTTTTTTTTTTTTGTGAGGGTAAAACAGATCAGGGATGAAGACTGTCTACCTTCCCATTCTGTATTGACTGGTAAAGTGGTGGTTGCATGTTACTCAGTTCAGTTTCTTTATCGGAATTTCACTAAGCAACTGAATCAAAATAAAGGGCAAACTGGTGAATTAAGTTAGTGGAATGATACTGGACAAATATAGACATTAAAAGGCTAGCAGATACCAGGTGGATTCACAACACTACTTTATTTACTAAGTATATTGCAATGCAAATGGAGTGCCCTTGGAAATTTATAAATAACTGGTTCCTGAGAAATAGATTGCTCACCTGGTGCACACAACAGCTGTAGGACAGGCCTGTTGATGTTATCATGTCTCATGGGATTAGATCACCTCCTATCTCTAGACATTTCCAATCTAAATATAAAAGAGAATGGATGTACTGGATATGAGGGTGGAAAAATTAAGAGAAGATGAGGAGGAAAGCTGCTACAACAGAGAAAAGAAGAGAGAGTCGGGAAAGTAATATTCTACAATACATAGAGGTTGAGTAGTAAAGTGGGAGAGCTTTCAACAATGAGTGGAAGGGCTGGCATTGCCATAGTCAGTGCGACAGAAACCTACACATCACATACGGAATGGTACACACAGGTACCACCTGCACATCACACAAGGAATGGTACATGCAGGTACCAAATGCACATCACACAGGGAATGGTACATGCAGGTACCGTCTGCACATCACAAATGGAATGGTACATGCAAATACCAACTGCACATCACATAAGGAATGGTACACGCAGGTACCATCTGCACACCACATAGGGAATGGTACATGCAGGTACCACCTGCACATTACACTCACACAGGGAATTGTACATCCAGGTGCCACCTGCACATCAGACAGGGAATGGTACATGCAGGTATCTCCTGCACATTATATAGGGAATGGTACATGCAGGTACCACCTGCACATCACACAGGGAATGGTTCATGCAGATGCCACATGCACTTCACACAGGAAATTGTACATGCAGGTACCATCTGAACATCAGACAGGGAATGGTACATGCAGGTCCCACCTGAACTTCAGACAGGGAATGGTATGTGCAGGTATCACCTGAACGTCAGACAAGGAATGGTACATGCAGGTGCCACCTGAACATCAGACAGGGAATGGTACATGCAGGTACCACCTGCACATCACACAGGGAATGGTACATGCAGGTACCACCTGAACATCAGACAGGCAATAATACATGCAGGTACCACCTGCACATCACACAGGGAATAGTACATGCAGTTACCACCTGAGCATCAGACAGGGAATGGTACATGCAGGTGCCACCTGAATGTCAGACAGGGAATGGTACATGCAGGTGCCACCTGAACATCAGACAGGGAATGGTACATGCAGGTATCACCTGAATGTCAGACAGGGAATGGTACATGCAGGTGCCACCTGAATGTCAGACAGGGAATGGTACATGCAGTACCACCTGCACATCACACAGGGAATGGTACATGCAATTAACACCTGAGCATCAGACAGGGAATGGTACATGCAGGTACCACCTAAATGTCAGACAGGGAATGATACATGCAGGTGCCACCTGAATGTCAGACAGGGAATGCTACATGCAGGTACTACCTGCACATCACACAGGGAATGGTACTTGCAGTTACCACTTGAACATCAGACAGGGAATGGTACATGCAGGTGCCACCTGAATGTCAGACAGGGAATGGTACATGCAGTTACCACCTGAACATCAGGCAGGGAATGGTACATGCAGGTACCACCTGAATGTCAGACAGGGAATGGTACATGCAGGTACCACCTGCACATCACACAGGGAATGGCATATGCAGTTACAAGCATAACAGATTTACAGAATGACACAATGGAAAAGAACTGGGGCCGGTAGTTATCTGTAGGTGTACAATGTCAAGTATATGAGAACAGAAAAAGGAAAGGGAGAAGGACTAGATAAAATAAGCATGCTGCCAGTATGGACATGTGGGGCAGGAAGAGTGGTGGAGTGACAGTGCTCAAAGGTCAACACAAACTGAATACAGAGATGATCACAGGCTCAAAGACAGAAAAAGAGAGGTGATTGTGGGAGAGTCAGACCTGTAAGGAATGAAATGAAACATTCCAGCATTAAGTACTGCTAGGGAAACTGAGGCTATAGAAGACTTGGATGAAGCAAGATTCAAGCAGCATTTCAAGGTATTAACCTGGGAAGGTATACTGCTGCATGTAGTGTTGGCCACAGTGGAGTGACTCAAGGATGTGGTGGTCACAGAACCACTGACAACCAGTGGCTTTGCCTCAGTATAATGTACTTTAGTTAGGGAAGAAACGTGGGACCAGATTTACGTGAATACAGGACTGTATACTGTGAGAACTTAGGGAATATACTAAGGAACAGTATAAAGGAACAGAGAGCACCTGGGTGACACAGCTATAGTAAAAAAAAATAAAATAAAGGAAGACATGTGGGAAGTATAGAAATGGGTTAAAGAAAAGGAAACTGCAGTCAAGGCAGGAGTCCATTGCTCATTTTCAGCATTAGTAGATTTGGAGATGCAGGTGTGTGTTTGTAGGGGGCACATGTTATTGTTATCCTGCAAAACAGTATATTTCTTTTTTTATCTTTTCTTTTCTTTGCATTTGTTTACCTGGTTAATCTGTTTGCACCAAAACAGGTCCCTTTTTAGTGGAGAACCAGGGAGAAAAGTTTCATATAGTACAGAGATGAAAGTACAGAAACATTATTTAAAGGACATCACAAAACAAAAATGTTAATGAAAATACATTAATTACAAAACACTGAGAATACGCATCATGAGTATTTACAAAGAATTAAGAATATACCAAGCAGAAGGCAATGGGAAGTAAAGTGCACAGCAGTACAGCAAGGGAATAAAACTGTACAATAGTAAGTGGAGGCAAAGGTTAAAAATGGAGGGTGTGGAACACAGAAGATATAATTACAGTCAGTATTTTCTGCTTACTCACAGTATTCAAAGCAAAGGAAAGACAAAACAGCTGCGAGTGTAGACCAGCTTAAATGAGGATGTAATAAGCAACAAGGTGCAGTAGGTTGGCCTGAATATATTATTAGAAGATGCAGGAAGTGGAAGACCAATTACACTGGTGCATCTATGACATTCCTGACTGCAGAAGCGTAAGATCCTGTGGGAAGGGAAGAAGAAGAGGACCCAGCACTGAACATAGTGAAAAGAAGGACAAAGTAGACAGGGTATACCATTTAAAAGGGTGAGGTGTACGGCAGAGAGGAAGAATGCATTTAAGAAGAAAATTGAGGGGGTTACTAGAAGGAGGAAATACAAGGAAATAGGAATAATCGATATTCAGAGGTTCGAGAGAAAGAAAAATGTGCAACAGAGATTAGAAAGGGCATTTAAAGTTGGTCAGAAATAGGAGATCTCAGTGTGAATAACTTCTAAGAGTAAGGGAAAAGTGGTGGTGGAATGGAGCAGAGTCAGTGCAAGAGAGGTAGGGAATTTTAACCTGGAGATTAGCATGAGGTAAGCCTAGATTCCACAAAATATTATGTAGGTTGTTTCTTAAAGAATTTAAATTGAGACATTTGTTTTATGGCATGAGGGATGAATTTCCATTTTCTGGAAACAAATGAAGATTGAAAGAAATCTCCAGTACTTATTTGATTTGGTTATGTGGATTAATAGTTGATCTGTAGAGCAAAGTGGTCTGCTAAGACAATACAATTGTAGTATGTTTCTTTGAAGAGCGCATTGTTCAAATTTATAGAGAAACTTGTGGTTAGTGACTAATTGTGAGATAGCTAGGCAGTGGGATAATTCTGGCCAGTAAATATGCCAAAGAGCCAGACAGCAATGGGTTTTGTGGTGTGTACTGGTAGCAAATTTAGTGATTTTATTGTAGAATTGATAAAGAAGATTGGGTTGGGAGGCCTGCAAGTTGGGAAATATGAGGGGCAACAAAGAGATGGTAGTAAGAAGGCTGAGGCAAAGTTTTTTTAGCTAAATTGCTCAAGTATAGTTAAATTGTATAGAGCCCCAAGTTTTTGATAGTTTAATAGCTTCTTTGATATGACAGTTAGATTTGAGGTGTTCATCACTGGAAACTCCCAGAAGCTTTTTATGGATACCTAGTTCAAGTTTTTTTTTCTGTGTGAAGGTTAAGTGAAAGTGCTGTTTTCTGTTCATGAAGCTGTTTGGGGGTAAATAGAATGAATTTCGATTTTAAGGGAGTTTAATAATATGAAAAGCTAAGTTTCAGTTGAGGTAAGGCAATCCTGTATGGCTTGTTGAAATGTCAGTTTTTGGCAGATCAAATGAGTGTTGAATCACCTATATGTTATTACGATAGTGGAATATTTGTGTTCTGTATATAGGTCTTTAATGAATATGGTGAATAGTAGGGGACTTAGAATGGAAACCTGATGTACCTGTAGTGCTACAGAGAGAAAGAAGAAGATGTTTTTATGCCACTTAACTGATTGGGATCTGCTAGAGAGGTCAGTCTATTGCACATCCCCCATAGTGCTTTGCTGAGTGTATGCAGAGTTTAGGGCTACAAAAACAATGAAAATCTTGAACCACCCCAATAGTCTATGAAGGATGGCCCCTCCTGGTGAACCCTTGCCCTAGTAATGGGGAACAAAATGAACTGGAATGATAATCCACAACCACTGAGGAGAAAAGACAGCAAAAAAAAAAAAAAAAAAAATCTATCAAAGGATAGCACAGACCTTTGTCGGTCTGTGAGTCTGAAGGTGAAGCCGGAAGTCAACAAGTATGTCCACTATGACAGAGATGAGAAAAGGCATTGCATCACAGTATCTGCCATATTTTTGAAGACAGAAACAAAGAAATAAACCCACTCTTTTGTGAATGTCTGCTATAAAGACCACAGATCTACCTGCTGCACAGCCTTGGAGAAAAGAAAGACGCTCATTCTGCCAGACCAAAAAAACAATTGAGAATATATATGTGGGACCTTATTTCTCAGTACAACAGGAATTCTGCTCCAGGGGAAACTTGCAGAATACTGGGACTGCCAGGCAGTAGGTGTCAACAATTCAGACTGGATGCTGCCATGTTACAATTGACAGACTAAGCTAGTGCACATGTGGGCAGGATAAGAGGATTTGGAAAAGCTAATGAAATGTAAATAATATGCACTGTGATGTCTATGATGTGTCCCTCCCAATGGTTCCAAATGTCATACCTCACTATCCCATCTAGAATACAAAATGCCTCTCGGGGTGGAAACTGTATGCTACATATTTTGTACAACCATCCAATGGTGACAGAGCATAACATCCAAGACTCATATCTATAGCAACAGAAAATCCAAGATCCAAGATCGTACTGGTAAAGTTGTCTCTCAGAGATCCTCCCAACATCACCAATATGTGACAGTATCAGCATTTTCTTAAATTAAAGTAGGTGCCAGGTACATATGGAAGGCAGCTACCACTCACATGAGGTGGTAACTGCCCTCATGAGACAAAAAATGATGTATGTTTCAGAACAGGAAACAATTGTTTTTTACTGTATTCCCTGCAGGTTTTAATCTTTAAGTTTTGCACCAGGCTGTTCACTTGCTGACACAAACCCCATCCACTGATACAGAAGAATGTAACAAGAAATTATGCTTTATATTTTTTGTAATGGCTACAAAGAGCTGAAAAAATGTAAGTGTTTGATAAAAAAGCTTATCAGTGAAGCTGTTACCATGGTTTACCCGAATGTGGCCATTACAATAAGTGAAACATCATGCTTTGTTTATTCCCACTGAATTCAGTATAGCCTAATCCCATGTAAGTCGTCTTCCACACTGCCATATCTTTGCGTAGTGGGGTGCATCGGCGGATTGATCAGCACACTGTAACTACAGAGATTTAAGGTGCAGTTTTATCTAGAAGTACAAGGACAGCAGGAATTTGTGCCTGATTCTGATCACAGCTGCTGCCTTGTGAATGTTTTCCTGAAACTGTTCTATGACAAGCTGTAGAGATGAGCACCAGTAATCTCAAGAAAGATGGTCGGAGTCAAGCCTTTCAGTGCTGCTAAGCCAGTTCATTTACAAGGACACAGATTACTGTGTGCTCTACAACTTAGTCTGTGAAATGTGTAGGTTTATAAGTGATGCTTTTGAAGTTGAAAAGCTTTGCTGGATTAATGAGAAGCGAAACACTAATTGCCTTCAAACATGATTATATGCACACGCGGTATGCTTTATCTGAAAACATAGAGAATCTGTCATTATCACGATCATTCTATTCAGCATCACTGGGTAAATGGTAATACGGCTGTAATGACATGACATTAAATCTTGATTTAAACCTAAGTATTTTGTCATTAGGAACACTGTGAGCCTTTTTTTCATTTTTTAACTTACTTCGCTTCCAGCATGTAGAAGAAAAAAATTCATTTTCACGATTTTCTTTCTCACTGACATCTGCCAGATCTTCCTTGATGTAAGGGATGTCATCCATTCGTAGAAAAACTGAGTCACTGGGACTCTTTGTTCCTTCGGAATTGCTACCTGCAGAGACACAAGAAATGGCTCAAGCCTAGAGATACCCAATTAAATAAATTTACAAGCTAAGCTGAGGCAGGATGCAAGCACCAGCCACAAACAGCAAGCAGTGGGTCCCACAAGTTCATGCTTCTCAGGCTGTAAAACATGCATCAAAGCAAGAGATGGCCGCCGCAAAGCACAGACTGATGCCAGTGATCAGAGAAAAGCACATAAAATAGTAGTCAGCAATTGCATAGATCTCCACAGCATTTTTCCTGTGCATCATCATATTAGATTAGTACATCTATCCCTGCTTTGTCTTGAAATCATAATTCTATCAGTGGAAAAACCCACTCAAACACCAAGAACTTTGCTACAGCAGTCACCAAATCTGATTAGCTCTGTTACTTACATTTGGAACACAGTGATCCCCTGAGCAATATAAATCAAAAATAATTCAGCATTATGTTAGAGTTTCATTACTTCATCTCTGACAAGAAAACATACAGCTAAATTAAGTGGTACAGTAGACTTTCGGCAAAAAATATTCTTAAAATTTCTTGAGGTAAGTCTTGCAAATCAGTATACCTAAAAAGAACTGCTACACAATATAGTCAAGGACTGCAAGCATGAACAACATGTTAGCTAATAAAGCTGCCTATTCTTCTTTGAGTACCTACTCTCCTTCCGTATTTGTGTGATTGCTATCACCCACAGGCTAATGAAAATACTTTATTACTTTATCAGGCTTTATGCAGGTTACCAGTTGCAACTTTGTTGCCTATATGCCTCCACTTACACTGGGCAAAACAGCCAGATGGTCCACTGACTCTCCCTCCCTCCCAGGGTAGTGAAGCCAGCTTCAGGCAGTCATTCTTACCCCTTTTTCACATAGCTTTTCAAGCAGATGTATTACTAACTGAATTTGAGTCATCTGGGCTGTAGTCATGACTTTCCTTTTTTACACCACAGTGCTAGGTTACTACCTAGAGTTGAAGGGACTAAATTATACTTGAATATTGCTAAATTAGTGATTCTTGGTATTTGTTTGTTGCAAGATCAAAGAGCAGACAACAGAAATGAAATATATAACAGACTGACAATATGGTCGTGCAATAATTCTTTCTACAGTGTAGATTATAATGTCCAAGAACAGAGACTGGAATGAGAAAGGTCATGAATCCTGCTATGGGGAGAGTAATTAAAATATGGCAATTGTAGTTACTAGTGTTAAATAATGAAATAAATTAAGCTTAATGGTTTTATTACAGAGAATGGCATTAGAAAAGCATGCATTGCGCTCTCTGCTTCATGCCATTTAGAATTGTGCAGGAGTGTGCAACTTGTCTAGGAATCCCAGCCATCATTGTATTTGCTGTTATGAAAACAAATGACAATAGTTTCTTAAAAGATTTTAGCCAATTAGTAAAACTCATAGATCAGTTTACCAGTTCCTGACACCTTTCTGTTATTAACTTCAAGTCTTTTAAGAAACTATTGCCATTTGTTTTCATAACAGCAAATTAAATAGTGGCTGGGATTCTTAGACAAGTGGCGCACTCCTGCACAATTCTAAATGGCATAAAGCAGAGAGAGCAATGCAACCCCAAGTTAATCAGATATGTTTTGGGGTGAGCACAGCACTGCCATAACAAGGAAAGGGATGCATACTAAAACAGAGCTGCCACATTACGAGGACTAGAAGTGCTAAGTGGGCACAGTACACAAGTAGCATTATACAGACGTGCATGTCACACACAGAGGATGCCACCAACAGGCAGGCCAGAGTGGTACAGTTCACACGTACTTCAGACTGCTTACAAAGCACAGCAAAGTGTCAACCCAGTGTGTCATAACATTGGGAGGAAAGGGGAAAATGAAAAGTGAATATATCGTACAGGAGACAGCACACAATGTTAACACTTAGCATATGATAAGTGAGGTGAGACAGATCCATTTTCAGTATATAAAGAAGATGACTTAGTGTGGTACATAGAGGCAAATAGTTGGGGAAGGAATAAAAGGAGAGGGGGGTGTAGCAGGGCCAGACAAACAAACATAAAACACAGACACAGAAAGGGATAGTATCCACAGAAAAGGTAGGGACAATAGATAATTGGTGAACACAGACTGACAGGGTGTGGACAGCTGTTTATGGGGAGTGTTGGAGTACAAACAAAGCATGGGGAATGACACAAAAAGGAGGGGAACACCTGGATGGGAATAGAGCAGGGGTCATGAATGGATGACAGGCTGGCCTAGATGTCAAAATCCATCCATCAGCCACCTCTGTGACTGATGCCATGGGTAGGCTGCTCCTCTGCCGGCTCAGTGGTTGTGGGTTGGTAGGCACTCCATAGTGCTAAAGTGGCATCTGGCTGCTGCAGCACCTTGGACAACACTATCCTCTGCAACTGATTCTTCAATATCCATTCAGGCCACCAGTAAAAGAAGAGATTACCACCAAGAAGTGGCCCCGCAGGCTACCAGTGATCCCTCCAGTACACCTTCAGCAGGGTGATATCTGCCCTCTGCTTAAAGGCAGACTTGGAGACCATTGGTGACCTACCAACAGTAGCATCATCCTTCTCCTATCAAAGTGACCACATTCTGCTCCATGATCAATACCACAAGTGGACCAGCAGAACAACATGAGAAAGAGAGCACACCAGTGCACGCATATGTTACAATACAATGGCAGTTAAACAGCAGTGTGCCACAGATGGCATACTCAGCCACACAGATCAGGAGAGTTACTCCCACCTCCTGCCACATCCTGCCATGTTAATCTCTTATGCCTCAGTTGCTGTAAAAGAAAGAAAATATGCATATCTTAGGACACTGGTATACCAGATAATAAGAGGAGGGAAACAAAGCTTTGTAAATACATGTCCATCTCTCTCTCTCTCTAAACTCTGCCTCCCATTGTTGAAGCAGGTCAGGGTATTGTCACCATAGGTCAGAGTAGTGATGTTGGCACTATTCATGAGAAAAGGTGATGTCAGTAGTATCACTCACAGTCTCACAAAGCTTATGCCAGGCATTCACATTGCACAAGGGCTGAACACACCACTCCAATAGGTGCTCAGAAAAGAACAAGCATATTGTGTTCTCCCTCCACACCATTCAAAACCCATGTACATAACAGATAATGAGGATGTCATGATCTCTACTCTGCTTTATGTGACAAAGAATACCATGCTACAATGAGGTCCTACCAAATCTTTGTATGCCACTCTTGTGGCACTGCTGTTCCATACACACTGTGTACATTAGAATAATGGTTGCATTTCCTTAGAGGTGAGAAAAGCATGGCTAGCATACCAGGACAGGCTTAGTCTCCCCTGTGACTCTGGAATGATGTGGAGAAAGAATGAATGAATGAATATCTGTGGCCTGTTTTTCTCATATTTTACATATATTCTGCTAAAGTATCCATTTTTATTGTCCTAGTCCCCTCAGCTCCTACCTGTGCCATTCACCTTATATAACATATACCAGATTTGAAGTGATAATATAAACAGCATTTACTAGTGCTGCATGTAGTTTATTGTAGCCATAGTTTAAATAAATGCTGTCCAGCCATTCGGGAACGCTGACTGCTGATAAGCCAATGGTTAACAATGTTGGTTATAATAAACTAAACGTAGCAAATGATGTTTAAATACAGTGTTTATACCTATAGTTAACTTTGGTTTAATCTGATAAGATCTATATTTCATATGCACATGCGGGGTAAATGTACACCTTGGAAGAATGAATTACAAATGTGAAAACAACAGTACTACCTAAACAGAGATCTAGATCACTTACAAGGCACTAAAACTTAAAATGAACACAGTAACAGTAGAATGAAGCATGGGTTCTCTATCCTCAGTTAATTGTTAACTGGACAATATTGCAGATCATCGAATACGCCTTCTTGTTTTGCTGGTGTAGTTTATATGTATGCATTGAAAGTGATTCTTGCTTTTCAGTTCTGTCTATCTGTGATTATGTGACCCTGGGGATATGTAAGGGCAAATCCTCACATTGGGCACAGATGCGGCTTGTCCCCCAAAAACAAAGAAAAAAAATGGAAAATGTGTGTGCGTGTGTGTGTGTGTGTGTGTGTGTGTGTGTGTGTGTGTGTGTGTGTGTGTGTGTGTGTGTGTGTGTGTGTGTGTGTGTGTGTGTGTGTGTGTGTGTGAGTAAGGAGATTGGAGACTGTAAAGCGGTGACCGGAGAAAGTGTCGTTAGGCAGCATAGGATAGTGGTTTGTAGGATGACGTTGGTTATCAAGAAGAGGAGGAGGAGTGTGAGGGCAGCACCAAGGATCAAGTGGTGGAAATTGAAAAAGGGTAATTGTGAGGTGGAGTTCAGGGATGAGTTAAGGCAGGCACTGGGTGGCAGTGAAGAGTTACCAAATAGCTGGGTAACTACAGCAGAGCTAGTAAGGGAGACGGCTAGAAAGGTGCTTGGTATCACATCTGGACAGAGGAAGGACGACAAGGAGACATGGTGGTGGAATGAGGAAGTACAGGAGAGTATACAGAGAAAGAGGTTGGGAAAGGAGAAGTGGGATTGTCAGAGAGATGAAGAAAGTAGACAGGAGTATAAGGAGATGAGGTGCATGGCAAAGAGAGAGAGGTGGCGAAGGCTAAGGATAAGGCATATGAAGAGTTGTATGAAAGGTTGGACACTAAGGAGGGAGAAAAGGACCTGTACCGATTGGCTAGACAGAGGGACTGAGCTAGGAAAGATGTGCAGCAGGTAAAGGTGATAAAGGATAATGAGGGAAACATACTCACAAGCGAGGAGAGTGTGTTGAGGAGATGGAAAGAGTACTTTGAGGGGTTGATGAATGAAGAGAATGAGAGGGAGAGAAGGTTGGATGATGTGAGGATAGTAAATCATGAAGTACAATGGATTAGCAAGGAGGAAGTAAGTATAGCTATGAAGAGAATGAAGAATGGAAAGGCTGTTGCCCCAGATGACATATCTGTGGAAGCATGGAGGTGTTTAGGTGAAATGGCAGTGGAGTTTTTAACCAGATTGTTTAATGAAATCTTGGAAAGTGAGAGGATGCCTGAGGAATGGAGAAAAAGTGTTTTGGTACCGATTTTTAAGAATAAGGGTGATGTGCAGAGCTGTAGTAACTACAGAGGGATAAAATTGATAAGTCACAGCATGAAGTTATGGGAAAGAGTAGTGGAAGCAAGGTTAAGAAGGGACGTGATGGTTAGTGATCAGCAGTATGGTTTCATGCCAGGAAAGAGCACTACAGATGCGATCTTTGCTCTGAGAGTGTTGATGGAGAAGTACAGAGAATGTCGGAAGGAGTTGCATTGTGTTTTTGCAGACTTAGAGAAAGCATATGACAGGGTGCCTAGAGAGGAGTTGTGGTATTGTATGAGGAAGTCAGGAGTGTCAGAAAAGTATGTAAGAGTGGTACAGGATATGTACGAGGGTAGTGTGACAGTGTTGAGGTCTGCGGTGGGAGTGACGGATGCATTTAAGGTGGAGGTGGGGTTACATCAAGGATCAGCTCTGAGCCCTTTCTTATTTGCAATGGTGATGGACAGGTTGACAGACAAGATCAGACAGGAGTCCCCGTGGACTATGATGTTTACAGATGACATTGTGATCTGTAGTGAGAGTAGGGAACAGGTGGAGGAGACCCTGGAGAGATGGACATATGCTCTTGAGAGAAGAGGAATAAAGGTCAGCAGGACTAAGACAGAATATATGTGTGTGAATGAGAGGGAGGATAGAGGAATGGTGAGGATGCAAGGAGTAGATGTGGCGATGGTGGATGAGTTTAAATACTTGGGGTCAATAGTTCAGAGTAACAGTGAGTGTGGAAGAGAGGTGAAGAAGAGAGTACAGGCAGGATGGAGTGGGTGGAAAAGAGTGTCAGGAGTGATTTGTGACAGACGAGTACCTGTAAGAGTGAAAGGGAAGGTCTACAAGAGGGTAATGAGACCAGCTATGTTATATGGGTTGGAGACAGTGGCATTGACAAAAAGGCAGGAGTTTGAGCTGGATGTGGCAGAATTAAAGATGTTAAGATTTACACTGGGTGTGAAGAGGGTGGACAGGATTAGGAACAAGTATATTAGAGGGTCAGCCCAGGTTGGAAGGTTTGGAGACAAAGCCAGAGTGGCACGATTACGTTGGTTAGGACATGTGCTGAGGAGGGACGCTGAGTATATTGGGAAAAAGATGCTAAGGATGAAGCTACCAGGTAACAGGAAATGAGGAAGGCCTAAGATAAGGTTGATGGATGTGGTGAGAGAGGACATGCAGGTGGTTGGTGTGACAGAGCAAGATGCAGAGGACAGGAAGAAATGGTGATCTGCTGTGGTGACCCCTAACGGGAACAGCCGAAAGATGATGATGATTATATATATATATATATATATATATATATATATATATATATATATATATATTATTTATTTT
This sequence comes from Protopterus annectens, assembly GCF_019279795.1. Taxonomy (NCBI): domain Eukaryota; kingdom Metazoa; phylum Chordata; order Ceratodontiformes; family Protopteridae; genus Protopterus; species Protopterus annectens. The sequence continues at coordinate 1,026,260,827 of NC_056748.1, read as the reverse complement.
TTGTCTGGTGTAGTTCATCAGGATGAAGTTTAAACTGGTTCAAACTCAGTGAGAAGTAGTGTTTGACATCTGTACTCAATGGGCTAAGTATATGCTTCAACAAAAATACAGCCAATCTTCCTGGAACATGTGGTCAGCCTGAATCTATATATGCAGCCTTGAAAATGCCCAAGCTGAACTGCACTGTGGGTAATCTCAAATTACATTGCAGATAAAAAATCACTTCACATATCCTGGAGATAAAGAAGAATATCAAACAAACTGAAATGATGCTAGCATCCAATAATTTTGCAAAAACAGATTTACAAAAAAATAACTGATGTTACCAGTGCTAATGCAATCATGTTTTATTAAAATTTCAAGCCATGAGTCTTAACTTCTTGAGGACTTCAGACCACCTTTAGAAGAGTAACTATTTTAGAGCTTGAACCAACTGACAACTGTATTAACTCAGGTGATTTAAATTCCTTCATAAATCTGCTTTTACTGTCCATCCATTTTACGTATATCACATTCTGAAATCATGGCAATTCTTACAATATTATTTAGTAACACAAATTAACATGTAATGGCTCCCTAGCTGTAAAGTAAATGAAGAATTATGATACTTCTCATTGTGATATTTTTTACTGTAAGTTGAACATGAAAAATGTCCACTAGGATCAGTATTCTAACCTAGTGAACAGATAAAAATAAATAAATAAATAAAAATACACTAATATGAAAGCATAGATTGCTGGAAGTAGTAATATGTTAACTGTATACAAAAGAGGCTGTATAGGGATAAAGCTACATGCCAAGTCACGTTGAACCCCTGCACACGTGTGGTTTTGTCAGCACTACCAAACTCAAGTCATGGGCGTGCCTTCGTTGAAGGTTGAAAGTCGAGCTGGCACCTCGGTGTTCATGAAAATCTACTGACAATCATTAGCGGACCGGAGTTCCGCTGTGGCGACCCCTAACTGAGAAAAGCCGAAAGACAACAACAACCAAAATCAAGTCATATCCCATACATTTATAACATAGTTTACATTATTTAAAACATATATAAAATGACAAAAACAGGATGGAAGGGAAAATAATTTATTATCAAAATGCTATTGCACAATCAAAAATACTTATAATGTAACTCTTTTAACTCTAGAAAATAAAAACTGCTACTATCAAGTCATTTCTCAAAGCATTTATAACTGGTGTTACTCATTTAAAACGTCATGCACGTGTGTCAGTATTAGTAATATCAGGCCTATTAGCATTTGTATAAAAACTAGAGCATATCTAATTGTATGTAGTTCTGTCATACAACTACATGGCTACATAAATGTTTTATCTTTATTGGTCTGACACTTTCAGGGATACATATTCCTGTTTGTTGATACAATTGCTTGTACTATGGAACGTTTTTCGATCGGCTCCACTGAAAACGAGTTACAATCCAGTTGGACAACCAGGTCATCAAAGTAAAACTAAATGAATAAACTCAATATATAAATGATGACATATGTGCAAGACCAGTACATTTATTTATTAGTAAAATATTACAAGTCAAAAATAGTCATAATCTAAATCTAAGGTAAGTAGAACAAATAGTTTAAACATAGTTTTGGTACTTCGGCCTTCTTTTTAGAATGGTTAAAACAATAAAAAAATTATTTTACTGTATTTTACCCAGTAGCCTTTCTGTCACATACTTTCTCATGCATTTAATGCAATAATTGAGGAATATAGATAAACCCATTAAAAATGCTCGATATATGAACCTTTGGTTGAAATTAACCCACTTTCAGACAGGTGTTTATTGTCTTTTGTAGTACATAAATAATCTGCATTTATTGACAAAATAAATGACTATTTTAGCTAGCCAAACTGTAATTATGTCTAGTGACCAAGCCACTTATAACTTAGAAGTCAATTTCCTAGGCTCTCTTGGGGCTAGACTTATAAAACATATTTATCTCACCTTCCATGGAATCAACCAGTCAACTAAAATGAAGAATGTAGACTAACAGTATCAACCACAAATGGGTGTGTGGAATTTTACAAGAAGTTGTTAAAATATGTCAAGTATGCATATATAAGCCTTCATCTCCCTGCAGAGTGCGGACATCTGTGTAGTGATGGAGACGTGTTTTAAAGTCGTGGAACGTACCCCAGCAATGCAAGGTTATAATGCCTTTCACACCTTTAGACCAGCTCCTGCACAGGAGGGAACTAAAGGTGGAGAATTCTCAGTCTGTATTAAAATCACCCTCACATCCAGACTAGTTAAAGTGTATGACCCACTGGAACTCATACATGTGGAGCTCAACATAAACAGGGTCTTGTACCATATTCTTGCAACATACAGGTCCCCCTCCATGTTCCAGAAAACCCATATTACCTATCTCAGTGTATTAGAGTCCCTCACAATTCATCCCAATACGATATTCATGGGGGATCTTAGTTACCTCTCTATAGATTGGAAGTGCTATACCACTTCTAATGCACAAGCCCAATGATTCCTAAACTTCGTTAATACCAACATCCTGGAACAGTTGGTCCATTCGCCTACCAGGGGTACAAACATCCTTGACCTTGCACTCACAAACATGGGGGGGGGGGTGATGTTCCTCACCCAATGTAATGTCCTCATACATCAGATCTAACCATAAGGCAGTATTACTTGAAACAAAAATTAAATCTGGGGATCCAGAAAAAACAAAAACCTTTAGAAAACATTCCAAGGCTAACCTCTCTCTCTAATAAGCAACACCTTGGCAAAATTCCATGCACCCCCAAACTCAGTAAACACCATAGCATATGCTGGGCTATTTACAAAATCTCTGTACA